>NC_063350.1:24758556-24867078 GCF_021869965.1 Rhincodon typus | reverse complement strand
GAAGAAGGTCTAGGCCCGAAACGTCAGCCTTCCTGCTCCTCTGATGCTGCTTGGCCTGCTGTGTTCATCCAGCTCTACACCTTGTTATCTCAGATTCTCCAGCATCTGCAGTTCCTACTTGTTCTGAAACCGTTTAAACTATGAACTATGCTGCATGAAGTTGAGCAATCTGAAAAACATAAGCATTACTAATGCAGGTAACTCATTTGGAATTGACCACAAATATTATCATAAAAATAATAAACTATTAACACAGCAAAGGAAAAAGAGCTGTGCTATGTTACTTGATGCAGTGAGAAGTTTAACAGTACCAGATACAGGGCATCATTATTCTGCAGAATAATGTTGATTTGTTCTGTTTCTTCAGAGATTGTGCCTCTTAAAATTTAGTTTTTTTTAAGCAACAGCAAGGAAAATATGCCTAGCAGCAGCTGAGTCAGCTTTCTTTGACTGCAATCTACACAGTGACTTGTCAGAACAGGTCTTTTTAAAAAGGGCTAGAGTTGATGTTGAATCCTAGCTGACAGCAATCAAGAACAAATATTGTGAGACAGATGAACAGCATTATTAGTCTGAAAATGTTTCAAGAGAAACATGTATCCATCAGGGGTGGCTCCGTTGTTGGTACTGCTGTCTTTCAGTGCCAGGGACATAGGTATTATTGCACCCTTAAGCAACTGTCTGTGTGGAGTTTGCACATTCTCCCTGTGTCTGCGTGGGTTTCCTCCGAGTGCTCAGGTTTCCTCCCACAGTCCAAAGATGTGCAGGGTAGGCAGATAGGCCGTACTAAATTGCCATAGTACCCAGGGATATGTCGGTTAGGTGGATTAGCCATGGCAAATGCAGGAGTACAGGGAAAAATATTGGGGGGTGATGCTCTTTTGAGGGTCAGTGCGGACTCGATGAGCCACATGGCATGCTTCCACACTGCAGGGGTTCTATGATTCTGTAATCATATGTAGATAGCATTTTTAACTGTGATCAAAAATGGCAGTGCCTTTTAACATTTATCATCTAATTGATTTTTGAATAAAAATAATTAAATTTCTGGAATATGTTTTGGATTGAGGCTAACATTTGCAATGCTCAAGATTATTGACATTGAGATTAAAAAGAGAAGAATGCTTCATTTCAGCCTAAATCTTGTGGCACATTCTGTCCTGTACAAAAGAGTGACAGTTTGTTTTAATTGAAATGAAGCGTAGATGACAAGTGCATTCATTGAAGGTGATATGAGAGGGAAGTAGGCAGTGTTTCTGGAGTGGAATTAAGTAGTCTGATGGTGTGCTGCTTATCTCTGAGCTAGGCTTCAATCACTGTTTTCATTCCAAAGTTTAGCACAGTTGGATTCAATTAAGCAAGAGGTCAAGGTAAGAAATGAGATCTGGGTGAATGTATAAGATTATTGGCTACAACAGCATAGAATGGCTTGTACAGCTGGAGTAGGTCCCAGATTGTATGATACATTTGAAGGTTCCAGTACTTTCACCCAGAGCAATGTGAACCACAAGAACACAGCAGGACAGTGACCAAAAACACAGCTTTTAAAAAAACTGCCCACAACAGTGTTGCTTTGTTTCTGTTCTTCCTCACCCTATGCCGAATTTGGATATTACCAGCAAACAAGTACAACTCTGCTATATATGCATAGTATTTCTCTGTCATGTGAATAGATTTATAACAATTTAACCTTTTCCCCCCTTAAGTATTACCTACCTCAGCTATTGTACTTAGAGATGTTGTATTTACAATTGTGCTTTTATTTTGAAAGTGAATGATAGAGATGTAGTTGTGCCTAACATGATTTGATCTCAGGATGTACCTGTTCACATGAGTTGGACTCTGTAATTTTAAACAGGCTATCATCTTGAATACAAATCCACAGTGGCAGAAAGATCCTATCCATACAAGGCTATACAACCAAACAACTTAACATGAGTAAATGTGCAGATTTTTACATATAAATTGTAACACATTTGTGAAACTACTAATTTGCATTCATGTCAGCAAGTAAAATTACAAATTTTCTTTTGAATGTATTTGTTTTCAGTATTCACTGGCAAGGATGTACCATCTCTCTATATACAACTTATGTCTTTAACTTTAAGATTTTGAAAAATATGTAAGCACGCAATACCAACAACAGTTCTTAATTTTCGGTATTATAAATGATGGGATTTTTTTCAAAAGGGAGTAAGGTTACTGAAGTAATTGTTTCTTTTTCAATAGAATTGTTGATGTGATTTGTCCCTGCAACTTGAAACTAGAATCACAAAAAGAACAGATGTTTTGAGAAATGTAATCCCAAGGTGGTTTCATATATCATTTTGGTTTGAATCTTGCATGCCATGTGATCTTGAGGGCCAATGTCTGCCAGATATTGCTAAAGAATTGTTCTTCAGATACCCCGATATTGACTTTTTGACTGAACTGAAATGGCTGCCTCTGTTTCATTGATAATTTCTGAGGTAAATGAGGAGGCAGCAAGTCTAGCACAGCAGTAGTTAGAAGACCACTTGATTAAAGTGTGACACAAATCAAATCATGTGGTGAAATTTTGGGTGAACTAGCTTGGAAACCTAAGAGCTTATATACCAGGCACTATTTCCTAGAATTGAACTTTGAACATTCCCTCATGTCAAATTGTGTGAACATTAATGCCTTCTGCTCATCCAATTCAAAATAAACATATAATGTTAAGCATGTTATTGTGAAACTTATTGACATTCATAAGATAATATCATAAATAGCTGACCAAAATAAGTAAAAGTTTGCCATTTATAAAGGTATAAATTATAGAATAGCTAGTCAAAATATTAACAATGGTTCATATTTTAAGGAGAAGACTTGATTCTGTAGTTTGAATGAGTGTAATCTGAAAAAACCTTAATGGAAAATCAAATTGTGTTTTTTATAAAATGTTGATGTTTTATTCAATTAAATGTATTTGTAAAAATCATTACTTTATAGTATTAGTTTAATTAAACTGCTTGGTAGTTGAGCATTAGTGAGGCAAATAATTTTACTATCACCTAGATGCATCGGTGACCATTTTGTTGCTACTGGGACGTGGCTGCATAATAATGATATTAGGAGTAAGTGTAGAGAAGTTAGCCGAAGTCACTGCAAAATTTTACTTCACTTCACATTTCACTAAAACATTTGACTTCATTTGAAACAGATCTTAAAGTTGTGCAATGACTTGTTAGGGGTTTATTTTCAAAGTTTGATATGTAATACAGAAGAACTAATTGTTTTGTGGTTTAAGAGCACAGTATTGAAAGTGGCACAAAAATGTATAGTTTAAGAATCTGAAGCTAATAAAATGATAATGTAATTGCTAGATTAGTATGCAGAATGCATATTGTAACATAGGTGAAGATAATATAATTGTGCATATAATGGGCCGAATCTCTGACCTGCATACTCTGGCAGTTTTTTATTTTACCTTTCATAGCAGGGTCAGATTCACAGTGCAGTAAGCAAGCTCTGCTAGGGATTGAGAGAAGAGTAATTAGAAATCTTGTTTCTCCAACACAGTTAGCTATCTCCCAGTAATGTTTAAAGGACCCCCAAACATGTCTTCACCACATCACACAATCATCCTGCCAATCCATATGCCCCTCAGATCACCTACACCACCTTTATTTCCCCATGTATCCTGTGCCTCCATGTCACCTCTATGCTCCCGCCATATCTGGCATAGCTACTAACCTAGTATACACTGCATAGTACTCAGATTACGTTCAAAATCAATGACAAATATTTAAGATTCTTTGAAGGGAGAGTAAACTTCTTGCCAGCTAATAAAAGCCTCAATATCATTGTTCGAGGGGAAAAATCTCTGCCATGTGAAAGAATATCTATGCAATATTTGTAATCCTCTTAACTTGTATCAATAAACCAGCAACCTCATCAATGGGGCAAGAAGTTATAAACTCATTCATTTCAAATAGCTCCTGTGCATGAATCCATAAGCACTTGGAACTAAATGAAACACTAACAATGGCACCTCCATATCATGACTGACAATGGCCACAGCTCTCCAAACAATAGAGCACTCTCTGGGAAGGAAAGAATAGAAGGTGTTCAATTCAATTACAAAGTAGAATGCTGATAATCAACGTAAAGAGCCAATTGATTAGATTTGTTTTCAAGTGTCAAAATCAGTTTTTTTAAATCATCAAGAGATGAAATCATAACCTGGAAAGATACTTAATACATTTTCCCTGCATTATGGTCGTTTCTTTATTAAGAAAATACTACAATATAGGTGAATAAGTAGGCTGGACAATGTAAAAGGACAGTTCTCTGGGATAAATCACTGGTCTAAAAACAGATCTAGGTTACAATACAGCAACTAATAGTGACAGCTGAAGATGTGAAAATGCTTTACATTTGCTTTCCAGAATATTCCAGACTTTTCAGCAGGTTTGTTATCTTTTTACACAGACTGTCAAGCCTGGCATACTTTAATGGGCTTCCAAAACCCTGCATCATCAAGTTAACACAGTGTTAGGAGAAAATGTGATTTTCTTCCATTTTGAAATGGTGGGCCCAATCTCAGCAAGGGCTGCTGTGTATTTTGTACACAAGTTAGGGCAATTCAAATCCAATGACATGAAGTTGGGAATGCAGAGGAACAACTGTCAAAAAAAAATCTGTGCGGCTATTCACACATTTATGAGCTTCTGCACCATTTGAAAATCCAACCCAATGTGTTGCAAAATAAGTTGAACCAATATTTTCCCCTGAGATTCAAAGAACAGTATTGCTGCATTGCTTTTTGACAATTTCTTTGATTTCTATCTTGTGTAGAACTTATGCCTAAAACTCAAAGTAGATGTCATTCTTGTTTTAAAAGTAAACAAATCCAGTGGTAAATCAATCAATCAGAATTCGTTGCTTCTTATTTATTGGTGTTCCTTGACACTTAGCATTCTCCATGAATGTTAAAACTGGGCCAGATTCAATATCTCACCTATTGTTTTTAAATAGTCTACAAATATTGTCTTCATTATTTGCATTTACTCTTCCAAATTAGCAACTTATGAAAGTAGATTTTGATTCACTTTATTTTTTCTTTCTACAAAATGAAATTCTGCCAAGTGCTTGAGGTGAATTGATTGCTGATTAAATCATGTTCCAAGGGATTATGGTTAAAGTAGCAATGGCTTTTATTTCAAGCACATCATGCTCCACTTCCCCTCCATAATTCACTTTGCTTGCTGTGTTAATGACTTTTGTCTGAATGATTTGATACTGGAGAGCTGATTCTTTTGAAAATAGATGGGTACAGCAGAAGGAAAGAAGCACCTTTTGATAATTCTGACATTCATTAAATGAGTGTAATTGAATGTGCAGTGTAGCTTTGTAAATCAATTAAGAAGAGCATTTTATAAATGATCAAAATGATAGGTTGCTGGTGCCATAATCTATTTGTAGTTGGCACACTTTTCAGATTTTATTTTGCATGGTTTAAATGATGTGGCTATATTGATATTACTAACTGTGTTCCTCCTGAGTTCCAGTACTGAAACAAATGCTTAACTAACTTCAACAAAAGATCAAATTAAATCATGGACACTAGCTACCCATGAACCTCCTTTCGGTTCAGTTTTCAACTTGTTCAAGACAAATACACATTTATTTCTTAAGCTGTTTTACTCTGTGTGATACTTAATTTGATACCAGTAATCTGTTCTGCATTAATAAGTGAATAACTGATGGCCATTAGAGCAATGAGTTTGCAATTACATGGCACCTTTGGCATCAAAAATATCTAAGATACACTTAAATACCAAGTACAGCACAGAAATAGCAAATTTAGCTCATCTGGACTGTAAGCTCCACAGAATGTAAACAAAATATATACAGTTTGAACTCTGTTGAGCATTGTCTACTCACCAGCCATTCAAAACAATATTCATTTTTTGACAAGTAATGAAGTAAAGTTTGACAGTGAATTATGAATAATGATGTACCACATCATACATTGGCTAAAAGAATTATAGCCCATAATAGCAAAGGGACAGTAGCAATATAACTCCAAGATTGGTTAAGAGACAGACAGCAGGGAGTACAGGCGAACTGTTTTTTGGGCTAGATGGAGATGAGCAACAGTATTTTCAGGACAACAAGGTTGGCATTTGTACCAAGCAACTCAGGACTAGCCATCCGTGAGGCACTGTGGGCCATCAGCAGCAAGATCGTATTCCAACAATCTGTAACCTCATGGCCCAGCATATCCCTCACTTTACCACTACCATCAAACCAAGGGATCAACACCGGTTCAATGAAGAATTCAGGAGGGCATGTCAGGAGCAGCACCAGGTGTGTCTAAAATGAGGTGTCACGGTGGTGAAGTTACAAAACAGGACTAGTGTGCCAAACAGTATAAACAGCAAACAATAATGCTAAGCGATCCCATAACCTATGGATCAGATCTAAGCTCCTCAATCCTATCACATCCAGTCGTGAATGGTGGTGAACAATCAATCACCTCACTGAAAGTGGCAGCTCCACAAATACCCTTATTGTGTACAATAAGAGAGCTCACCACAGCAGTGCAAAAGATGAGACTGAAGAATTTTCAAGAATCTTCAGCCAGAACTGCTGAATGAATGATCCATCTCAGCCTGTTCCAAAGATACCCCTCATCACAGATGCCAATCTTCAGCCGATTCAATTCACTCCATATGATAGCTAGAAATGATTGGAGATGCTGAATACCAAAAAGCAATGGGCCCTGACAACATTCTGGCAACAATATTAAAGACTTGTGCTCTAGAATTTACTGCTCCCTAGCCAAGCTGTTCCAATACAGTTAAAACACTGGCATTTACCAACAATGTGGAAAGTTGTCCACAAATGTCCTGTACTTAGAAAGCAGGACAAATCCAACCCAGCCAATTACTACTCCACCTGCCTACTCTCAATCATAAGTAAAACAATGCAAGGTGTCATGAACTGTGCTATCAAACGTCACTTGTTCAGCAATAGCATGCTCAGTGATGCCCAATTTGGGTTCTGCTAGGGCTACTCGGCTCCTAACCTCATTACGGCTTTGATTGAAATATGAACAAAAGAGCTGAGGTCCAGAGGTGAGGCAAGAGTGACAACCCTTGACATCAAGGCTGCAGTTCACCAAGTGCGACATCAAGGAGACCTGGCAAAACAGGAATCAATGGGAATTGGGGCAAATTCTCCAATGATTGGAGTCATACCTGGCACGTAGGAAGATGATTATTGTTGTTGGAGGCCAGCAGTCTCAGCTTCAGAATGTCCCTGCAGAAGTTCCTTGGGTTAGTGTCCTAGGCTGAACCATCTTCAGCTGAGAATGATTGCAAATTGTAAAGTACATTTCAGTATTCCTCAAGCAGAAGCAGTTGATGTTCAAATGCAACAAGACTTGGAACAATATCCAGACTTGGACGACAAGTGGCAAGTAACATTCATGCCACACAACTGCCAGGCAATGACTATCTCCAATAAGAGTGAATCTAGCCACAACCCTTTGACATTCAATGGCGTTGCCATCACTGAATCCACCACTGTCAACATCCTAGGGGTTATTGTTGATCAGAAACTGATTGGACTCGCCACATAAACTCTGTAGATACAAGAGCAGGTCAGAAGCTATGAATACTGCAATGAGTAACTGCTCTCCTGACTCCCCAAAGCTTGGCCACCATGTACAATGCACAAGTCAGAAGTGTGAAAGAATACTCCCCACTTGCCTGGATGGGTGCAGCTCCAACAACACTCCAGCTTGACACCATCCAGGACAAAGCCTGATTGGCACCACATCCACAAAAATTTATTCTCTCCATCACTGATGTTCAGTAGCACCAGTGTGTATTATCTACAAGATGTACTGCAGAAATTCACCAAGGATCCTTACATAGCACCTTTCAAACCAATGGCCTCTTCGACCTAGAAGGACAAGGGCAGCAGATATATCAAAACACCATTAGCTGCAAATTCCCCTGTAAGTCAC
The DNA here is from genome assembly GCF_021869965.1 of Rhincodon typus. Lineage (NCBI taxonomy): Eukaryota > Metazoa > Chordata > Chondrichthyes > Orectolobiformes > Rhincodontidae > Rhincodon > Rhincodon typus. Next base: position 24,859,079 of record NC_063350.1, on the reverse strand, counting down.
TTACCATCCTGACTTGAAAGCATATTACAGTTCTTCAGTGTTTCTGGGTCAAAATCCTGAAATTCCCTCCCTAATGGCATTATGGGTTTACTTACAGTACATGGACCACAGTGGTTCAAGAAGGCAGCTCACCACCACCTTCTCAAGGGCAACTAGGGACAAGCAATAAATGCTGGCCGAGCCAGCGATGCCCATAGCGCACGAGTGAATTTTAAAAAACTGTGATAATAGAAATAAATACTGCAAACATTTCATTCATCCAACATCGTGTATTTTTGTGCTTTAGGAAGTTTTAAAATGGCTAGTTTTCATTTGATAGTACAGAACTGAAGTATTACTGAAAAGGTGCTGTTGAAGCTTTTTGTTTTGCACTTGCCAGGACAGACAATAAGATTTCTCAAATTTCAAAGAGAGCAACAATTTATGCTGCATAGAAAAGAGACCATTTTGCTATGCAGTGTAAATTTTTACTCGCTTTGCAATCTTCCCAGCAGCTCCACCCGAACCCTGCTTTAGCTGCCAATAACCAAACCAAATAACCAACGCAGTCTAATATTGGATAAAACTTAAAACAGTTCACATGAGCCCCTTTATTCCACCATTTTGCCTTGAATTAAAGAGAAAATCCCAAGGAGTATATGTTTATAGGACTGTTAACAATTAGAACTCTGGTACTTTTCTTTTCAGTTGTTCCCTGAACCTCTCTTCCCTCTTTCCCCCGCCTAAAAAAGTATCTGTTGCTTCCTTTCCTCTCTAAGTCTATTTCCTGGCCATCTCCAAATTTCCTCTTTCTTTTATACCGCTTTAGGTTTATACAGTGGTCTTTAATGAGGAATTTTGTCAAAAGCTTCTTGAAATAGAAGGATATTCTGTTTCCACAAGTTGGTGTGTCAGTAACTAGGGGGTCACAGTTTCAAGATTGTCAGCAAGAGGACTACGAATGAGATTTGGAGAAATGTCAAAGAGTTGTTAGGATTTGGAATGTGCTGCCAGGGAGAGTGGTGGAGGTGGATTCCAAACAAGGTTTTAAAAGAGAGCTTTTTGTATTTAAAAGTGGTGAATTTGGAGGGCTACAGAAATCGAGCTGGAGAATGGGACTAACTAGGCAGCTAGTGTCAGGTATAGACTCAATTGGTCGCCCTCCTTCTCTACTGTAATTTCTATGACTTTATGAAAAACAGATGACTCATTGGTGTTTACTATGTGGTTAAGAATTTGTTTGGCTTGAGTTAAGAAGTAGGAAGAGAAATGTTATCATTATCATTATTAATCTCAATTATAAGTCATAGACCGCAAAAAGTAGAGATAAAATGGGGATCTGCTAACTGTTTGGAATGATGAACAGATACAAGCAGCCACCCATTTGCTTATTACTAGCCATATGCGGATAGACTGAAATGAAAGTAATGCATGTGGTCAAAATGGAGAATTTTCTTAGAATATATCTATGATTACTTCCTGGATCAGTGTGTTTGAATCCAGCAAGGAAAAGATTCTTAATTCCAGGAAATGAGTGGAACACAGAACTGATATAACAGGAGATAAGCTGGAAACGTGTGATTACAATTTTGTTAGAATTAATGGAGGACTAGAAAACAATGACATCATAATGTTGCGGGACTGAAATAAAGAAATGTTCGCAGGTGATAAAAGGGCATCCAAATCTATTTAATTGATAAATTAGCAAACAGGTTGCCTGATCAGCTGTGGGAGTTGTTCAAATAAGTGTTTCAAAAAGTGAATTTTACAGGGCGCTACAGTCTCTGCCCACCTGACAAAAAGTTAGTAAATGGTGGAACCTACCTTTGATCCCATTGAATGTGCTGGAGTGATTTAACATTGAGAGCTGTGTTACTTGCTTTAAGTTGAGACTTGCATGCCTTTCTCAGCGGCAAGTTCATCCTTAGAGTTACCAGCCAGAAATGCTAGTCATGTCAGCCAGGAAAATTGGTCGCTACTAGGGTTATAGACTGTCCCGCCATGTCAAGGAGCCCAAGTATGTCCGGGGTTGGGGTGTCTCCATGAGGTGGGTTGAGAGGCTTTGTTCAAGAGATTGGGCAGAATGTTTAAAATCCATAAGATGTAGGAGCAGAATTAGACCATTTAGCCCATCGAGTCTACTCAGCATTTGATCATGGCTGATATGTTTCTCAATTCTATTCTCCTCCACCTCCCATAACCTTTGATCCCCTTAGTAATCAAGAACCTATCTATCTTGTCTTAAATAAATTCAGTGACTTGGTCTCCACAGCCTTCTGCGGCAATGAGTTCCACAGATTCACCACCCTCACCTGAAGAAATTCCTAGTGGAAGGAGTGGATCGTCCTGGAACGGCCTACTTGCAGTGAGTCCAAGAACCCTGTGAGGGTGTTCCTCCCCCGGCCCCTTTCCCTGACAATAACTAATGCAACTAAACATGCCAAGTGTCCTGCATAGACCTCCCACAGCGCAGGTACAGTAACAGCTGGGACAGGAAGAGGCCCTTAACTGACTGTTAACTGACCACTTAGGGTGTTCAATAAACTCTCAGGTAGGTGGCCACCTGTATCTTAGCCATTGCTCAAAATTTCAGACAGGTGGGCGTGGGTAGGATGATGGGAGGCAGCCACACTGTACCTTCAAGTCTATTGGCAGGGGAATGGAAAACTAGAGATTTGGTTCTTTGAATGAGCACATCAAAGAGAGTGCAAAAGGTTGATAAATTTGGCTTGTACGTTAAAGGCATGAACTGCAATCCTGGAGTCATAAGTTGCCTCTGTTTCCTTTAACTATTGTCCTTCTATCAATTAAAGTGAACAGCACAATTCAAACAAATCCAGTTAGTTAGGGAGTTCAAAATAGCTGGTATTGATGGTTTTGAGACTCCTGGAGAAACCCACTTGTGGCTCTGAGCTATTAAGTTTAGTTTCGATGGCATCATTTTCAGGGAACAGATGTGACTTTGCTGTTTTAATGAATCAAGCTGCTGGATATATCTACACATTACTGGGTGATTATTGATATTATCTGTACAAAAAAAAAAGGAGCCTGGAAGACTGGGGTCTGATTGTGGATATTGTGGCCACTTCTGTCAGCTACTGATTAAATTATGGTAGCTTTGGATACCATCTGATTTTAATTCCCCTCTCATTGTGACAGATAGTGATGAGTCTGTCTTGTTCAATCTAATTTGTAAGGTTGGTGGGGTGATGTGGGGAAGTTGAGAGGAAAGGGAGAGATACTGACACAAATCTATACTGTTTTTATAAAGAAAATGGACAAATAACAGTTGCTTTTTTCAGCTGTCACTGGTGAGTTATATGCATGTTTTGTTTTGCTTAGTGCTGTCTGGAATATAGACACATGTCCCTTGTCAGTTTATGAATATTGCAGAAGTGGCAGTGCTTAAAAACTATAGCATTTTGTCATTTCTAATAGCTGACTCTCTTTAGAATTGGTAATAATAGTGGAAGCATATTGGCAATTCATTTTGCTATTATTCTCCTGTACTCTAATAGTGGCCATTCCCTCTGTTCCAAGTTATAATTCGGCAGAAACCTCTTACTGGCAATTGGTCCTGAGCTTTCAATGTTAATTGTAAGAATGTAAGTGGTAACTATGTGACATGAGGCTCCTTCCCTTTGAGAATTAGTGAATAGTGTTCACCTTGAAGTCAACCTTTTGAGAAAAGTATTTTCAATTTAAAAGATAATTTCTTCATTTCTGAGTGATTTTAATTTTTTAGTTATCCTATCTTGGTGATGAAAAATTGAGATGGTGGCATTAAAAGCAGGTGTAATAATCACACAATGGTGATGGTGAGGGCACAAGCTAAATTAGTGGTGTTTGTCCCATTTAATTGTCTCGTGAGCTGCCAATTCTATCTGAGCTGCTTTTCGGCAGCCTTCAAGGGTGAAATAGCAGGGTGCCCATGGTTTCATTTAAAGGCAACCTGCTTCTCTTAAAGGTGATCTGCAGTTTCTGTGTAGTAAATCCTCGAAGAGCTCCCTTCTGTTTAGTGAACACAGAAATTGTGGTTGAATAGCAGTTTGTAATCATATGGAATTATGAACACTAAGTTAAAATATGAACACTTGTTTGGGATGTCTTTTGTGAGATAGTAAACTTGAGGCTTGTATATTGTGTCAGGTGGTTACAAAAAATTCAACTTTTTAAAGTAGCTCTCCCTTGGCCTGATCAATATTTGTCTTCTGGCAAACCAACCCATTAGAATTATTGAACTGATCATTTAAGCCATGAATGGTTTACGCATCTTGCTGTACATAAATAATACCCTGCTACACGAGTAACATTGCTTTCCTGTTTTCAAAATGGACCTCTGTGGATGTTAACTCTTCAAACTTCTGGCATTGTGAAAGCTGCTGTATAAATGCTGTCTTAATCTTTCTAAGTGCGGGATAGCACTTTCTACCTTTTGTTATTGCTGGGACTGTGTAATTGGAAGCCAGGAATGAATGGTTTTACTATCAATTGAGCAGTTAAATTTGTATTATGATCAATAAGCTCCCAGTACCATCCTTTTTCCAGTCCATTTTGCAGAAGTAGGGTTATGGCTGGCTGGTTACCTGCATCATGAGCCTAATTGAGGGCAAAGGAGGCTAACTGGGCTTTACCAATCAGTTTCCAAGTTCCTGCAGGTGGGGAGGGTGGTCATTTTTCCCACTATGTGTGTGCTGCAGTAGCCAGAGGCTATGTAGTGGACCCCCTGTGGTGACCAGGCTGCAAAAGCCATTTGTTTTAAGTTAAAGAAAGTTGGAGAGAAAACTCCTTCATCTTGGGTGCATGTTCCCTTACTTACCTGCCATTACAGCCGGCTGCTCCTCTCACATGGAAAGTCCCTGGTCCATTAGCTGTGATAGTCTGCCCACTGTCACTAATTGGCCAGTGAACTTGTCTCCACCAGCCAATGTACAGAGTGTCCCCTTGACAAGCAATGATTCTCCTCCACCAGCTGGGAATGGGTTCAGAACATGTCCTGACCTCTGAATCCAACCCTGGGTTGTAAAGTCCAGCCTTCTTACATTGTCAGACATTTTTCCATACTTCATTGCCTGTTTTTGATTTAAAACTTCACACTGAGAAGTTGATGGTTTGAAACTACAGAGGTCATTTGTAGTAGTTTCAAAATGACGGGGCACATTCATTGATCTGGTATTGCCAGCAGGGAAGCATGCTAATGAAGAGAGCTAGTTGGAAAATCCAACGCATCTTCTGTGCTGGAGAATTAAGGTTGTTTTATTTATCTATACCAGTGGACTAAGAGAGAGTACAGTGCTGACGTTATACTTGTTACTGATCTGGCATGATCACTGTGCAGTGTAAATTGCAACTGCCAGATCTGAGTCATGCTGCATACTGACTCTCCTTGTGTCTGCCAGATGAGCTCTCCTTGTCTCTTCTTATATTATAAAGCCAGGTTGACTGACTTTTAATATTGGGACAGTCTAGATCCTCAATTGCCCTTTCTCATAACAGTGGGGGGGGAAAGGTCTGAGTAGAGTGGCCAGATTTTTAAACTGGTTGCACAGTGGGTTGGAGTTGCATTCTATCTGCTATGAAGTCCAGTTCATGTGAAATGGTCTCTTACAGGGGTGGGTTATGTCCATTTACTTTAATGTTGTTTTGTCTCGGTACATTTCTAAAAGTTCTTTGTACAACTACAGGTGCATGCAATCTGCCTCCTCTTAATTGTTCCATGAAACACTTAAATATGTGAACTCTCAAAATAGTTAAATGTTCAATTTTATATAGACATATAAGTGTAAGATTCATGACATAACTTAAATTTCCATAATTTGAAGTCGATTAAGTTCTGTTCAAAATTTGTAATACAGCAACGGTATTCTTATGGTTGAAGTGATATTTAGGCTTGGCAAGAAAAGCTCCCAACCCTGTCTTATATTGAATAAACTAGCTGTACTATCTTATCAGCATTCTAAAGTCACTTGGATTTGTCTTTAACCTGTCATACATTTCATTTCATTCAACTACTAAGAAGCTAGGAACAGGAATAAACCATTCAACCCCTTGAACTTATTTCACCATTCGACTACATAATGGCTGCTCTGTCCACTAACTCCATTTACTTGTCTTTGATCTCTATCCCTTGATGCACTTTCCAGATAAAAAATATTGTTCATCTTAGTCTTAAATTTCAGTTGACCTAGGACAGAATTCCAGATCTGGGTTCTATCACATTAGCAATTTTTATATGATTCGACATTTGACTTTTTGCTGCTGAGAAACTGCATGTTTCCTGCAAGTGATCTATAGTTTTACAGATGTAGCATTATTTTGTATTTTGTTCTGAAGAAGCATTACTGGATCTGAAATGTTGACTCTGCTTTGTCACCACAGATGCTGACAGAACTGCTGAGTTTCTCTAGCAATTTCTGTTATTGTTTCTGATTTCCAGCATCTACAGTTCTTTACTTTTTTTCATTTTTTCAAGCTGGCTACCATTTATGCTGGAGGCTTGTTTGGTCTTTTTTTTTTGTACGATCTTATCACATGTTTATAACTTAGAAACTGAAAGAATTCTGTTGCTTTCTAAGTTGTTAATCTCCCAGGATTTTTCTGTGATTCTTCCTGGGATTCCAGCTTCCACTACAATCTGAGTGGGTTACTTTAAAGTCAGATTTTCATGAACAGTAATAAATCATCAGTAATTCCAATAATAATTTCATCTGTTTTTGATTTCAATGCTCCACAATCTCAGTTCTGCACTCATCTCAAGAGGCCATTATTAAAATTGTCTGCATATTCCCCTGGATGCTGAACTCTTGTGTTAAATCTTGCCCTTTCAAGAATTTGTTGACAGATTAAAATAATTGTTGAAAGCTTGTAGAATTTCATCAAGACTTTCTGTGCCATTTTATATTGTTTAGTGACTTACAACATCATCTTAGGTCCTAATTAATACAACAAGGTATTTTCTTGATCACCTTGTGATATAGTATTTAATTTTGAATCAGTTCTATATCTTAGGAACCATTTTCTCCAACAGGTTCAACACTCTTACTTTTAGCCCATCTCAGATATTAAATCTACCAGGTAGTGTTATTTCTCTTGCCATGTCTTCCTTATGCCATATTTATTCTTTTTGCTGATTTTAAAGGTGTTAATGTTCATGAATGCTGCTCTATTTTCTTTCCCTTGAAGATTATTATTTTACTAAATAGCAATGCTGTTTTAGTTCCCTTGTCTTAAAGCTTTTGAACTGTTCAGAATTGCAATGATGGATTCCTTTTGTTCTTTTTAAACTTTTAATTCTGTTAGATGGTAATGATATATGTATTGTATCTGTAATGCTTATTGGGGTTTTTCCTGCATTTTTGTGATCAAAATGGAGTTTCACTATCTTTGGACAAGATGGAAGTTTTCTGCTTTTTTTTTGCAGGCTAGGTGGATGATTTTCTGCATTTCATAGTCTAAAGCACAATATGCATTCTTTTCCATGACTTTCTAAGTAAGTATTTAGAAATGTTTTTCCCTGGACTAATAGGAATTTTTCTCCTAAGAGTGTTGATGCTTTCGCTTTCTAGCTAAATCTTGAACCAGGAATGCTCCTACAGATAAAAGCAAAATACTGCAGATGCTGGAAATCTGAAACAAACATTGAGAATACATGAGAAATTCAGGTCTGGCAGCATATATGGAGAAAGGAGAGAACTCCTCTTTTGTTCTGAAGAAGAGTCATACTAGACTCAAATTTAACTCTGTTTCTCTCTTAACAAATACTGCCAGAGCTTCTCCAGCATTTCCTGTTTTTATACACCTATTCAGATCCTTGTTTCCTGATGGAATCTCTAACTGACAGGTGGAATTAGTATTTCAGATAATCCACACTGCTGCTTCTGCTCCTACCAGGTGTGAAGTCAACTGGTCCTTTGGAGTGCTGTCATTCCTTGTGGTCTTTCCATAAGATGTTTTGACTACTTATTTGCTTAAGTACGCAACTGCCTGTGTGAGTAGGTGTTAAAGTAGCAGATAGGCTCTTGTGGTATTATGATAGTGTCCCTGCCTCTGTGTGAAAAGGCCAAGTCCCACCTATCGCAGACCTGTGTCACTAATATATCTGAACAGATATCTCTGAGGAGACCTATAGATATGCCTACACTACATTAAATCCAAAATATCCTGCTTTATTCCAACCAAAGCTCATATGACTTAATCAAATTGGATGGGCCTCAATACAGTCTCTGACAGTGGCCTTTTCAGAGCCATTACCGTTATTCAACAGTACCCTTTACAATCCAAATATACTTGCATCCACTTTTGTTTTGTGACCCGAACAGCCTGGACATGCTCTGCTCTTTGCTATACACGATGAGCTTTCATCATTGACCACAGCTTTCTTTGAAGTAGACTTAATTGGGACCTGTGCTTCATTCTGAATTGAATCACTTTTGAGTCGGTTAAATGCTAGTGTATCATAGACTTGCCACCTACTTTTCATAAGGAGTATGTGTGGTGGTTTCAGTTGCAGTTGTTTGCAGTAACCATTGGTCTATCTTTTCCCTTTTCAATCTAGTCAGTCTTCAGAACTTGCTAAGCAAAGCTAGGGTCTGTGAGTGTGGAGCAAAACTGGAATGATTAATATCCCTTGGATGAATGACATGAGAAAATCTTGGCTCTTAGGTATCCCAATAAGACTGAGAGATTCACAATGTAGCTCAGAACATCCTGTTAGTGGAGTTAGAGTAATCAACCTAGGGGGGAGTTCTGTACATTCTGCTACTTTTTCTTCAACACTTAATCTTTGGGATTATCTCTCTTTGACTAAACCTTAAATTGGTTTTAAATTTAAGTTGTAACGTGGATTGCACTTGCCATTTACTAGCAATGGTTGGATTGGATAATCTTGTTGCTAAACTTGTTATAACTGTTGAACACTGTGCATATCAATGAGCTGTTTTTGATTTACAGATGCAAATTATATGTGAAATGATCGTTATGCCATTCGCACATGATAAAATTGTCATAAAACATTACTTCTCCCTCTCTTAATGAAGAGGCTTTTTTCAAAAAAAGAAGATGCTGGGATATTAAGTGTACCATTTAAGATTTGAAATGTTTAATTATGTGCTGAAAATCCTGATTTTGTTTTTAGACTGATTATCCCACGAATGCTACCCCTATGCGCTGCAAAGGGCAGAAAGAAAACTGACATAATTTTTAAGTGATGGGAAGCAGCTGCCTGTCTGAGCATGGTGCCGCAGGATGTAAAATCAGAAAGCCAGCACAGTAGAATAACAAATTCCTTTTCTTCTCTCCTAACAGCCCCCACCTTCCCCTGCCACCACCTCCCAACCTTTCCCAGTGTTCCCATCACTCTCCTTGCATTGCTCCCAATGCAGGCATGTCTTCAATACCCCCCTCCTCCAAATCTAGGAGGGGGAGAAACATGCAAAGGATGCAGTAATGTCATTGCCCCATGTGCAGACACTTCCTATGACCTATCCCGTCACTGCTACATGATGTCACTGGCTGTCTCCACACGTGTGGTGGCCATATTCCATTATGGTGAATTGTTTCAGTTTTTTTGACATTGTCCATTTGACATTGATCTAGAGAAATGCTGCAATCGCTTCCCTGCTAAAACCAGAATGTAACAATGACTTTGAATAAGTCCAAAAATTTAGGTATAATAACAACCAGGAGCTGAATCTCTCAGGCCAACCAGTGGCAGAAAAACTGCCTGTAATTTAGTTGTAATTGCCATTGGTATGCCTGATCTGCCATGATATTAATGGCATTGAAGAAATTCAGAAAAGGAACAGGAGGAAGGAATGACAACCAACTGGAGATCAAGAACCACTTTCACCTCCTGGAAATACCTGCAAATGTGTAGTCAGAGAGACCGCTCTAGGATCGAACACAGCCACACAAGGACCCACAGAACACATGACCAGTGACACGGAATTTCCTGGCTAGTCAATCATACACTTAGTGAGTGATTATCGATGACGGTGACAATTGTGGGAGTGAAAAATGACATTGTAACCTTGGCCAGAATCTTTCAGTCTATAGTGGAGGTTCAGCAGCGAGTCTTGTTAACATGCCTGTAGGGTAGCCATTCCCATGTAATCACACATTGGCCAGCTAATTAATACATGTGCAAGGAGCTCAGCAAATCTTATGGTGAGAGAAGGCAAGAATTTGATGCTGCACCCAGGCATAGTAACTGCCAAAGAGAGATTGAATAATTGTAGGGGAACAAAGCAGCACTCATGTCTAATTGCTGTATATTTGAAACTCACCTGTAACTGCCTAATGTCACTTTAGTCATGTGAGTTGCATTTTAACTTTGCTAGTTGTCACAGGCTTACATTTAATTTATAAGCATTGCCTTTCATTTGCAATCAGTTGTAGATGTTGGCGGACTATGGATGTTCCATTTATTGTGTCATGTCCTCAGTAGTCCAGTCTGAGAATACTGATCAAAGTTTGGGTATTATTTGTAAAAGTTGCAGTTTCGGAATGCATCTGGTAGCCCAGTAGTTAGTGTTCATCTAATTATCTGAGGTTGGTGTCTGAGCAGCATCTGCATCAAAGTCAATGCAGATCTTTCTGGTGTCTGCATGATAGTTATTTACAAGGCAGCGCCCCATTTGGAGAATGTGTCAGTGAGATATGACTTTATCAATACCAAATTTAAAAGTGCACAATGTAACATGTATAAGGGCTTGCTTGTACCAAGGGCCTACAGCATTTTTCCTTCCAGGTGCCAGAGGTCCCAGGAAAACAGTGTTAGGCAGGTAGTGCTGCACTCCCACTGCACTGTCACTGCAATGTTGTTTGAGCAGCATGGTTTTGTACAAGTAGAATGTGATTCATTCTCATTGGCCTGCCTGAAGAATCCCAATATCCAGCAGTTCGTGTGAAAACATATCATTTAAGGCAACCACCAAAACATGAGACCAATGAAATTAAACAAAAATTACAAAGCCCACTACAGAATGCCAGCCTCCCACCCAACAGAGCATTATAACCCACAGTGCTAATAGCTGTGCCAGTTCTTCAGTTGGCCTGGTGGTGATAAGATTGTCATAGGCCTGTCTGCTGCATCTGCAATGTCCACTCATCAGTAGCAGCATCTCTACCCTTTTTCTTTTCTTCGGAGGAGACCACCGGATCCTCCATCTCCTTCTGCGTAAAATCGTCTCCCTTTTTCTGAACAAGGTTGTACAGTAAATCACAATGATCCTAGATACACTTTCTGGTGAATATTGACCCATTGTTTGCTGCCTTGTCCCATTGTTGAGGCATGGATGGTTTCATATCTCTCCTCAGTAGCACTTTGCAGGGTCTGCATTTGGCATTAGCCAGAGTTCCTGTGGGTCTGTCCTGTCACCAATGAGCCAGCCCTATAGACCTAGAGATAGCATAAACACATTACAGCATCTGTAGCTGGGTGAGGATGTAGACGTTGAGAGCTCCCTGGGTAATGTGTACACACCAGAAGGACTTGTTTTTCTGTGATTACATTAGCAGTTGCACATTCAGAAAGTGAAACTTCCTCCTGTTGCTGAATGCTGTTGACAGATCCCGGGAGCTCTCAACGTCATATGTGCATACAGTTGCCCCTTTACTTGTGGAAACCCTGCCAAGGCAGCAAATCCCACATCTCTTACCTGCCTGGTTCTCTGGCTAAGTGTTGAATTTTACAACATCATTTTGCCCCTTTGAAGAGGGCATGTCACCTCCTGACTGCACTTCTGTGCCACTGACTTGCATATTCCATATGTGGCCCCTGTAGAACCCTGCAAAAGAGCCTCTGGTGAAGAAGTTCCATGTTGCTGTTAATTGTAACACTGCTGAATTTGGACTAGCACCCTGCCCTAGTGGATGCAGCTCTTGGAAGTAATTTCCAGCCTTGACTCTGAGATGTCTGCAGATAGCTGGACGGCCTGCAATATATTTCATTTTACGCCAATGCATAGTATCACACTGGGTCCTAGTTGTCAGTATCCTCTGCTACTTCCCCCTCAACAGCCTCTCCTTGTTGATGTTCTGGCTGCTGCTCTGCTTGTCCCTGAACCGCCTCTGGCATTCCTCAACAGCCACAAACTTCACACTCTCCATAACTGACGCTCAGTAGCAGCAGTGTACACCATTGACAAGATGCACTGCAGAAATCCACCAAAGATCCTTCAACACCTCCCAAACACACAACTACTTCCATCTAGCAGGACACGAGCAGCAGATACATATGAACACCACCATCTGTATGTTCCACTCCAAGCCACTCATCATCCTGATTTGAGAATATATTGTTGTTCCTTTACTGTCATTAGTTCAAAATCCTAGATTTCTCTCCAGTAGAGCTTTGTGTCCACCTACAGCACATGGGCTGCATGGTTTAAGAAGATAGCTTACCACCACCTTCTCAAGGATAACAAAGCACAGATAATAAACAAAAACAGAAATTGGTGGAAAAAGCAGGACTGGCAGCAACTGTGGAGAGAAATCTGAGTTAATGTTTCAGGTCCAGCGACCCTTCTTCCAAATAGAAGGTACAGATAATAAATAAAAACTAAAAGAACTGTGGATGCTGTAAGTCAGAAACAAAACCAAAAATTGCTGGAAAAGCTCAGCAGACCTGGCAGCATCTGTGGAGAGTAATCAGAGTTAATGTTTTGGGTCAAGTAACCCTTCCTCAGATCTGGCAGTTCTGATGAAGGGTCAGTCAACCCAAAGCGTTAACACTTCTTACCCTCCACAGACGCTGCCAGACCTGCTGAGATTTTCCAGCAATTTTTGGTTTTGGTACGAATAATAAATGTTGGCTAAGGCAGTAATGTCCACATCCCATGAATCTTTTTTTTAAAGAAGTCCTGTAACATCGCTATCAGAGATCATGATTAATTTGTCCCAGCATAAACATCTGGGAAATTTGAATTTCCTCGAACTTAATAACTCAGTTTCATCCAACTGCCAGGAAGATAATATTTGGCCTCCCTGGTCAATTTAGTTCCCCTGCCTTGTGTCCCAATCCAGGGAGCAGCCCAAAATTCCCCTCCTCTGTCCTATACCAGTAGAATCATAGAGATATACAGCATGGAAACAGACCCTACAGTCCAACTCAGCCATGCCGACCAGGTGTCCTACATAAATCTAGTCCCATTTCGGCATTTGGCCCATATCTCTCTCAACCTTTCTTATTCCTCTACCCATCCAGATGCCTTTTAAATGTTGTAATCGTACCAGCCTCCTCCACTTCCTCTGGCAGGTCATTCCATATACAGCAACCCCACCCCCCCTGCACCCCCCCCACCCCCCCCCACCACCCCCCGCATGAAAAAGTTGCCCCTTAGGTCCCTTTTATACCTTTCTCCTCTCAACTTAAACCTATGCCCCCTACTTTTGGACTCCCCCTGCTCCCCACCCTGGGGAAAAGACCTTGCCTATTTACCCTATCCATGCCCCTCGTGATTTTATAAATCTGAGGTCACCCCTCAGCATCTGACGCTCCAGGGAAAGTAGCCGCAGCCCATTCAGCCTCTCCCTATAGCTCAAACCCTCCAACCCTGGCAACATCCTTGTAAATCTTTTCTGAACCCTTTCAAGTCTCACAACAACATCCTTCCTTTTGGAGGGAAACCAGAATTGCACGCAATGCTCAAAGTGGCCAAACCAATGTCCTGTACAATCATAACATGACCTCCCAACTTAGCAGTCAAACTGATTCCCTTTTTAGCGGTAGGTTTTAAATATTAATGTAAGAAATCTTTTTATGTCCCTCTAAGCTAGCTGCTGTCACTTGTCTGAAGTCAATCCAGTTATATCTACAGTTGAATATTAAAAATCAGGAATACTGGAGACTGCAACCTGGAATAAGTCTACCGAAGTTGTTGCAGTACTTGATGTAAAGACATTGCAGATAAGAGCAATGCGGCTAATTCTTTCAGAGAACTGAATTTTGAAGAAAAAGTAGAATGTGAGGATGACTTTTTCAAATTAAACTGCAAATGTAAGGGGACATGGGTTTAAGACTACCTCGAACTTCAAGATCTTTTTGGTTCAAGAAGGCAGCTCATCACCATCTTTATAAGAGCAATTCAGGGGTTGACCATAAATGCTACCCATTAACAAATAGAAGAAAATATCCAAGTCATGAGGTGGTAATTTACTTAGCATGGGTGTCCCATGCCTCTACAGGCATAAGACATTGAAAGGCTAAGAACAAAATCCTAACAACAGCTTTCTGCTGAGGATCAAAAACAATTATTTTTGCTTTATTATTCCTAAAGGGCAAAATGGCCATGCGTTTAAAAGTAATTAATCACTTTTAAAATTGACTACAATTGAAAGGCAATCTTTTTGGGCCTGTCAGAAGAGATAGTAACTGGTGTATGTGTTGCTGAGTCCTAGAAGAATAATTGGGTGAAGTTACATGGTAGTTGGACTGTCCCAGGCATGCTCCCAAAACTGAACAGGCATAGGAAGACTGTCCCATGCACTGTTACGTGGCCCTGATTCCATATCTTTTTGATCTGATTAGCCCTCCAAATTCTGGTTCCCTCACACATTATCCTCCTGTTTTCTCTAGTCCCACACTGCTAGAATATTATACTACTACTTGCGGGTGGCCTATAACTCCATTTAGAATGGGCATCTATATTCAATGTTCCAGAGATTGAAGATGGTTGGTTATGTGCTATAACCCTGGTAAAGTTATCTTTCTGTCACCAGTCATCAAATATTGCGTTACATCCTTGAGCTCAATTATAAACTCTTTATGTACACATTTCAATTTTTAGAATATTTTTTCAGTTATGTTTGGGTCAAATGTGATTGATAATTGGCCACTAAGTATTGCAGTGCAGTCATTGATTTCTTAGCATCACTAAATGCTTACATTGTGTGTCTAAACTTGACCATCCTAATATTGTATTGTGTGAAACAAAGAGCTCAATATTAGAAGGCTTGGGGGCAAAATTATGGAGCCAGTAGTGTAAGATGGTGACCATTTCATAACAAAATGAGCAGCTATGTAGAATTTCATAATGTACACGCTGATGGGCAATGCCTGCTAGGAACACACAATTGAAAAACTTAACTGAATGGATCCAGCCCTTCATTTACTTGTGCTTTTGTATGAAAATCTCTTGATCTCCAGAGAAAGAAAGGTAACTAACTCCAGTAAACCTTTAGGACAACCGCCAGTATACCTGGGATTTCTCTAATCTGTAAGGTCAATGGAACAGTATTACAATGGCATACCGACAATATGATGTTAGATGAGTAGCTTGATCCCCAGCAGTGTATAAAGCATCAACTATTAGTACAACTTGTTTAAGAATGGAACATTTATACATGCTACTTTCTAGCAGCCTTTCAATTGTTAAATATGCTGGTAGTTAAAAATGCATTTTACTAATCCATTGTATCAGTTAAGGCTGTTTACTCTGTAATTGTCATCCAATTCTGGAATCGCAGTTAAATAAATAACTTGCTCGCATTTTTTTGAGTCAAGATTTGTATCACAATGACTTTTCATCTGAAAAGCTAGTTAAATTTTTTGAGAGCCATAATTTGATTTCAGGATTGGTAATTATCCTTCTGTTTACTTCTGCTTAAACTATTCAGCGCAGCAAATTAACATTTTAAAAATATTTTGGAGACAGGGTTCACAACATTGCAGAATATTCTGGAAGTTACTTTGCCAATCTTTGGATAAGATTGCATTTTGGTTGAAAGCAAAACAATTTATTGTGTATCTTGTGAGTTTGGGATATCTAGGTTGATGTTAACCTTTTATTTTTCTTAACTTTCAAAAAAAAACACTCCTGGTTGACCAGATGGTTAGAGCTTACTGGGGGTCATTGAATTGATGGTGAATCTTTTCATTAAAGAATCCTGCATGTTCTTGTAGTTGTCAAAGGCATAAGAAGGGTTATTGTAATTGCTTTTGTGATGTTCAATCCAGAAGTGAGAGTTCTACAAGATTGCTCTAAAGATAACTTGATTGAGATCAGGTGAGAGTTGTGTAACAGTTCATGTGAAAGGTTTATGGCTCTGTGAAGCCAACTCTAGATGAATTCGGCTATACAGCTAAGAGTCAACTTTTTCCTTTCACCTGGTGAACAGTTGAATGCTTTTCTCATACGTTGTCATGAACTTTAATTGTTACTCTATTGTACAAATGCTTTTTTCTCAATTATTACTCAATGAAATGAACAATATAGTTACTACAAATTTGTTACTGTATTTCACTTACTGACCAGAGAAAACTCCTGTTGTAATGAATATCATGTATTTGAAAATCTGAAATGAGTTGATCCATTTATTGGAGATTTATTTTCATCATATTATTGAAATTTCTGGTTCCATTATTTTGTCAATGCTGTTAGTGTTATATTCAGACAGATAAATGCACAATAAATACATGTTATTGGCAATGATTTAGTTATCCATTTAAATATTTGAGTTAATATTGGTCTAAAAATGAAGCTTGTCATTAACAGCTACTTCCAAATTTTTTATAAAAATAATTTTTTTCAGTAATGTTACTTTCTATCACCCTCTTTAAAATTTAAACTAAGTAATATTCTTTCTCTTGAGAAATGGATACATTTTCACTTAAGACCTTCCTGATCTGCTCGAAGGGAATATTGTGATTATCATTGAGATAAGTTAAATTGCTTTGGCAGAGGCTGTACGTTTGAGAGATTTGAGAGAATCTGCAATATAATAGAGAGCTATTCATAAAGATCTTTTTTTTCATTAGTTGTGTATATTCACAATCCATACTTGTAGATAGCTTTTATATTTGGAAAACTTTTAATGTTCTTTCAAGAAAGCTGCTAAATTAATAATGTTTGCTTGCTATGAGACCACTTCACCATACACATTTCTAAAATTACATTGGAGCTTCAGTGTAAGGAAGAGGTTAGCTTGTTAATAGATCTAACTGTATGGCATTTGCGTGTCATAGCAGGCTGTCATTTGCAGTTCCCATTAGATGTGCTGTATTTGACGATACTAATAAATGATGAAAAATGCCATCCTGCTTTACTTTTAATATGGGGTATGAATGTATATGAGGTATGATGTATCGTATTCTCAGTCTTAGTATTTTTTATTATATAAATATGGAGTGACATAACATTTCAAATTCATATTCTGTTGTAACAATTCATTATGGTACAAGATCTCTGGTGAATAAAGCAGTGTCAATCCATGTTCATTTTCATATAGGACAAGATTTGACTGCTACTTCCTAGTCCAATCTCCATCTCCCTGCTTAGCCAACTGTCATTTTTCTCCTCACCCTTCCATCAAGCTTCTTGAATGCCACCATCCCTGTCATTTCTGCCAGTAATATGTTTGCCAAAATCTTTGCATCAAGGAAATCTTCACTGCCGCTGATCTTTTCCTACACCTGCACTCACCCAGTTTTCGCATCTTCAAATTCTCTATCTGTATTAGACCTTGTGCTGCACATTTAACTCTGCCATTCAACTCCTGTTTGTCAACAAGTACAGTTTCTCCCAGTCCTGAATGTGTATTAACAAGATTATCATTTCTGTTTCTTTCTGCCCAGTTTGCTATCTATAGCCTCGTCTCCCATTTTTGTTCTGCCCCTGGTGTACTGAATGCCTGTGCTTCTTTTTCCATGATGCTGTTTATGGTACAAGAGCCACCTTTGCACTTTGTTTCCAGGTGATGGCTTGAAGCCATCAATGATCAACGTTGACTGGTTCTCTACTCTTTATATTGCTCTTTTCTTCTCTTATTTTCCCCATTTCTGCTCCCTTACTTACATTCTAGTCTTACAATTCTTACTTCCCCTTCAACTATAGGGTTCCATTGCACCCTCTACCCTTACCTCTGACACCCAATGCAGAGATATCATCGACTTTGTTTTACAAATTGAATATATATGCTTGACTGTTCAGGCCTCGTTATCACTCATTTAACAACATTTTCATTTTTTTACATCCCCAATCCATCTGCAAGCAATTAGTTTTGATGGAATTAAAATTACAAAAATCTCTCCACAAATGTATTTCTTTGAATATCACTAATCTTATTCCCAAGTTAATATATCCAATTACTATGCACTGGGACAATGCTTGAGTAACATCTCACTTGTTATTTCATCCACTCCTCCTTAAGTCTGTTCTTGATCTCTTGATTATAATAACACCCAGTTTTGTTTTCTTCAGTCTTCAAATGTTTGGTTTTGACCAACTCTTCCACCATTCAAGTGCATATTTTATTCACAGTTGTCTTTAACATAATCAAAACTCCCAAAATGCTTTACAGAGACATTATAAAACCAAATATGACACTGAGCTACATAATGCAATATCAGGACATGTGACCAAAAGCTATTTCAAAGAAATAGAAATGCCTTAAAGAAGGATAACATAGTAAAGAAGTTTGGGGAGGTAATTCTAAAGCAAAGGGCCCAGAAAGCTAAAGGCATGGTCCTCACTGCTGAAATATCAAAAATCAGGTGCCTATCAAAGGCTAAAATTCAAAATACAAAGATGGTTTTTTGAAGCTTAAGCATTGCTTAGCAACCTGCGCTAACTCCTGATAAAACAAAGGATGAATGGGACTTGATGTGAATTAGGATACGGGTAGTAGTTAGATGATCTTCAGTTCACAGAAAGTAGAACATGGAGGTGTGACCAGGAATGCATTAGAACAGTCTAGTCTAGAGGCAAGACATCACCACTACTCCAGATTCCAGGAATACTGCTATTTTGACAGTCTGACATCAAGTACTGAATTGATTAGAACTTATTTCATCTCGGCGTCTGGAATAGTAAAAACCTCTCATTTGATGCCACTACCTTTTGCATCTCCAAGTTGTGGTTCCATTTCCTTGCCCAGAATCAGATCTCTCAACCTCGTTGTTAACATTCAGCTGAATTCTCAATTCGTGTTTTAGCTTTACAATTGGTGAAATTCTCAGTCATGCCTTTACTATTTCCAGCCTTAATACTTGGACTATTCTATTCTCGAGATAAAAACAAATTACTGTACAATTCTGAAATTTGTATTCTTTGTGTACAAAGGCAATAATTCTTGTCCTCGCTTACCACTTCGTGTATTGGAAAATTATTTTAATCCTGGTCCTCAAATTCCAGAACTCAATAAAAATAGTCAGACCACTTGGTGTTGACCTTGGCACCAAAAATGACGATGGTTGTCTAAGAAAGAAAAACATAAATTGCTGGAAAATTTCAGGTTTGGCAGCATCTGTGGAAAGAAAGCCAAGTTAACATTTTGGGTCCGGTGATCCTTCTTCAGAACTGATCGTAGCTTGGAAAAGGTTGGTGTATGTGATGAAGATGGCATTGGGCGGAGGGGAGTTGGAGGAAGGAGTAAACAATAGGTGGAGATGGAGCCCAGAGAGAGGCAAAAATGGTTGGGAAGGCAAAGAAATGGGTAAAAGTCAGCCTGGGAAAAAGAAAAACTTTCTACTAATGGAGACCACTGGTGGCTCAAAATGGGTTGTTTGTGGTAGCAGCCCATGGGATGACAAAGCCTGGTGTGTGGAGATCTAAGCTCTTTTGACTCTGCAAAGATCTCTCTATTAACATCTAAGGACTTGTACCAAAGTTGGGAGAGCTGTCTCACAGACTAGTCAAGCAACAGCCTGATGCAATCCTAATCATGGAATCGTACCTGAGAGACAATATCTCAGACACCACCATCACTATTCTTGGGTATGTTCTGTCTCACTGGTCAGACAGACCCAGCAGAGGTGGCAGCACTGTGGTATACAGTCAAAAGGGAGCTGCCAAGAAAATCCTCAACATTGAAGTCTCATGGCATCAGGTCAAACTTGGGCAAGGAAACCTCCTGTGGGTTATCAATGACGACAGCCCCCTCAGCTGATGAATCAGTCCACCTCCATGTTGAATACCATTTAGAAAAGCACTAAAGGTGAGGGATTTCAATGTCGATCACCAAGAGTGGCTCGGCAGCAGCACTACTGACTGAGCTGATTGAGTCAGAAAAGATGTAACTGTTTGACTGGGTCTGTGGCAGCTGATGAAAGAATTAACAAGAGGGAAAACTTCTTTCTTATCCCCCACAATCTGCCTGCCACATGACAATATCAGTAAGAATGTCTCCACGAGGTTGTGCAGTGGTCAATGTTCCGTCTTCACAAGAGGCATGACCATTTGTATTAAATGAGTTGGATTTCAAACAGAACTAAAAATACAAGACTAGAAATCCATGAGATGCTTTGGGCCGTCAATGGGACTAGAATTGTACTTGAACACAATCTGAAAACTCATGGCCAGGCATACGCCCCACCTCCCCCACCATGACTAACAAGTCAGGGGATCAACTCTGGTTCAATGAAGACTACAAAAGGGCATGCCAGGAGCAGCACCAGGCATACCTAAAAAATGAAGTATCAACTAGTGAAGTTATAACACAGGACTACTTGGGTGCCAAACAGCAAGAATAGCAAGTGATTTAACGACCACCAAATCAGATCTAAGCTGTGCAGTCCTTCCTCGTCCAATCACGAATGGTGGTGGACAATTAAACTTTCTGGAGGAGGCCAAATAAATATACTCCATATATTAATGCAAAAGATAAGCTTGAAGCATTTGCAACAATCTTCAGCCAGAAGTGCCAAGTGGACAATCTATCTTTACCTCCTCGAGGTTTCTAGCATCACATGCCAATTAATTCACCCCTTGTGATATCAAGAAATGGCCATAGGCATTGGATACTGCAAAGGCTATGGGCTCTGACAGTCTTCTGGCAATAATACTGATGAGCTGTGCTCCAGAATTTCTCATGCTCCTAGCGAAGCTATTCCAGTACAGCTACAAAACTGACTTGGCATCTACCTGGCAACAGTCAAGTACATAAAAAGCAAGTCAAATCCAACACAGCCAATTACCACCCTTACAGTATACCCTTGATCATCACTAAAGTGATAAAGGTGTTACCAAGCAACACTTGCTCATTGATACTCAGTTTGGGCTCCGGTGGGCCATGCAGCTCCTGATATAGCCAATTATGGCCACGTTGTGTTGCGGGGAGTGGAATCTACCATAGTGCTATGACATCAAACTGATGTCTTACCCAAACCCTTTCTTTGCTTCACCATCTTTGGCAACTTGCACTGTGCTATTAAATCCTGTAACTCCTGGCCTGAATTTTTTCAAACTGCTATTTCTCTCCCTTTTGATTTTTTTTCAATTACTACGCCTGCACCAGAGAAGAAAGAGACAACAGGGTGCAGGGCTGGATGAACACAGCAGGCCAAGCAGCATCATAGGAGCAGAGACCCTGACGTTTCGGGCCTAGACCCTTCATCAGAAAAGGGGGAGGGGAAGGGGGTTCTGAAATAAATAGGGAGAGAGTGGGAGGCGGATAGAAGATGGATAGAGGAGAGGATAGGTGGAGAGGAAACAAACAGGTCGAAGAGGCAGGGCTGGGGCCAATCTTCTGAAGGATCTCAATGCCATGAGTGTAGATATTGTCACGGTTGGGGCCAAATTGGGAAGGCTTGAATGTGGATTGTAGTCCATTGGGGATGATCTGGTTCCGTAAGCAGGTGCTAAGGAAGGTGATGTGGCTGTAGTACCTGGTTTAGCTTCAGGACATGGTCGAGCAGTTTCAGGGCCGAAGAGATTACGAGAGAGTTGCAGTGGGAGAGAGATCCCCTGAGGTTTGTCTGGAGGGAGGAGGGTAACTTCTTCAGGCTAGGCATCCTTAGAAGAGGCTTCGCAGTGGCCTCTTCGACCTGTTTGTTTCCTCTCCACCTATCCTCTCCTCTATCCGCCTCCCACTCTCTCCCTATTTATTTCAGAACCCCCTTCCCCTTCCCCTCCCCCTTTTCTGATAAAGGGTCTAGGCCCGAAACGTCAGCCTCTCTGCTCCTATGATGCTGCTTGGCCTGCTGTGTTCATCCAGCCCTGCAACTTGTTGTCTCGGATTCACCAGCATCTGCAGTTCCTACTATCCCAGAGAAGAAAGGCTTTGTTTACATCTTTCATTAGTTGTAAATATGATGGTGAGGCCAGCATCTGTTGTCCACTCCTAATTGAACTGAGTGGTGTGCAAGACGACATGAGAAGGCAGCAAACCACGTTGACACATGTAGGCCGGTTCACACTGGCCTACAACAATTGATAGTTTTTTGGCATCATTACCAGATAGCTGTCAAATATTAATTATCATTATTAATTAATAAATAATTATTCATTGCTACCATTGTGGAATTTGAACCCTAAGTTCCTAAGGTATTGGGTGCTAGTCCAGTAAAATTAGCTGTCCACCATAGTATTGGGTATTAGTCTAGTGACATTAGCTCTGCACCATAGTAATGGGCATTATTTCATCCTATTTGATGTATGTTCCACAGCACTAAAGAGAAACAGATGAAGGCATGCTGTTAAGTGTCTTTCATGGATATTTCATGATACTGAAGTCATATCCATTTTGCGTCACATTTAGAGAGTATTCGAGCAGAAAGTTGATCAATGCCTCCAACTCCTTTTTATATTTGAAACATAAATTTTTATGGCGCCTGATGTACTGTAACGTTAATTTGAAAGTAATAATTTGGGTCGGATCTCTAGTTACATAAAATCAACTGGTTCAAATTCAGCAAAAATGAACATAGTTTCATAAAATCAATTGATTCTAAATAAGCAAAACTTGAGTGTATTTTAAGAGTGAAAAATCATATGATCTACTAAATTTTTTCCGTTCTGTATTTTGAGTATACCCAGAACAACATAATTATGACTGTCATTCTGCATCAAGCTAATAGCCTGAGGAATAGCAGCCTGGATGCACTCTTTGCTCGATTACAACCAGGCTTGGCTCCTGGTGTGCCATCTGTTGCAAGAGTTATTGTTGCTCTACTTCAATATAGCCCAGCTGCTGGCCCTGCAGCATCTTTAACTCCTTTTCTCATTTTCTTTTGGATGGAAGCTGTCTTCCTAAAGATAGCAAAGATGTTCCAACAGCTTGTCAGAGCCACAAGGCTCAAGTTATTTTCCCTTTCTCTCAGATATGACGGTTGCAGTATTACTAAGGAAAAGAGGAAAATGACCAAAGAATTCAAATTGCAAATCCATGCATAGATTTGCATACTGATTATATTTTGGTTCCTGTAAATGCTTCAGTGCTTCAAGCTTGATAATGGGTAGGGATCCTCTCTATTAATACCGTGTGCTGGAACCTGTTGAGTAAAAGTATTCATAGGTTGGGGCACATGATCGGAGGATGATGCAAAGTAGAGGTGGCGGAACATTATTATAGGGTTTATAATCAAAGAATATTTTAGAATGAATACGCTGGCCAAATGGGGAATTAGCAAGGTGCAACTTGATATATCTATTCCAGGGAAGTTGGCATTGTCTGGGAAATCAGAAGAGAAAGAAGGCAGGTTGGACTTAACTCATCTCTAAGCACTGTTGGCTCATTTAGTTGGAAACAACTGCATATGGAGACAGCACTGTTTTGTCTAAAATGTTGTATTATGGATATAAGCTTTATCTCAGATCTTGTTTTGTTCAGGTAGCTCACATTGGTTTTATATTGTACAATATTAAATAATAAATTTGTTTTTAGATGTTTGAGAAATCATTAAAGTAGTGCAACTCATTTTTCATTTTATGCTTAACCCAGCTGAAGCCAGTCCAGACCCTGGACTTAACCTGAAACCTTCACGGTAAATAGAGCAGGCTTTTCCCAAGTCAATTTATTGATCTGCCAAATGATTCATCTACCAATTTCATTGGTTATATACAGAAATACCTTTGCTACTAGGTACACTGACTGTGTAACTTTGTAATGTTGAATCAGGTTTGTACATTGTGAGCTGGTTTAATGGACCTGGCAGCAATTTTCATTGCTTGGAACACATCAGCAGTAAACTTGCCAGTTTGCTGGGGGCAGAAACCTGTAGCTGGTTAGGCTTCAGTTCCAAATTCCTTTTGGTGGGGAATGCTATTATCTTTTTAAGGCAGCTGTCATCCATTGTGATTATTTCACTTTGGAGCCATACAAAGTCTCAATTGATCTCTGATTTTAAAATGCTGCATGTTCCACTAAATAAAGAAAGTTTTTATTATACCACTTGTTTCCCACAGTATTTACCCAAAACAGTTAGGAAATAAACACTGACAACCTCATCACACTCATAAAGCCTCCTTGTTTAAATTAGAAAAACTTCAAGGCTTGCTGTAGTTAAAGCAGGCAATGACTGCACTTGATTGTAAACTATTTCAATCTGTTATTGTTGAAGAAACAATAAATTATTTCCAGCTGCAAACACTTGTGGCCATAATTTATTTATTGTTGTGAAGAAAATAAGGCAGCAGGATCTCAGTGTACTGGAAACAAAGTGTCAGAGGGTAGATAGTCCCCTGTTGTTGTCCTGACAGGTGCTATCAATAAAGGGAGAGGTGGCCTTGAATTTCCTTGCCTGGGCTGTTCCTGGCACCATTTTGCCACTAGCCCACACAAGAATAGAGGGACTGAAATAGGGGAAGTGCAGCCAAGTAGCTTAGGGCCTGAAGACCACCATGCCAGTAACCAGCCTTTTCTTTTATCTGTCTGCCCTGGATTTTAGCATTTCAGAGGTATCCTCCAGGTACAGGAATAGTGGCATAAGTTTGTAGAAGCCTAGAAAACTTGGGTAATCAGCACTGTGGTAATGGCAATCTGACAGTTAAGGGTTCTACCCTTAGTTTAGCTTTGCATCTAAGAGCTATGAATTAGAATAAGAACTGGATTCCAGCCTCCAGGAAGCCCAACACGGACGCCTGAGCTCAAGGTGAAGCTCAGAGCAGACTCCCGGCCTCAAAGAAACTCAGCGCACACTCCTGGGCTGGAGGTGAAGCTCAGTATGGACTCGATTGCTTTAGAAAGACTTTAATGCTGAACTTTTACATTTGTTTCTTTATTTTTCTAATTTATGCCTAAGATTTTGTACCTAGGTATCTTTGTACCTAAGATGGCACTGGAAATGGCAACTTTGTACACTTTTCACTTTACCTGTGTATCCCTATACTTGAGTACATGTGACAATAAACCTAATTCTTGAAAAAAGCACATGCTTACACTGACGCTGAATATACACAGAGCTACAATCTTTTATTTAGAGATAAGTGTGGAGCTGGAGGAACACAGGCCAGGCAACATCAGAGGAACAGGAAATGGGGCATTTCTGAAGAAGGGTCCCGATCCGAAACGTGAACTTTCCTACTCCTCTGCTGCCTGGCCTGCTGTTTTCCTCCAGCTCCACACTGTGTTATCTTTGACTCCAGCATCAGCAGTTCTTACTATCTCCTGAGTCTCTTATTTAGACATATCTAAAAAAACGTGCCGTTGCTGAATTTGACTCCCACAGGAAACTATCAATCAACTTCAGCCAGATTATCCCAAAATGGTTTTAGAAAGAAATTTGCTCTCCTTATCTGGTGTGATCTGTATATGACTCTGCACCCCCCGCGCCTGCCAGTGATTCACTCTTAACTGCTATTTGAAATTAGCCCTCAGCAGCAACATCCACATCCCATGAAAGAAGACTCAAAGACTGGTTTCAGTGTAGGGATTGTTACATTGATGTCTGTCAAGCTCCTTTGAACTTTAATGTGACAGGTTACTTCCAGAAAGCACTGATGTTTTCTGTCACATCTACTTACAGCATTATTTGCCAATAGCATAATTTTATAACATTTCCTTTGGAAAGCAGCTAGCTGCAAGAAACGGCCCTGAACATGAGGGATATTTTGGGATTCACACAAGTGCAGCGTGCCTTGGTTTACATTTGCGGCCATATTACCCAAGCCCAAGTAAAGCATCATCCGTTAAGAGAAAAGGCCATCATTCCATTCTCTTCTTCAATTAAGATGGTGTGTGACCACTGAAACGGAATCCAGTTTGAGTACTCAACTTCAATCCAAGCAATAGAGTCAATATGCAAATTGGGAGACATTTTAAAGAGGAGCCTCATAAGAATTTATTGTTTGCTGCAATCCCTAGAACTGTTACAATTTCAAGAAACGTAATAATTGAATAATCAGGTAAAGAAATTCAGCAAGAAACTGAAGATTGAGACTGCAAAAGTGAGCTCCTTCACTGTTTGTTATCAGCATCAGACAAGATCTTATTTACTGAAGATCTTTACATCAGTGTAAAATGTTTGAACTTGGAATCTTGTTCTAAGAATACGCCATGTCAAGAGGATCCTGAAATAGGAACATTCTCCAATCAAACAGCAGTACACAGACTCATGGCCTGAAAACTCCATGTTTTGAGGTGCAGTAGTCTCAAAACAATATGACAGTGTTCTTGAGTGGATTCTTCCACTTCAACAGATCAGCATTCAGTAAGCAGACAAGTTATTTTCTGTTCAGATCAATGCTGTCTTGTATGCAATGTTATTCCAAATCTTGATTTGTAGATTTGATGCGATTATTATTTATGAAGTCACTGTTGGGAGAGCTGGGAGAAAGCATGGCTTTGTGATGTGCTTGCCTGTCCTGTGGAGACTTCACTGCTCTCCTCAAATATTGAAATTGAATGATTAATGCCAGAGACTTTTCCATTTGAATCTGTTCAGATTGGTTTGGTTTTATCCCTCTGTGTAATGGCGGGCAGCTTGCAAGCTATGAGATTGTCTTTGTCTTTGTGTCTGGGTTTGTCATATTCTATGGTCCACGTTCTAATGCTCACCTGCCTGTAGAATAGTACCTTTTTGGGATGCAGGAATCCTCTATGAAAACGACATAACTCACCCAGAAAAGCTGAGCTGTGATAGGTATTCTGTTAATGCCAGGTATGCCTGCAAGAACTTGGTGTTAGGATTTTCTCTCACCTCTTGTTGTTATATACAAATCACTGAGCAACACCTCAATTTTTCTATTATTAATTCTGACACCTATTCTCTGTAGAATCATTATTTACTTTGCTTGCTCTTACCTTAGTTTTTTTTTCTATTCTGCCCATTCTTTTGACTTGCCACCCACCTTTGTGCAATTATTAGTTTTTTCTTTAAATTTGGTCTAAATCTTTAATTGTTTTGGTTAACCATGGATGGTGGACTCCTGCCTTGGAATTTCACCACCTTGTTGGAATGCATCCATCCTGTGTAGCACCTATCTTGTGTATTCTGAAATATTCTGTTAAATGGCTGCCATTGTAACTGTATTGACCCATCTTTTAACCTAATTTTTCAGTTCACTTTAGCCAGCTCTGCTTTCATGCTTCATTATAGCTCTTATCTCAGTAAAACAGTCTTTCACCCACATGACATGCTTGCAAACTGAATGAATCATAGATGCTTGAATTTTACAATCATATTTATTGTCTTTGTCACTTAAACCCCACAGTTTTGATTGCTGTCACTACTACAAATATTAGTAGCCTTCACGACAAATCGATATGAAAAGGATGTGGATTGAAAAGAGGATTATAGGATGGATAACATCCAGCTCATTGAGTGCGTAATGCTGTATAGGTGCTTGAATCCTTGGTATACTCCTAGTTTGTCACAAGCTACAAAGGGGAGTGACAATGAAGTAAACTAAGAATCTGACCTTGCATTGTATGGAAAATTTAATGTCTAGTTGGAGACTTTTAAGCAGTATTAGTCCCACTAATACTTCATCATAATTCCTGTCATTACTGCATTATTTGAAAGATGTTCACTGCCATTCTATCAAGACAGTCTATCATATTCAATTACCTTTAAGCTTCATTATTAACTTAATCAGACATTTTTGATTATATCTGTAGTGTTTTGCCAAAATCTCATTGTTAGGGATTTCATGTTGTTCTGACAGGTCTAGTAATGAAGGATTTCCCACTTTGAGGATACCTAAAACAGTAGACAAGATAATAGAACTTCTGAATTTCAGTTTAGTTTCATTCATAAAATGTGGGTGTTACTGGGAAAGCCAGGATTTATTGTCCATCTTCTAATTCCCCTATGAAAGTGATTGTGAGCCACATGAACATTGTTGTCTGTGTAGTAAAGGTTGTCCCATAGTAATGGGACTGGACATGCCCAGGGCTGATGTAGGAGTCTACAAGTTACATTTTGTAGCTTTTCCAGGCTGTGGCTGGTTCTCCCAATATTAACAATTGCACAATATACTAATTATGGCAAATGTCATTTTGACACATGTTCGGAGACACCGAATCATATCAATATTGTGGGGAAGAAGTAAATAGCTGAGTAGTTAATGGTGAACCAATTGATGGAGCAATATTTGGATTTTCAAGTCATTCAAAGAAATGCCATAATGTTAACATGCAAGATGAGTGCTCATGAAGTTAGGAGTAAAATATTTGTGTGGATTGAGGATTGTTTTTAATAAACAGGAAACAATTTAAGTCATTCTCAATTAATGTTTTGCTTACATCATTTATTTCCTGCCCCACCCCCACCCCTCGCCATGTCTAGATTGAATAGGTTTGCTCTCAGCCATGTTCTGCTAATAACACCTACTCTTCATTTATGTCACTCCTCTACTACTATTAGCACTATATTCCTCCGGGCACCTTTTGCCTCTGTTCCACTTATTCTTTCTCCCTCTTTTCCAATTGCATAAGAATCATCACTTTTCCACCTCTTCTGTTCCAAAGAATAAGCAAATTGGACTTGGAAATATTGAAACGGATTTTCTCTCTCCCCAGATGCTACCGGACCTGTTGAGTTACTCCAGTATGTTTTTATTTTAGCAATTTTTTTTGGATTTCTTTAGTCAAGGGAACAGAGAATACTCCGCCAATACATTCAAGACAGAGACCAATTGATTTTGGCTGGATTAAATTACCAGGATAGGGTAGGAAAATGGATGTGAGATAAAAGATCAGCCAGATGGAAGACTAGGGAAGCAGGGACCTGTACAAAGTCCACCCATTTCTATCTCTAATCCCCTGAAGTATAGTCTGGCAAGCATTGTCAAATGAATGGCAGATGCCAGTCTGATATGTGAAATGTTCAAATTTGACAAAACCTGGCAAACAGTAAAGTCTTTTTACAGTGTGAAACATTTCAGATTCTCATCACTTGTGCAAAATGCTGAGCAGTGTATTATTGGTACCTTGGATTATGAAAATTGGATAATGGCATTGTGAAATGGGTTGAAAAAAATGATCAGAACTCAAGTCATGAAAACCAGTGACATGGTAGCTATTTTCTAGACCCTGTCAAGCCCCTAATAAGATGGGCAAGGGGTGCATGCTTTTGAGTTGGAGATGCATGATTGGTAGAAGATTAAAAATAGTATGTGGAACGTATACCTGAAAGAGATGTTAGATCCTTTACATTTTTTTAAACCAAAAGGTCTGACATCAGTTGAGGTCAACTCTTCCCCCATTGGTGCCTTAGAGACCACAATCTACAAGGTAAATATTTGAAAATGTACTAAACTGACTGGAGCAAGGAGCATTTCACCACTACCTGACCTCTCATTGAAAGAAAGCATTCTGATACTTATTGATGCCACAGTGTAACAGTCAAGGAATTACATTTGTGGATGAAATAGAGCATCTTTTTACTCTATTCACTGTTCAACTTCCCAAAAAAAAGCCTCAGGTGCTGCCTAGCAATCTAGCCAAGATTGCTAGGCAGCAATAAAGAGAGCTTGAGATGAATATTGTACAACGCTGTGGTTTGAACAAGAACTGAAATACCAATGTTCCACAAATAATACTGAGCAGCTGTGTCAATTCAATTTCAAAAATAACCTCCACGGGATGCTGAAAGAATCTGTCTATTCATCTTCACCCTTTGTAAGAGAGCTTTTCCATTTTTCTAAAAACAAAAGATTCACAGAATCCCTCCAGTGTGGAAACAGGCCATTCGGTCCAATAAACCCATACCGACCCTCTGAAGAGCATTCTAACCAGACCCATTCCCCCTACCTTTTCCTTCTAAACCTACATTTCCCATGATCAAGCCACTTAACCTGCACATCTTTGGACTGTGGGAAGAAACCAGAGCACTCATTGGAAACCCATGCAGACGTGGGTAGAATGTGCAAACTCCATACAGACAGTCACCTGAGGGCGGAATCGACCCGGGTCCCTGGCACTGTGAGGCAGCAGTGCTAACCACTGAGCCACCTAATTGTCGAAATCCAGTTATAATATGTTGCAAAAAATGGTATTAAAAGGTATAAATTGCATTTTTAGTGTGTCTCCATTTGTTGGAACTTAGCTCATAGCCCTTCAGTGTCTATAATTCTTAATCTATTTAATGAAATGTAAATGTATTTCAATCCTAATTTTTAGCAGCAGAGACAAATCTTGCCTTTAACTACATTTGAAAAACACTAATTTCACTTGTCATTAAATGGCAAATGAATGTAAGGAAGCATGAAGTTTTTAAAAATGTTTGTAGAACTATTTCTGGAAAAAAGATCATTTGTGTAAGTGGTTTCTGGCAGTATGAATATTTTTACATAGTAAGGAACGGGTAAAGGCCAATTAATGCAACATTGGTAGCTCCTTGCAAATTCTTCCCCACTGTGGACTTGCCTCCATTTATTTAATTTCCTGGAGGCAGTATCTACATTAATATTGTTTTATCTGTAAATTTAATCATCGAAGCATAGCATTTTTTAGTTGTTCCCATCAATGACTCTTGTCCTACCGCCCACTTCGAAATAGCTTTCCTCACCAGTTGTATTATGGAGAATATTACACTTATAATTGTAATTTCCTGTCCTATGCCCATATAGGTAATTGCCCATTTCCAGTTGAAGGAATTCAGCTGTTTTAACTGACTCTGTTCCATATGCGGTGTTTGTGGGGGCATTGATTGTTGTGGGCCTGAAGTGGACTGGAGAAAGAACAACTAAGGCCCAAGGGTACATTTCATTGATTTCATTCAGTTGTATCTGGAAATGAATCAGGCAATTATTATAGCTATATCATCATGTACTATTTCTGAGTTATCTGAAATATCTATTAAATAAGGCACTTTTACTATAAAAGTAACCATTCTAGTAGTACTCACAGATTAATAAAATAAATTAGTAAGCTAGAAAAATAAGGGAAACATTAATAAATTGAAACATATACTAATTGCTAATGTTGACATTTTAAAACAAAACTCAAACGGTTTGAGGCATTTTTTAAAATTTAAAATAATATGCTATATTCTGTGGGCACAAGATGCCTTTCCACATGAAATCGACCTGAAAAGCCAGCTGATTTTAAAAAAAACAAATTAAACATACGGCCTTTTGAGTCTGCTGCTGATTCAATATAATCTTGACTGATATTCTGTCTCAATTCCACTTAACAGCCTGTTCTCCATATCCTTTAATTCTCACAGAGATTAAAAGTCTATTAATTTCTGCCTTTATGGTGCATCCACAGTGCTTTGGTGCAGAGTGTTCCAAAGATTCACAACTTGGTGAAGAGATTTTTCTTTAATATTAGTCCTGAATGATCCGTTTTTATCCTGAGGCTGTGCCAGATGTTATGGACACAAAACTGGGAAAGCAGTATATCCTGCCAAGCCCCTTCAGGATCTTGTTTTTCAGTGAGGTTACCTCCCATTCTTCTAACTTGAGAAAATATAGGCCCAATTTATTCAGCCTGTCATTACGGGACAACCTTCTAAAATGTTGTTTATTTGCTACCATTTTAGTCTATTTACCTGATCAACCTCAGCCAACTCTCACCATAAACCTGTGTAATTAGCTTTGTCTAACTTTAAAATTCTTCTTTTGGACTTGGATATGTTGTTTGCAAGTATGATGTGGAATTTAATTCTATATGATCAGTCTCCCAACCTCCCCACAGGACTTTAGCTAAGAGATTACTAATTATGGCAGTATTCATTACCTTATAATAAATCTGAAATAGCTCTGTCCTAAGTTCCAGTATTTTTAATGATAATTCTATGAAGCTAAGAGAGATTGAGAAGGTGATTTTGTGATTGAAACGGTCTAGTCTTTGTGTAAACTAAAGCTTCCCCTCCCCTGTTCCTGATCCCAACCACACCCTGCCTTGCCATAATTATTGCATTACCTTTGCTACAAACACCAATTGTTTCTTTCTTAATGCTTTATTCATCAGTAAACAAGTGGACTGATGAACTACTTGTGCCAGTGAACTACGAGCAAATGAGAAAAATCATTCTGAGCCATGGCAGATCAGGCATCATTAAACTCACTTGCCATCGCACTTTGGGCTAATATACCCCACTACAGTTATGAGTCAGGTGGATTTCAATACATGTGCGTGCAGGGAGTGATTAATAATTATTCATTTAAAGTGATTGAGTACTATTAGTCCCTGTTTCTGTACTAAATTCACTGATATGGAATGTTTGCTATGGCTCTATTGGTAGCACTTATCTCTTTAGTTAAAACATTGATCAATCTAGACTGACACTCAAGCTGCTGGAGAATGGGGTTTGGCTGCGTGGCTTATGTTCCAGCTGGTGCAGATATGATGGGCAGAGCGGTCTTTTGTGCTGTAAATTTTTCTAAGTTTTCTGAATATTCTAAATATCTGGACAGGAGGGATGCACCTAAAAGCTGGGGAGGGAGCAGTACGTCAATAGCTTCTTTAGGGAGCAAGCATGGAGACCATGGGTTGAATGGCCTTCTTTGCTGTCGAAATTCTACGATTCCGGCCAGAGATCTCATCTTTCAGATGAGAAGCATAAACTGAGGTCCATCTGTTGTCTTAAGTGGATGTAATAAATGCCATGGTGATGTTTTGAAGAAAAGCACAGGAGCAATCCTGCTCTCTAGGCTAATATTGATCGCTTAGTGAGTATCAAAGAGTAATGAGTATCTGGTCTTTGCTGTGTGCAAGTTGGTTGTTGCATTTTCTGTATTACAATAATGACTTCAGCCGGTGAAGTATGTTTTGAATAGTGAAGCACTTTGTGATGTGAATGGGAATGTGAATGTTCCTAATGGGAGTGCACATTCTCATTTTTATTTAAACTGTTGTGCTGTAATATAACTGAATTCTTAACTTAATTGTTTGCACATTGTATTTGTGAAGATACAGCAGTTGAAATGGAATTACAAAGGAATACGCTTACTACAACAAAAAAAATTGCCTGAGGTGTTTGAACTCCTGGGATTCTATTAAATCTGTTAGACTGGTTTTGTACCTAATTAGTTGCTGGATGGGAAACTTGCCCACTTTTTTCAAGTGCAGTTTTTGAGCCCTCCAAAGGTTTACTTAAAGCAGAATGCAAATCTTAAGGGGTGATATATTTCATTTCTTCTGGTTCTTTCTGGCAACTGCATGAAAAGAGGGCAAGAGCAATGAGATATCAGCAAGATCTCAGACACTCCATCCTCCCAGCAATATGACCTGCTGCAAGATGCACTTGATCTTACAAGAATGGCAAGGGAGAGTCAAATTCTGCATTTCACAGGGCTCTAAAATATAGGGCAACAGCCCTTCACTCCCCTCCAATAAGATGATCTCTTTAAGATGACTACTGGATGAGCTGTAAATTAGTAGATGTGGATGATATTTCCCAGGGGCAGTCTGGATGAGACAGTTGTAAACATTAAAGACAATGATGGTGCCTTTAGCAGCTAATGCCAAAATGCAGAATATGGGTCCAATTCGACCAGGAGCCACTGTAACAGCCTGCCTGGTGACGTTCAGCCTCCTTTTTCCAGTTCAGAGATTTGTGCAGGAAACTGGCAACCTACACAGCCTGAGAGTTGGGTTAGGCCTTCAGCTGTGGTTTAATACATCTGCCAGCTGCTCATTCTAGCCTTGAAGAAGCAGCTGCTGTTCCTCTTCCTCTTCTTCACTGTTCCACCCTCCAAAGCAATGAAATAAAAATGACATCCACGAATAGCAGGGAGTGTTTAATCAGGGTGAGAGCAACAAAACTAAATCAAAAACAATTAACCTACAATCTGTCCAATTCTTTGTACGTCGATTATGCACAACAGACATAGATCCTTATGAGCTGAGTGCTTGCAGCTGAGCGCTCTCGTAGTCACTGGAAGCACTATTTTAGTTCTGAATTCTGCAGAAGAGTCAATCAAGCATTAAGTTTGTTTCTGTGTCTACAGATACTGCCAGACCTGCAGAGTTTCTCCAGCACTTTCCTTTTTTTAAATTTCCTATCTCTAGCACCTGCTGTACTTTTGTTTTTATTTTAGATCTGTTGTGAAAACAAACCTGTGAAGTTTTGTTCAACGGGTTGCTCTCTGGGAAGAATTTGACTGCCTCATTTAAAATTCAGTCTTAATCCAAGTAATGGTATAGGATTTTGATTATGCTTTTACCATAAATGTCAGTCTTCACGTTCAAATAGAAGTAAGGTGTTTCAGGTGGAAATGGGGCAATAAGACCTATTTTTGGTGCTTCTGTGGCCAGTCACCTTTTCCTACCTGTTGGGTTAGCGAAAATGTGCTCCAATTTTTGTTTGGGGCCGGGATTTCTAAAATTGCACCAAATAATGAATTATATTATGCAGTTTGAATCTTCTTTCAAATATGAGATGTATTTTAGTGCTTCATTAGTCTTCCAGTAACTGCTGACCAAAGGCTTTCACCAAGCACTTATACTCCAATTCACATAATTATGGGCACCCATTTTTTTATATTGCTCTGCCAAGAGTGCCATGTTGAGGTTCATGTTTTATTCCTAAAGCATCTGTTTCACTTTTACATAAAGGTTTTTTGAATATTATGAAAATTGATGTGAAGAATTTGTTAACTGTCTACCACTGAGCAGTATTTCTATCCAAATTGCATTTTTAAATTACTTGTTCTGGTCCTCAGTATTCCATTTATTTCCCAAATAACTTCAGTTTTCATTGGATTCTTTTTCTCCCATCCATGTACTTCCTTTCTTTTTGCCTTTTCCTTTAGTTCAGTTAAAGTCATGAGATTATTCTAATGCTCTGGGCTCTCTCAGCTGTTCATTACATATGATCATTCTCGCAATTCTGTTTTGCGTTTGTGTATTTTTAATAATATTGTGTATTTTCTTTCTGACCTGTTGCAGATTTATTGTTGTTTGTTTTGTCTTCTTTTGTCAGTCTATATCCAAATGTTCCCCTCAGTGTATTCTTGTGATGCAGTAGCTGTAGGGTATATGGATTTTCAGAAGGTGTTTGAATATGTTTCAAGAGGGTAGTTAAAATACTTGGATAAATGGTCGAAGAAATAGAAGAGCATAAATAGAATGTTGGTTGAGAGAAGAGAAATAAAGATTTTTGCTGAAGAAAATTATATTGTGTTGAAGCTTTTCTCCATGTACTCTTGAGGACAATTCACGTGAAATACTAACGCAAGCAGAAAATATAAATATAATTTAATAGATTTAAATGTAAAGACAAACCTACAACAAAATGTAGTACAGAACATGAGTATTCAAACAATGAAGTATGGATTAGGTTAGTAGGTATTGTATGGACTTGGGAATCTTGGAATGTGTATCCCAGAGGCTTGTGGTGCTCCAGTTTTTGTCATGTGTACATAAATGACTTTGACTTGATTGAATAGAATACAATATTTCAAGTGTTCAGATGACGCAAAAGTAGAAGTTTTGGCAAATAATGAAAAGAGTCCTAAATCTTTAGGAACATGGGTTTGAGTTAGGACTGCAATTTAATTTAAATAAGTGAGACAGCTTTTTATGAGCCAAAAATTAATTTCTTAATTTAGATCTTTGCTGGAGCATGGAAGTGGTTGAAACAGAAGCCATCCCATTGTTTTTAGATTAAATCCTCATTCCCTCTTGAAGAGGGAGAATATAGAAAACCAGAGAGAACACAGCAGTCGGATTAGTTTTGGACTGCTCTAACAAGAGCCATGGATGCACTAGATCCATCCTGCCATAACTTATTACCTGCAGCTCGTCTGAAGAATACTGTCTACAGTTTTGTCTCCAGCTTTAGATATTATGAGGTTACAATTCATAAATAGATATGGTGAAAACTCAAGCATTTATTTGCTTCCAGTTGTAGTTTCTAGTGACTTACTAATTACCATAACTTCTATGTCAACTACCCTGATTCTCTTAATCTATTTGTTTTTCATGTATTAATTATCTGTACTTACCCTTTTCTTCAATTGA
Source organism: Rhincodon typus (assembly GCF_021869965.1). NCBI lineage: Eukaryota > Metazoa > Chordata > Chondrichthyes > Orectolobiformes > Rhincodontidae > Rhincodon > Rhincodon typus. Next base: position 24,823,031 of record NC_063350.1, on the reverse strand, counting down.
TTTTGTTTTGCTTATTTTCAGTGCCTTAGAAAAATGAATACTGAAAATCAATGAAATTTTTTCTAACAATAGTTACATTATTAGTTGAATGATAAAATCCAGAGGGTAATGGTACGGAAGTTGTCACCTGCTTGAGACAATATTACCAGTGAGATTCCACAGTGTCTCGGTCTTGGACCTATCTTGGTAAATATCTTTTGTAAGTGATATGTAGCAAGGAATCACAAATGCTGTGGCTACATTTATGGATGGAAAGAAACTGATACAATTAGTGAACAACTCTATCATTATGTCTTGTGCTTAGCAGGAATACAGAATGTGATTTAGGCAGATGATGGCCTAATTTTATCCAGCAATTCTTTAGTTCCTGTGTGATTCTGCTGGTCATGTTAATTTCCTAAACAGCATTGCCTAAACAGCATATCTATTTATCTGAGCTAGCAGTTGATAACTGATTATAATTAATATTCATTTCCATCCACTTTCTATCTGGTTTCTCCAATTCTGCAACCATTTCTAATCATTTAGTGCTGTACCATCTTTTACCAGTAATGAGACACTAAATCTTCATTGGTTTATCTTTCAAAATTGCTGTTTTGTCTTTGCTCAGTTCTCTCGTGCACTTGATTCTTGGTATTTTGCTGCAACGACCCACCTATGTATTTGCTTTCATGTGAAGTCCCTTCAAGAACAAAAAAAATGGGAAGTATGTTGAAAATGGGTTTATTTCCCTGCTATTACATCATTAGGTTCCAAGAAATGCCCATGTGACCTGCTGTTTGAGGATGAGCAGGCTAAGAAGCAAAGGATAAATAAAAAAGCTAATTACATTGGGGTTGGATCAGCATATGGGTTCTGCATGTCAATTCAGAAAATAGGTAATTGGAAAAAACAGAAAATTGAGCAAAGCTCTCTCGAGAATGCATTAGAGAACTTTCTCTGGGGGGTTCAGTCCTATCAGAACTCTTGAAATCTGAATGACAGAGTATTCATAGTCACACACCTTGGTGATAACCACAGGCTTTTCAGTAAGTGTTTGGTTGAGTGATGTTCATTGCACACAGTACACTGTGGCTTGCAATGATTTTCTTCTACAATCTTCCACCCTTCACCACATGGCCATGCTAAGTTATCCATAGTTTGCAGGGATATGTAGGTTAGGTACATTAGCCATGGGAAATGCAGGATAGGGTAAGGGGATGGATCTGGGTGGGATGCTCTTCGGAAAGTCTATGTGGACTTGTTGGGCTGAATGGCCTGTTTCCACACTCTGGGAATTCTATTATTACTTATGCAAGCAGGCTGTTTGGCATCTTCTTGTGCGGTCATGCGGCCAGGGAAGAAGACGGGCCCATCTGCCCATAGCTTCAGATGTTGCAATTCAGGAGTTGCCCCTTGAACAGTGGCACTCCTTCATTATCTCTAAGGGCACGCTCCCAAAAGCAAACAGTACTCCACAAATAGGGATCTGGAAGGTGCTGGTAGATGGGATGGTGAAGAGGAGGGCAATCCTTTTCAGAAGACTGCTAAATGAGGCCACACCATCAGATGCAGTCAGCCTGGACACACAAGCACTGCCTGAGTCAGTGCTGTTGCAGGGTTAAAAGGAACACAACAGTGCAGGAACAAGGTTTATGCTCTTTTGTGTTCTGAAAGGGCATCTTTTCTGTGCTATCTCACTCTAACTCTACCACTACACACATTTCGTCAGGGCTTGTGGATGATAACACACACTATTGCATGTATCATGTCCATTCTACAGTTCTCAGCCACCTCATCCTTCCAAGCTACTAACTTTTCTCACCCTCAACACTTCCTACTCACTCACTGGCCACCACCTCTCATGTTCCTGCAGTGCCCCTAATATCACTGTCATCCACTTCCAGCATAGTCAATCGCTCTCTTCGTCTCATTCCAAGAACAATTGGCCCACTCCCAGACTGTGTCCTAAGTACCCTGACTGATGGGCCTGGACATCCTGGACTGGTTGCACTTGACCTTCAGGACTGACTGTGACTGAATCCCTGGACTGCAAAGATACAAATTCCTGGATTTTTCTGGGATAAAGCTCCTGACTTACCATGGCCACCATCTGGACCAGAATTGGAGGAGTTTCTTGACTGACTGAGGTGGCATTGCTGACTGCATATGTTTCTCGTTGGTCCTAATAAGGACTGGTCCCCTTTGATATTCAAACAAGGCTATTTGCTTGAAGCACATGTAGTCTGTTTGCCACATCAGCTGCTGGCACATGCTGCAGATATGATGTTGCTGGAGCCTAGTGCCCTACGCTGAATGTTCACTATCTCAACTACTAAGTACTCCCACAGTGACAGGCTGCCTGCCTGTCTCTGCGTTTAAAAAAATACACAGGCCACAGAGGTTGATAGCCTCCAAGTAAGTACGAAGTGAGTGAGTGCGAAGAAGTCAGCTAAAAGCCATACGATTCCAGCAGTGATGTGTTGTTGAGTACAAAATGAGCTGACAGAAGCATTCAAATCGTAGGTATCCTCGAGCTCCAAATAAAGTGCAGAAAGCTGAAATGATTTGTGAATTGGTCTGCGAGCAGGCATGCTGATGTGGTAATGCTGGTGCTTTGCCAATACAGATTAGCATGGTTGAAGTGTTGAAGAGGGTGGTGGCTATGGAGCAGGCAAGAACATTGTTGTGAAGCAACAGTTGAGTGAAGGCTGGGACAAGTATTCAGCAAGGCTGCAACCATCCAGTTGCTGGTCTGACTCGCATATTCCCAACTTGCACCATCTAGTTTCTCGGGGAAGGGGACGGGAATTAGAAGTGATGTGTAAATAAGGTCAGCTGGGTTAATAATGGAATGCAAATTCATGGTGATAAGATAGTTGCCTTTCAAATGTGAGATTCCAATCACCATTTAAAAGTTATGGATAAAAGCAAAACATATTTTCTGAATGTTGAGACAGACTTTTTTTTCAGTCTTGGTATATTTTACCAACTTTCTTACCCATGCCACACCTAGGAGGGGAGCATTCCATGTCTGGGGGCTTTGGATAGAATACAGCTGCTAGTGACTACAATGTGAGAACCACAATGATTGATTGTGACATGATAAACACTACAGAATGGTGGAACAATTAGAAAGGCTGAAATTGCATGTAGCTTCACATTTATGTGGAAAGTAATGTGAGTGTTTCTAACTGCATGAGGTGTATCATTGTCTTGAATATTGTTATGGCTGTTGTGAAAATTGACAATGAATATTCAATTTTCATCACTTGATTTTAATACTTGTGATTTTCATGGGCTAAAAGTGATTTTAAAAATGGCTGTTGTGATCAGCTGTCATGCTTTGGCATCTGACATGGACTATATAAAATTGCTTTGGTTTGGTAATACCATTCAAATCAAGGAGTGTTGAAATTTGACTGCTGTGTCAAGAAATTTGCATCCTGTGAATAACTCACTCTTGTATAACTACACATATTGAGAGATGAAACGTTACTTACATCTATCCAACTTGTATATGCATCAATATTTCTTTTTCAGACTCCCCTCCCTCCGTCTGTCTGTCCCTCCATCCCTTTCTCCCTCCGTCTCTAGGTCACATGGAAAATATCACAGTTCACTGAGAATTGAGGATTTTTTTAAAAAATTCATTCATGGAATTTGAGTTTGTGGCTGGACCTGCATACATTGCCCATCTATAATCTCCCTTAAAATGGTGGAGAGCTGTAAATTTTGCCACTGCTAAAGGAATAGGACAATGCTAAACAATGGCATTCAGGTCATTTCATTCTCTCAACCCAAGGGACACTTAGGATCTGAAACAATATTTGCCTTTACCTTCCTGTCTCTCCCAGACATCCCTCTCCCTTCTTTGTAAATTCATCACTTGTATTTATCTGTGTTTGTCTTTTTGTTTTTCTTTCATTGGGACAGTAAATGGGAAAAAATACTCCATTCTGTCACGTGAAAAAACCTTGGAATTGGCCCTCCTTAATTCTGATAATGTAAACCAAGTTAAATTGAAGTGTGATAGCAACATGCTAAAATGAAATGAATTCAAAGTAAGTTGTTGTAACTAACTGGGCTAAGAATAGGGGAGCTGTGATCGCTCCTCACGAGGCCATAACACTGTTTAAAATGAAATTTACTTTTAAATTGAAATAGCCTTCACCTGTTAATGTTTGAATTTTGTTGATTTTAGTTGGTTTATTACAGTAAAAGCTTTAAGAAGTGAAATGCTGTCCAGCAGTTTCCCTTCTGTTAAGACTCATAGAAATTCCTTTTAGAGAAGTTACCAATCTCCATAGAGATCATGACTCATGTGCAAAATCTTCATTTTGACTCAAAAAATTAACAAGTCTTTTTTTTGGCTTGAAATTGCAGTTGGATTACTGAACCTAGGTGTTCTGAATTAACTTTTAGTTTTTTTTTCTGTTGCCAAGCTGTAGTTGTCAATGTATTTTTTTAAATCATAGCTGTAACAACAGTGGTGGCTCAGAATTTTCTGGAATGATGTGCCATGTTGGATTTTGGTTTCATGGGATTTCTCTTCCATTGCCCTTCAGCATCAATTACTTTTGTTTGGTAAATAGTTTGAAGCGCAAATTGTTAACTTTGAGATGAAGTCAAGGAGCATCTGGGGCCTTAGTCGAACAATGGGATTAATTAAATGTAAACATCAAGAAATGCAAGAACAAATGACAGATTAAAAATACAATGATTTCTTGCCAAATTAACTATAGAAAGATTGGACTGAGAAGTGACAAATGAAAAATACAAACATCTAGTTTTTAAAAAAAACTTGCAGCAATCTGCTACTTGTAGTATTGAAACTCTGCTGTTTAAACCATTCTATTTGTGTAATTCCAAGAGTGGATGTCAGGAGTATGAATCACTAATGAAAAAGATCCAATTGCCCCAGAATAGCAGTGCTAACTTTTAAAGAAATTTAATTCAGCAATTTCTTAATTGGTGGAGTGAGATCAACTTTTTTCAAAGGCCACTGATGAGGGAATGTGAATTGGGGTTTTTATACAACAATAACCCCATGTACATTTAATGCCCTGTTATTTTAACAAGCAATACCTATGCCATTTTGTACATCTGTTGTAAACTTGCTGTACTAGTAATATTTTACTTTTTCAATCGCTTGTCATTTCTGAAGAGAATAAAATAGTAAATTATTGTCACTTGTAATTTTTACAAAAAAAACTGTAAAGTTTTTAAGTTGACATACCATACTATGTTAATAACAGAAGTCATAGATAAGAAAAGAAAAATGAAAATTAGACAAAGTCCATCTTAGTTCAATTTACAGCTCCTGGGTTTAGCAAGGATAGTATTACACTCTCCACCACTGCAGAAAGCAGCTGAAGTTGCCGCGGAAGAAGCCCACTGCACCATGCCACTGGAATATTGGCTGCAGTAATGTTTGGGCTAGAAACTGCATTCATTCAGCAATTAAAGATACTACAGAAGTTATACTTGTTGGCATTTGATGATAAAGACACAAAACATTTGGGTAACTGTCTATTTTTCTGCTATTTGTGTTAACATATTTAAAGTGAACAGGTTCACCTCTCTATTGGAACCAGGAAAATGAATGTTATAAACACACATCAACAACAGTAATTCTTTAGAAGACCCTCAACATCACTGTCTTATCCACATCCAAATCTTCTGGCTTGGAGGCAGAGATGCTACCCTTTGTGCTACAAGCCTCAATAGTAATTCTAGCCTTGTTTTTTTTAGCAATATTTTTGAAGAAACTCCTGAAGACCATAATGCTTAGTAAGCTTTTGGCTTAAGGAACCTCCTACTTTTAGTAGCAAACCAAACTATTATTTTTCTTCTCCCCAAATATAGAGATAAAGCAGATAAATCTCATGTATCACTCTGCAAGTAGGTGCTGCTGTTGTAAATTATGTTTAACCAAGTGTTTACAGGAGGCAGAAGATGGGAATGGAATCTTTGTTGCCATTTAGCCCCAAACTATCAACAGAGGAAAAAAGCTGAAATGTTGGAAGTTTAGCTCGCTATGTGTGGGATGAAATGCTGCTGGAAATGCATTTGATGCTTCAGAAAAATGGGTTGCAATCTGACATACATAATGTGGAATTTGTCACTGAGTTTATATGTGGAACAGTTATGAAAGCAGACAGACTGATTTCACTCATAATAAGTCAAGCACTCAATCTGCAAGCTATGATCTTTTTCTTTGCCAAGCAAAAGTCTTCAGATAAATCAACAAAAACAGATTTAAGATACAGATGTTATAAATGATCATGGTTTATCTATACCAATTACAGTCTCTATGGAAAAAAAAACAAGAGGGACATTAGGCCCATGGTGCCTGTGTAAGCTCACCAATCTGTAAAATTTGTTTGCAATATTTCAAATGTGACCTTTTAGACACTGGGATTGGATGTTGAGATGCATAATAACTTATTTAGAAGGTACCATAGTGGCACAGCATGTTGGAGTGTCACAGTATAACAAGATATCTGCTTGTGCTCCTGACCCTTTGGATCATTGTTTCCTCATTGAAGCTACATTGCTTGAGAAACTCGGTAAGAGGTTTACTAAGACCTTAAACTGGAGTATTTGAAAAATATGGTGTATGATGTACCAACATATTGGATGCATAATTCAAGACTTGCAGGTTACCACAATAAACTATTAAAACAATTGCAAAATATCGAGGATTCTGGAAATCTGAAATGAAAATGGACTATGATAAAAATGGCCAGGAAGCCAGTCTCTTGAAATGTTGAGTTGCTGCTGAGCATTTCCATTGTTTTCTGCTTTTCTTAATTGGTGAAACAGCCAGTGCTTACTACAATGTAATGTTCACACGTTATTGTATGATCAGGAAAAGTCCACATTACTAGATTCAATCAGGTTACTTTTGGGTGCAGGAGTTAAAATCCCTCTATCAATATAAAATGTCAGTTTTACTTTGTTACTAATGATATGCCAATAAAATTCTCGCTGTGTGTATCACTGAGATATGTAGTTTCTGCATTCAAGTACAATTTCATTTTGCATTAATTGCAAAAGACTACACAAAATCTTATGTTTCCTATTAAATGATAAATTACACCCCTCCACTTTTTTGTGATGGTGCTACCAAATGGGTTTTAAAGTGCAAGTTTGCTTTTGATATTGAATTGTAGCAAAATCCATATTTATTTCGTATTCTCAAATTCCTTGAGGGAAGAGTCTGATTGCAGAGAATGTAAATGTGTTGAGTAACAGAAGTGGGGCAATTTTAACAAAAGGCACAAACAGAAAATGTGGAACAGAGAAACAAACATTTAGGATTATAGGTAGAAGTGATTGTGTGAAAGACAACTGAAGTCAGAAAGAAGGACTTGGCACAGAGAGGAATGCTGCAGGAAGTGAGTAAAATGAGATTGAGCAGTTATCTCGAGGAATGGGAGAGAAACACATCAGGATCCTCTAGAACATGAGAAAAAAATGGCAATATTATCTATTATCTCCCACTTTGGCAGGAAGCATATTTATAGTCAGGAAAATTTGTGGAAGTGTAGAGATGGGGTTTGAAGATGTGGGTTAACCTCTCAAGTAAGCTGTGAGGTAACTGTGACCTCAGTAGTCATGTGCTGGTACTCTGTTAGGTTAGAACCTGTACAGTACTGAGCATGTTGCTCTGTAGCCTTACCAACAGATGCAACCTGTTAATAAACATGATGCAAACATAGCTCAACAATCTAGCCTGCACTTGTATGAAGATCCAGTAAATCTGTTGTGGGAGAGAATGTTTGTCTGTGATAGGATAATGAGACCTGAGAAAGACAATGTTTGAACCTTCTCACTTCCTTGAGAGAATGACGTTGTCAACCCATTCATCCAGTGATTGAAGTGAATGTTAACCCTCTGATAAACCAAAAGACAGATTTGTGTGTTGTCTGTTTTTCTTAAAACAGTACAGACATAGTTCTTAGAAATAATTAAGGCTCAAACAATTTACCAGAGGTTTCAACGGCAGAAATGCCACTGAAGATCTGATAACTAATATCATCAACAGTGAAATTCGAGTGCAGTACTGGGGGAGTGTTAGAAGTGTCATCTTTCAGAGAACTTGTTAAACTGAGGCCCATCCACCTGCACAAGGGGATGTAAAAGAGCCCACAGCTTTATTGCAAAGACCAGGGGAGTTATCCTCCGTCCTTGCCAATAAATTATCCCTCATTCAAGATCACATACAAATAGATTATCTGGTTATTGTCACATTGTTTCTTGTGATGTTTTGCTGGGTGCTATTTAACTGTTGCTTTTTCTACATTACAACAGTGACAACACTTAAAAAGATTGACAACAAAGCATTTTTTGAGGTGTCTGCATGAAAAATATAAATGCAAGTCTGTCCTGCTTTGCTGTATAGCTTGTACTTCCTGTACACGTCACACCTATTTCCATCCTACTGCTAATTACACTCCTTCAACAAATTCTCAGTCTTAAAACAGAGGCATTGAAGATCTGCTAGTAAATACATAATACTCAAAGATAATTTTTAACTGCTTTTTTCAAATCTAAGTTGCTGTTCAGGATTCTGTGCAGCTGTTGACTATTACATTGCCCTTTGCCATCTGATAATTGAAGCCCAGCAATATTCATTGAAAATGTGCACAATAAGCAGTCTCGTGTGTACCATAATTGCACTACTTTCATGCTATTAAGTATTCAGAAAGACTTGAGTTATTTAGATCTTCAATCAAGGTTTATCAAGGGAATTTTACAGTAAAATCTGGATTGATTGAATAATTGTAATTATTAAGAATAATTTGGTTTGAGCTGGAAAGCTAAGGAAATTTGCTGAGTTCAGTAACAATGTGTATAGTGATGCTGTATGTTGTATAACAAGAGAATCAAGGTGGACTTGCTAGACAGAACAGTGTGCAGTTTTATAGACCCATATTATAGGAAAGATTTGGAAAAAATGGAAATGGCAGACAGTTTTTAAATCAATTTTTACTCTGTGTGAATAGACTGTGAATTCTGTGCTACTAATTGATAAAGTGGTATCCATGAAATCTTTCCAGAAGAGGTTAGATGGTAGTTTGAATAGGGCCAGTAAAAGACATGTGGTGCAAGGAGGAAAATAGGATTAGATTGGTGACTCATGTAGAAAACCACAAGGATACACAGGCTGGGTCAAATTGTCTCACCCTGTGCGGTGACATTTATGACTGAAGATTCATTCATCTGACTTTGCTTTTACTGCTATTGATCTGAAAGATGTGGAGACCTAATCATTGAGATCTGTACATTTATGTGTGTGTTGCATACAGTATATTAGTTGATGACAGATGACCACCTTCCAGTTTATTGTATTAACTTATCATTGGATATAGAATGTTGTATTGGAATGATAATAAGATGGCCAGGCAACAATTTTATCAAGTAATTTAAGATGCACTTGTACCATTTCACTAAACAAGGAAAGAAAATAAGACACAACATAAAAATTGAACTTATGCCATCTGGACACCCCTGCCATTGAAGTATTTGTCAGGTATTGTAACTGTTGTAGGAGATAAAAACTAAGCAACCAATTTTCTGCAACACAGGTCCTACAAATAGCAAATGAGAGAACTAAGCAATTAATCTTCTTTTGTGGTTGGCTGTTACACTGATAAATATTCAAATAAGCAGAGAATTTTAATATACTGTATGGAAACAGCTGTTCTGATGTGTGCTATCTCAAAAATATCAGCCTGGATTATGTGCTGAAGCCTTGCAAGTAAATTTGAACCAATATCTTTTTAAGCAAAAGGTGAGAGTGCAAGCAGCTTAAGCCAGACTGAGACAAATAAAGGTTTTATGGCTGCAACATTTCTCTCCAATGTTGGATAATCACAGGATGTAAAGAAGAATAGTACATGATAAAACTTGTATTTGAAGGGTTTCTAGAAAAAAAGTTTCAATTGTAACTGGAAATTTAAAATGTAAGAATAAATTCAGTGAAGTTGATTGAGGGTTTGTCATAACTGAGCTGAGGTGTAGAAGGATTTGTCAACAAAGAATCTTACAGATGAAAAAATCAAGATTACCGCTTGACGTTTGAGATAAAATGTGTATAAGACCCAGCAGGAGGGGAATATATATTCGGAAATGGTTGCTGGTAAAGGAAGCCATGGAAGGTTATCATGAGGGACAGAAGAAAATCATAAGTCCAATGCATGATTGCAGTAAAAGAATGTTAAGAGCTATTGAATTACATCAGCAGAGGCTTAATAAAGTATAGACAATACAGGTAACTGGTAGTCCTTCATCTGTGTGCTAACCCCAGTCATCAGAATATGGTGCAACATAGGACAAATCAAGATGACACCAACATCTCAAGAAGGTAAATAATGAGAAAAAAATTAAGGCAGGTAGATGTTTTATCTCAAATGATATGGGATATAGAGCACAGACAGGCTGTTTGGCTGAACCTCCCCATGCTGGTATTCATGCTCCACTTAAGCTTTCTGTAATGTGAATGCATTGGAGAGAGTGCAGAAGTGATTTGCCAGAATGGTTTCAGGTGTAAGAAACTTTAGCTATGAGGCTAGATTGAAGAAGATGGGACAGTTCTCCCTGGAAAGAGGGCAACTGAGAGGAGATCTGATTGAGGTTTTCAAAATCATGAGTGGCTTAGACAGAGTAGATAGAGTGAAGCTGTTTCTGCTTGTAAAAGAAACTAGAGTGAGAGGGCACAGATTTAAAGTGATGTGCAAACAAAGCAACGGTGATGTTAAAAACAAAACTTCTTCACCCAGCAATTTGTTAGGTTAGAAAATGCACTGCTTAGAAATCTGGTGGAAGCCGTTTCAGTTGAGGCATTCAAGAGGGCATTGAATGGTTACTTAGTAATGGTGTATAGGAAGAAGGGGAGAAGGCAGGAGATTGGCACTCGATAAGAGTTGGGCTGGATCATAGAGCTGGTGAAGGCACAATGGGCCAAATGGCTATCTTCTGCATCATAATAATTCTGTAATTCTGTGAATTTTCCTTTGTTTGAATCCACCAACTTAGCCATCTATCCTTTCTCTCATATGTGCTTGTGTACTTTCCCCTTAAATGGATTAAAACTATTTGCTCCAACTATTCAGTGACAGAGAATTCCACATTGTTTCCACTCTGGGTAAAGATGTTGCTTCTGAATTCCCTACTGAAGTTCTTGATTATTCATAATGATATCTAAATATGCTCTTCACATGAAAAGGAAATATTTTTCTATGTGTCTCCTCTATTTAAAAGAAAACCTGTTACCATTTTAAAGACCACTGTTAGGTTACCCGAAACTTGTGTTTCAAGAGAATTGAGATCCAGTTTGGATATCCTTTCTACTTTTAGTATCATCCTTGTAAGTCTTCTTTCAGTACCCTTTTCAATGCCTTTTGTATTGAAATAATCATGATGTTTTAATACTGTAGTTCAAGAATTGCTTTAAAAATCTAAACAGCAGAAATTAATTTGAATGTCTTTTTAACTTGGAGGTTATAGCAGACCATTTCTGTTGCATCAGAGTGTTAAACATTTTTTGAAACTGTTATGTCAGCTTTAAATCACAAAAGTCAAATATTTGGGATTCACCTGAGCCGGGGGAATACAATAGGCTCTTCTAGGGTGCAAAGGGCTCCTTGTACATCAACAGATAAAGTGGGAACTGTTCGAGTTGAGTGACTAAGGTATTTGAAAAGCTAATTTCCTCAGCCAAAAGACAATGAATGAGTCTTTTTGCGTTAGAATATCATCATAATGGTCAATTTTAGTTTACAGAAATTGCAATAATCACATCAACTGCTAGGAATTAAATCTAAAACTAAATGATAAAATCCATTAGGTTTTTAAAAATTAATTCATGGAATGTGGGCATTGCTGACTAGGGCAGCATTCATTGTCCATCCCTAATAGGGCAGTTAAGAGTAGGACCACAGCAGTGTGGTTTGGAGTCACATATGAGCTGACGGTTTCCTTCTGCGAAAGATATTAGTGAACCAGATGGTTATTTTTTCCTAACAATTGTTTCATGATCATCATTAGATTCTTAATTCAAGATTTTTATTGAATTCAAATCACCCATCTGCCATGGCACGATTTGAACCTTGGTCTCCCAGAACATTACCTACGTCTCTGGATTAATAATATAGTGTTAATGCCATGAGGCCATTGCCTCCCCACTGATATTAACATTCTAATATTAGTAGTCATCTAAATGTACTGATGTTTATTGAAATTCTCATTTTATCTTGATTATTTTTACTGAACAACTTGGTCAGTCAAGACAATGTACCATTGTATTGACTTTTGTTCACGATGCTCTAAATCTGAATTGTGTTCTCTTGTTCTAGTCTAAAATGGACTTGTCAGTCTGAACAGGACTGTAGTTTGATTTTTACATGCTGAGAAATGGAGAAAGATTTGTGCAGATAAATGGAACTCAGTGTAGAAATCAGATGAAGGACAGTGACACTGACCATAGGATGCATCTCTAAAAGCACTGTATTCCCAAATATTCCCTGGTTTAGAATTAGCTTCTATCTGAACTACACGAAGATGACAATCACTTCCAGCTGAGAAACTGCATTGTCACTATCAGTGACTGGATTAAAACCTAGGGGACCTGCCTGTTCAAGATGTGCTTTGCCCATTCTTTGAGATTGAACAATCTGAAAAAAGATTTCCATCTATCTCTCTGGAATAGAATGTACAAAAGGAAAGTTTTTATTGAACTTAACCAGTCATTCAAAAATCATAAATTAACAGGGGTGAAGCAGAAGCAAATGTAGACCACTTGGCTGTTCAAACATGCTCTCCCATTCAATAGGATCATGCCTAATTTGTTGTGTTTTGAATTCCACATTCCCAGCTACAGCTGATCAGCTTTGATTTCCCTGCCTAACAAGAATCTATCCAAGTCCAGCTGAAAAGTATTTGAAGATCCCAACCATCTCCTGAGGCAGAGTGTTCGAAAATTGCACAACCTGAGAGAATGCATTTCTACTATTCTGTCTTGAGAGGCTGCCTAGTTCTGACTGATTCATAAGAGGCATTCCTCTTGCAAGAATATTTTGTATTTTCATTCTTCTTGCCAAAGTGATCACCTTCACGTTTTTTCCATATGATACACCATCTGCCAGATCTTTGCCCATTCACTTAACATATCAATTTCTGCATGTAACCTGTTTATGTTGTCTCACGTACTTTCCTGCCTATCTTGTTGTCACCAGGAAGTTCAGCTAGCATCCCTACAGTCACCTCAGCTAAGTAACTCATGCAAATTATATAAGATTGAGGCCCCAGTGCAGATGCCTGCAGGACTCTACTTATCACATTATGCCAATTAGACAAAGATCCATTTTTGTATTCTCCTGTTATGTGCTAGCTGCCAGCAAATCTCCTCTCCATTTGTATTATGTTATCCCTATAGCATGAGTATCTCATTTCCACAATAAATGTTGATCTGACACCTTATCAAATGCCTCCTGGAATTCCAAGAATCCATAGGCTGTCTTCCTGGCTGCTGAGATATTGGTGTCCATCCCATTTGTAAAGGTAAAATTGCCATAATCCCAGAGAAATAAAGGGCTGCTCGCTCATTAGAGAGCGACAACTGGTGGCAGTTTAACCAGAAGGTCACCACCTTTCCGGTAAGGGCTGAGGTTGAGATGGCAGTGGCCTCAGTCAATGTGGGAATTGAATCCACATTGTTGGCATCACTCTGCATCGCAAACGAACCATCCATCCAATTGAGCCAACTAACCCCTAGTCATGGAGATCCCGACACCATCTTTATCAGCATTAGGACCAACACCCAATCTTCCTGGAGGCAGCTTGCCAATAGTCACCTCCACACTGTCAATGTTAGCGTTTGGGCTCCTCATACAACCTGAAGACCAGCAGCTCCAGAGACTCAGCAACATCTCTGGGAGAGTGGTACAACTACAGCAGTTGGCAAGCATGAGTAGAGGTGCTGTCATTTGTCTACGTGTGAAAAACAGAAATTAGAAACACTTGAAGCCAATAAAACCATTAGGGCACTAAGGAAACCCCTCTCTGAGATTGCTGTTAGCTGCATTTGAAGCTTTTTGCCCACTGAGCCCCGTTATTGGTGCATGGAGTCTCCCCTTTGGCCCCCTTATCTGCTGCTGGGAGACTGTCTCCATTGAGCTGTGGGGGATGAGAGTGTGTGTGTTTTGGCTCAACATAGTTTCTACACCCTCCCCCAACATAATTCATTCTATATGATTCCATGTATCCATCCTGAAGAAAGCATTTATATTATGTACAAACTTAAGCCCAGTATTTACAGGATAGTTTTAACCATGCTACACCATGTTTACACAGCTTGACTCAAAGTTGATTTGTGTTGCTCAGCAGAGTGTTTCCACAAATATGCTTACAAACAAGGGAATTGTTCTCCAATTTAACTGTTTGATGGAGGAAATATGCCAAGTGACATTAAGTCACCCACAATATTCAATATGTTTTAAACTTGGCCTGGCATTAGAAGGGAATTTCACTCCAGATGGTGTGAAAACAAAGGGATTGTGACTCCCAGATGACAGTTTCTTGTACCATGTCTTTCTGGAGACAGGTTAGATCCCAACTCCAGATTTCAGTGCTACATAGTATTAATACATCAAAAGAGCTTAGATTTGATTATGGCATTGTCATTGTCGCTTTACCTTTTTAGTATTGTAGCAAAAAATTAGGCAGTAGGAACCCCATGGCAATGAAGCCAAAAGCCACAGTGCTGTCTTGCCATAATGCTTCAATTACAGAAATAATCCCCACTTGCCTGGATGGGTGCAGCTCCAACAACACTCCAGGTTAACACTATTCAGGACAAAGCAGTCCATTTGATTAGCACCACAACCACATCTCCACTCCCTGTACCACTGGTATAGCAGCAGTGCGTACTATCTACAAGATGCACTGTAGAAATACACCAAAGACCCTTAGACAGCACTTGCCAAACCCACAACCACATCTCTATCGAGAAAGACAAGGGCAGTAGACACATGGGAATACCATGGAGTTCCCTTCCAAGCCACTTCCAATCCTGACTTGGAAATATATTGCTGTTCCTTCTCTGTCACTGGGTCAAAATCCTTGAATTATTTCCCTAAGGGCATTGTGGATCAACTCAGCTGAGGAACTGCAGCAGTTCAAGAAGGCAGCTCAACACTACCTCCTTAAGGGCAACTAGGGATGGGCAGTAAGCGCTGGCCCAGCCAGCAACGCCCACGTCGTATGAATGAATAAAACAATACGAGGAAATGCAATTGGGAATAGCATTGTTTCCTCCATTACTGTTCTTTTTGAGCTAATCAAGCAGTACTGCAAACTTGAGCTTCCTTGGCACATACTTAGTTCTGCAGCTGCCTTCACCCAACTCTTGATCAATGACCAGGTCAAAAGTGTATATCATGGATGGATATATCTTGATACTATACTACAATTTGACTTTCATTGGCAGGGGAATTGAGTTTAAGAGCCACGAGGTTATGCTGCAGCTCTATTAAGCCCTGGTTAGACCACACTTGGAATATTGTGTCCAATTCTCGTCACCTCATTATAGGAAAGATGGGGAAGCTTTAAGAGATGGTGTAGAGGAGATTTACCAGGATGCTGCCTGGAATGGAGGGCAAGTCTTATGAGGAATGGTTGATGAGAGGTGACTTGATAGAGGTGTACAAGATGATGAGAGGCATAGATAGAGTGGATACCGAGAGACTTTTTCCCAGGGCGGAAATGACTATTACGAGGGGGCATAATTTTAAGGCGATTGGAGGAAGATATAGGGGAGATGTCAGAGGTAGGTTCTTTACACAAAGAGTGGTAGGTGCGTGGAATGCACTGCCAGCGGTGGTGGTAGAGTCAGAAACATTAGGAACATTTAAGCGACTCTTGGATTGGCACATGGAAGGTAGTAAAACGTAAGGTATGCAGGGTAGTTTGATCATGGAGTAGGATAATAGGTCGGCACAACATCGTGGGACGAAGGGCCTGTACTGTGTGGTACTGTTCTATGTTCTAGAGTTTACCCCCAACCAAAATCTTCCCAATCAGGACCTTGTTCAGTTATCTGATTTGTTACCGTTCTATTCTATAATGTAGAAAGATATATTTAGTAGTTTTCTCTCTAGACAAGAAGGCTTGAGCCAAAAAGTCTAAAATGTAATTTAAATTGATCCAAGGGCAAACTGTTCATTCCAGAGTAAAATATAATTGGTACACCTTGGATTAAAAGATGAATATCAATATGGAAGAAATGCAAGGAAAATTTACATTTTGGCATAACATCTGTCACAAAGTGTTGATTTAAATCCTGCTGCACGATTACACTTCACCTTAAGTTTGTGAAATCCTTCTAGATTCAAGTAGGATTATGGAAGGTAGCAGATTTAATGAGCTATCTCTGCTGTTTGTATACTCTGTAGGTTTGAACTGGAAATTACAGGAATGTTCTCCTGTCACATTTCCCCCTCTCTGGAATTTTAATTGAGTCATTAACCTATTAGACCTAATGGGTTAACTCTTCTGTTGGATTAGTAGGGAGAGGAATTTGATAGAGGCAGGTTAAACCTTTATAAAGTACCAGGTTAAACCATCATACAGTAACATTACTCACAGTAATCACTACGTTTAACAGTTATTTAATCGGCCATTTACGTTTTGGTTTTAAACCACTGCAAAAACCATTAATTTATACAACGTTTTATCAGAAATATGCCGAGTGCGACTAACTTTTATGATTTGAAATTTCTATGAGCTGAGTTCAAGTTTGAGTGCTGAATAATATCCTGCTACATTTAAAATGTTAAAGCCTTATTTAAAAGGACACCTGCATGGATGTCATACCAGTATGCACAAGTAAATTAGATTGCACTGAAGTTCTGTTCTCCGAAAAGAGGCAGAAAACCTGGAATTAATTCAATCTAACATATATAAGTTCTCAGAGCTATGTGCCATGTGCGTCACTGTACCTTCAAAGGGATTGCTGCAGAAGCACGGTTATAGTTTAATGGAAGAAGTTGGTAAAGGAATTAGAAGTAATCTTCAGTAGATTTGTCTAAAGGATTTGCACTGAGAGAAATCTGAGGTTGGTAGCTGCAACATAGATTGTACCCACAATGCTGAGTTCAAGTAGACCCCATTTTGGCCGTTCCGTCAGCCGTCGCCCACGTTGTGGGAGACACATTTTGATGCAGTAAGCATAAACACTTTGGAAGGGTGGAAAATATATGTATAACTTGATCTGAAGTTTTTTTAAAAAAAATTCCTTGTTGTTTTAAAGTTTGGATGGAAAAAAAAATACTGGCTGCAGCTGTCAGAGCTGAAAAATCATTCTGCTGGACTGCCTTGTCAGATGTTGATTTCAAAAAAAGTAGCATCCGGTAGTATAGTTTTAACAGAGCTGTTTGGTCACGCTTGCCCAAGGGCTATCATTTTGTCATTATGAATGCTTGTCTGAATTTGAAAATCTACAATTATCTCAACAAGGAGTTCTGTGTTTACAATTTAATCGCTTAAAGATGCTATTAAATGACCGAATGTCTTTGTGGACACTGAATAGAAGTTTGTTTTTGAGAGATTTAAAAGCTTTTGATCAATTTAAGGTTGGCAGTTTTCTTTCCTATCAAGTGTGAAAGTGATATAAGATGGGTAGAAGTTTTTTTTTTGTCATACCCACATGGTTCCCGAGGTCTGCCCCTGATGGATACTGGGTGTGTACCTATGCAGATGGAATGAAGGCATGAGCTGGCATGCAGTGTATGATGGTTGGGTAAACAATGAGCTCTGGATGCTGTCAGAATTTTTAAAATAACTGGAACAATGTCCTTGTAGCCACCTATGCTGTGTTCCCAGACATAACCGCCCTCACCTCCCGCTTGCCAACTGGTGCAAAAATCTTCTGTTCCCATGTCATTTTTATCAAGTCTGGAATTCCCAACTCAGGCTTCATGACTTGAAGACCAAAATCTGTCTGTTAGAGATTAAGTTGGAGAGAATGTCTTCTCTCAGAACATTTTACATTCACGTATGTCAATTTATAAAGTAGACTAAAGTCCAGTGCTTTGCTAACAGAAATTCATAGACCATACAGTGCCACTGTGGGGCTATCCCGCTTCCAAACGTCTCCAAGTGAGAACCTAATTACAGACTTGGGTGAAAGGAAAAGCAAATGGTATAAAAACAAAGTCGTTGGCAAAGCTCAGCAAGTCTGGCAGCATCTGTGAAGAAAAAAGCAGAGTTAATGTTTTGGGTCCAGTGACCCTCCCTCAAAGCAAATGGTATGTTGGCTTTTCTTTAAAGGGAATGGAGTATGAAAGTAGAGAGGGAAGTCTTGCTAAAACCATACAAGGCACTAGTCAGATCACAGCTGGAAATACTGAACTGTTTTGCCCCCGTCACCTAAGGAAAGAAATACTAGCACCGGAGGCAGTCCAGAGAAGGTTCATTTGACTGATACTGGAATGGAGGAATTGTCTTATGAAGAGAGATCAAGTAGGTTGGGCCTGTACTTGAAGTTTAGATGAATGAGAGGTAACCTTATTGGAATATATAAGATTCTTCGGGGACTTGAAGAGTCAATTGGAAAAAGTTGTTTCCCCTTGTGGTTAAGTCTAGGACAAGAGACATAATATGAGAATAAGAGGTTACTCTTTTAAGACTTGGATCAGTGGATTCTTTTCCCCCCGTATGAGAGCTGAATCTGTGGAATTCTTTACCACAGATGACTGTAGAGGGCTGTGTTGTTAAGTATATTCAAGGCTGAGAAAGACAGAATTTTAATCATTTAGGAAATTGAGGTTTATACAGAAAAGGTGGAAAGTTTAGTTGAGGGTTATACGATCAACCATGATCTTGTTGAATGGCAGAGCAGACTTCATAGGCTGCATTGCCTACTTCTGCTCCTGTGTCTTATGGTCTAAGAACATTATAAAGTCAGAAGTCACATGACACCAGTTGTAGTCCAACCTGTTGGACTATAACCTGGTGTCATGTGACTTCTGACTTTGCCCATCCCAGACCAACACTGGGCACCTCCACATCATAAGATCATTATAGTGTGACTTAAGGTGGGGAAACATGCCATGGTACTTCATTGATTGTGCACAATTACTATTGTGGGATGCCAAACCAATGTGTGAAATATTACATGAGGTTCCTAAAAATTTAATCAAAGGGATGATTGTGAAGCGCAGAACACAGGCATGAATTTCGGAGAATGTGCCTGGGTAGCTCGGGACATAGTCCCCCTTATTAGAAGCACAAGAAGGGGCAAATGTATAAGAGACTAAATTTGGAAGATTGCATATTTGGTGGGAGGGAAGTGGTTGGGCTTCAAGTTTTAGCAATTGCAAGGCAATTAAAAGATTTAGACATGAAGGTGAGTTTCAAATTTGAAACGTTGGATCTAGGAGCCAGTATTGGTGAACAAGATATCAGAACCCCACCAGGTGTGTCTGTAGAATAAGACAAGAACTTGGAGTTTGTGTTTATTATTTTGAAACTTTTAGTTTCTTTGCATGTCCCAACTTACAAATAACCAACAGCAAAACTTTAGCCTTTAAATAAGATTGAATGTCAGCAATGGTTGTATGATAAATTAAATAAAAAGTGTTGTTAGTCTATGTATCAATACAAAAATTAAAAACAAGTGCGATGAAATATGCATCTGAAAGTGAAAGTTAGATCAGTCTGTTCTCATTGCAAGCCTGGTTTATTAAGGGATTTATTTCTTATCTAAAAAACTTTTAAGATGCAGTTCGGCTGTGATGGCTTCTGAAGTTGAATAGATGCAGATTTCTCCCACAGGCAGACGAAGCAGAACAGGTTCTGGGTAAGATTGAAGGCTCCCTTTGGTTTCATTGCGGGTTGTGGCCCTTGGTAACTTCACTCAGAACAGCAGTTCTTCAGTGGTTTTCCTCCCTTTGGTTCCATGTTGAGAACACTTTCTCTCATGGTGTCTCTAAGTTTTTCTACTTGATGGTGTCTTTCAGCCTGTCTTATACAGATCAAACCATAAAACGACTACTGTGTTAAGTTTGATGCTGCACATGGTCAGGAAGGAGAAATCACATCCTGAGTGAGACATAGCCCAAGTGAGTATATAATTTAGGGAACTTGGAGCAATGTGGGATTTCGATGCAGAGGGGAAGAGATTATGGTTTTTGCTTGCATTTTTGACTCATAGTTTCTAAATTTTCTTTTTTAGAAAGGATAAATTGAAGCCTGTGCAAGAGGGACATCATAGGTAAACCATAATTTCATTAGTTGGTGACGACTACTGATTTGACTCTGTTATGGAATACTTCCAGACTGAAGGTAAATAGGGGAACTATTTACAGGTTAAAAACTAAAAGACCAGTAGGAAATGTTTAAAAAAAAACAAATGAAGAACTAAGGAATTAGAATAGAGATGTCGGGCCAGGTGATGTGTTGTGACTGCACGATGTGGGAGCTGGTGGACCCCATTGTGGTTCATAGTGACCACATCTGCAGCAAGTGTTGGTTCCTTGAGGAACTCTGGCTCAGAGTTGATGAGCTGGACTCTGATCTCTGCGCTCTGTGGCCCATCAGGGAGAGGGAAGAGTTACCTGGAGGCTATGTTTCAGGAAGATGAACTACCTTGAATTCGGTCAATGGTCAGGGACAGGAGGGTGTGACCATGAGCGAGGGAAGTAGTGCTGGAGGAGCCTCCACCCTCAAGCTTGTCTAACAGGTTTGAGATTCTTGCCCCCTGTATGGATGGGAGTATGTGTTGTAGGGAGAATGAGCAAACTGACCATTGCACCAAGGCACATGGAGCCTTTCAAGAGTGGGGTTTTAATCAGAGATAGTATGATCATGGGAATAGACACTCTCCTCTGTGGCCAGGATTGAGAGTCCTGGATAGCTTTGTGGAACAGCTATGCTCGGTTCGCGACAAACGACTGCACCTCCCAGTCACGAACCATTTCAACTCCCCCCTCCCACTCCTTGGACAACATGTCCATCCTGAGCCTCCTCCAGTGCCACAACGATGGCACCCGAAGGTTGCAGGAACAGCACCTCATAATTCACTTGGGAACACTGCAGCCCAATGGTATCAATGTGGACTTCACAAGTTTCAAAATCTTCCCTCCCCTGACTGTATCCCAAAACCAGCCCAGCTCGTCCCCGCCTCCCTAACCTGTCCATCCTTGCTCCCAACTATGCACGCCTCCCACCTCAAGCCCCACCCCCACCTCCTACCTACCAGCCTCATCCTGCCTCCTTGACCTGTCCGTCCTCCCTGGAGTGACCTATCCCCACCCTAATTCCCCACCTACACTCACCTTTACTGGCTCCATCCCCACCTCTTTGTCTGTCTCCTCTCCACCTATCTTCTCCTTATCCATCTCCATCCGCCTCCCGCGCTCTCTATTTATTTCAGAATCCCCTTCCCCTCCCCCATTTATGAAGAAGGGTCCAGACCCAAAAAGTCAGCTTTCCTGCTCCTCTGATGCTGCTTGACCTGCTGTGTTCATCCAGCTCTACACCTTGTTATCTGAGAGTCCTGTGCTGCCTGGGTTCAGGACATCTCACTTGGGCTGCAGAGGAACTTGGAATGGGAAGGAAAAGATCCAATTGTCGTGTCCATATACGTACCAGGAATATAGGCAGAAGGTGGAAAGAGGTTCTCCTGAGGGAATATGAGCAGTTAGGGTCTAAATTAAATAGAACCAAAAGCATTATAATCTCTGGATTGCTCACTGAGCTGATTGACACAGGATGAACAAGATTAACAAGGTAAACATGTGACTTAAAGATTGGTATGGGAGAAATGGGTTTGAAATCTAGGATCATGGGCACTCGAACTGGGGAAGACAGAGCTGTTCCAATGGGACTGGCTCCACTTAAATCATGCTAATAATTGTGCGACGGAACAGACAATTCTGGATCTGGTGATGGGTAATGAAGCAGACTTGGTTAAAGTGAGAACCGTTTGGGGGCAATGACCGTAATATGAGAGAATTTACCCTGCAGGCTTTCTTTATTACTCATTCATGGGATGAGGGACATCACTGGCTAGGCAGCATTTATTACCCATCCCAGAGGGCAGTTCAGAGTCAACCACATCGCTGTGGTTCTGGAGTCACATGTAGGCCAGACCAGGTAAGGATGACAGTTTCCATCCCGATAGGACAACAGTGAACCAGATGGGTTTTTCCTGACAATTGACAATGGATTCATGGTCGTTGTTAGATTCTTAATTCCAGATAGTTATTGAATTCAAATTCCACCATCTGCCATGGTGGGATTCGAACCTGCGTCCCCAGATGTTACCCGGGTCTCTGGATTAACAGTTTAGCAATAACACCATTAGGCCATCACCTCCCCCTTGGCAAGGGCGAAGGTGGAATCAGATGTAGCAGTATTACAATTGAATAAAAATAACTACAAAGACATGAGCAAGGAGCTGAGTCCTGGTGTATCACATAATTAGGGCAATGGATAGGTGGGGGAGGACTTCCATTGTATGGAAAATTATGGAAAATGTTAAAGGTAGAGGAGGGCTTAGCAGAGGTTATAAAAGTTTCCAGAACAAGTAATAGACTCCTGACCCTTTCCATACTCTGTCCTAACTTCACACACAGCAGATGAGGGGACACCTATGAGAAGGGGTCAGCCAATGCAGGACTGAGGGAGTTGTACTTAAATGCACACAGTATATGAGACAAGGAGATGTTGCACAGTTTGCAGTTGGCAAGTATAATGTTGTAGGTATCACAGATGTGGCTGCAAGAGGATTGGAGCTGGGAAGTAAATATCCAAGAATGTGTTCTATCGGAAGGACAAGCAGATGGACAAAGGGAGTGGGGTTGCCTTCTTCATAAGAAATGAAATTAAATGATAGCAAGAAGTGATATGGAGTCAGAAGACGTAGTATCTGTGTGAGTGGAGTTGAGGAATTGCAAAGGAAAAAAGACTGATGGGAGTTGTGCATGTGCGTCCTTGCAGTAGTTAGGATATGGAGAAGAAAATAATCTAGATAGAAAGGGCATGTAAGAAAGGCGCTATTACAATAATCCTGGGAGACTTCAATAAGCAGGAGGACTAGGAAAATTAGGTTGGTAGTGGACCTCAAGTAAACAAAATTGTGGAATGTCTACAAGATGGTGTTTTTGTTTTGGAGCACCCAGCTCACTCGAACAGGCAATATGGTGATGATTAATGGGAAGTCAGAGGATTGGGAAGCCTTTAAAAATCAGCAGAGGATAACTAAAAAGATAATAATGGGGAGAGGGGTGGAAGCTGATGAAATATGAGAGCAAGCTAGCTCATAATATAAAAGAAAATTGCAAGAGTTTTTTTTTTTAGACATCTAAAAAGTAAGAGAGAAGCAAGAGTGGACATTGGACCACTGAAAAATGAAGCTACAGAAGTAATAACAGGGAGCAAAAAAATGGCAGATGAACTGAATAGGTGCTTTGCATCAGATTTCTCAAAGGAAGACACCCAGTAGTATACCAGAACTTGAAGAAAATCAGGTGATAGAGGTGAGTATAATGGCCATCATTAAGGAGAAGGTGCTGGGGAAGCTAAAAGGTCTGATGTGGATAAATCCCTCGGACCAGATGGACTACACCCCAGAATTCTGAAGGAGATAGCTGAGGAGATTGTGGAGTCATTGGTGATCTTTTGGGAATTTATGGAGCCAGGGAGTGTCCCAGAGGACTGGAAAATGGCTGATGTAATACCCCTGCTTAAGAAGGGAGGGAGGCAAAAGACAGGGAACTATAGGCTGGTTAGTCTGACCTTGGTCGTTGATAAGATTTGTAAAGAGTGTGTTATTAAGGATGAGATTGTAGATACTGAGAAGTTTATGGTAAAATAGGGTTGAGTCAGCACGGCTTTGTCAGGGGAGGTCATGTCTGATAGATCTATTTGAAGATTTTGAGGAGGTAATGAGCAAGTTGGACCACAACAGCCAGTAGGTGTGATCTTTTTTAATTTCCAGAAGGCCTTTGCCAGGTACTGCACAGGAGGCTGCAAAATAAGACAGGAGCCCATGGTGATGGGGGCAAGGTACTGACAGGGAGAAGGTAGAGAGTACAGATAATGGGGTGTTTTTCAGGTTGGCAGCTGGTGACTGGTGGCATTCCATAGGGGTCAATTCATGTTATACATTAACAATCTGGCCAAAGGAACTAAGGGCATTGTTGTTAAGTCTGTAGATGGCACAAAGATAGCTGGATAGTCAGGTGATGTTGAGGAAGCAGGGAGGCTGCAGAAGGATTTGAGCAGGCTAGGAGAGTGGGCAAAGAATTAGTATTCCCTAAAAAGTTGATAAGTGTGAGCTTATGCACTCTGGTAGGAAGAATAGAGGCATAGACTATTTTCCAAGTGGGAAAAGGCTTTGGCAGTCTGAAGCACAAAGGGACTAGTCAGGATTCTCTTAAGCTTAATATGCAGGTTCACCTGGCAATTAGGAAGGCAAATGCAATGTTAGCATTCATTTCAAGAGGGCTAGAAAACAAGAGCAGGGATATACTGCTGAGGCTATATAAGGCTCTGGTCAGACCACATTTGGAATATTGAGCAGTTATGGGCCCCATATCTAAAGAAGGATGTTCTGGTCTTGGAAGGGGTACGGAGGATGTTCATAGGAATAGTCCTGGGGATGAAGGGCTTGTCATATGAGGAGCAATTGAGGTCTCTGCGTCTGTACTTGATGGAGTTTAGAAGGATGAGGGGGGTTGCGGGGGGCGGAATCTGACTGAAACTTACAGAATACTGAGAGGCCTGGACAGAGTGGACATGGAGAAGATATTTCTACTGGGGCCCTGAGGGCATAGCATCAGAGTGAAGGGATGAACCTTTACAACTGGGATGAGGAGGAATTTCTTCTGCCAGAAGGTGATTCATCTGTGGAGCTCTTTGCCGCAGAGGGCTGTGGAGGCCAAGTCATTGAGTGTACTTGAGACAGACAAAGACATTCTTGGTCAATAAAGGGATCAAGGGTCATGGGGAGAAGGTAGGAGAATGGGGTTGAGAAACATATTGTCCATGATTGAATGGTGGAGCAGACTCAATGGGCCTCACGACCTAATTCTGCTCCTATATCTTATTGTCTTATGATGAACCATAGTTCAACAAAGAAAAGTTGATTATGTTGGAATTCCCTGTCAGTTTTTTTTGTTTTCTTCCGGTCTTAAGCTTTCGTAGAAGCTTTGATTTCTTACACCTTTAGAAGGGCTCAACGTGTTATCCAAATGTGAACTGAATTCAAAATCTCTCCCTTTATGATTGCTGAAATAACAAATCCAAATGGCTGCTGTTTATGGCTGCAGTGAATCAACAGGAACTGTCCTGTGACTTTTGGGGGACATCTTGTAAGATCTGTAAGTGTTTTAAAGACAGATTAGCCTTCACAAAATATGTAACAATCACATGGCTGTGAACGATGAGAGGGATTTGACGCAGGGTGAGAATTGGGCAAACGCATTCAGGCTGAGCTTAAGCTAAGGCTAGACTGAATATGCTTACAGTGCATGAGTCAAAGTAGGGCATTCTGAAAAGGCAGAAGTAGATGGTCATTGTGGTGGTAATTAGAGTTGGAAGGTCAACTCTATTTAAACATGGTGAAATTGGAAAATGCCGAGTTAAGCTTCTTGTAATGGGAAATAGAAACAGTTGAAAAGACAGAGTTTGAGAGTGGGACAATGATGGTTTCACTTTTTCCGACTGGAACATTGTCTAGTTTGTCTAAGTTGGGAATTCTTGAATCAAGAAAGAAGCATTAATAATTGTACCTAATGACAGGAGAAGGAAAAGAATCAGGAATAAATCTGACTGTGAAATCATACAACAATTCAATGTAGAAAGAAGTGAGCATGCCAGCATTTAAACAGATAATGGAACCTTCTTCCTTTGTATTGCTCAGAGCTTGAATGTGTGTGTTGATTACACTTCCTTCATACAATTGATCCTGGGAGGAATTGTAACTCTTTGTCTCAGTGTTACTTTATGTAAAGACAAACTTGCCTTTAACTAACTATATGTAATGTTTTCTCACTTCAGACAGCTTACAATGCCACATGATGCTGTGCTTTTGAAGTGCAGTCACTCAACCTATTTGAATGCATTCAGGTCCCTCCAATATCACATCAGAAAATGGCACAGTTAATGATTATTTTTGGTCCTTTTTGGGTGGAGATAGAATGTTGGCCAGGACACCAGAAAGACTCTCTGCTCCGTGATTGTCGTCATGAAATGGTGGAACTAATCAATCCCTCATCAGAATATGTCACCAAATACCAAACTTCCATACTATTGGACCATAATGTGTTGATTCATTACTAATCAGCTACTAAATGAGGCATCATTCATGGGTGATGGTGCTACCAACCTGAAGCAACCTCCAGAGTGAGGAAACTACTGCAATGATTGTTATCTGCTGTGCCCCATAACTCTATTCTCCAGATTTATTGTCAAATGTCCAGATTATGTCAATATACAAGTGAACATAACACAACTTGATTTAGAGTATCATAACATTGTATGTGTAAATGCATTTGAAATACTGCTTTGTTTATATACATGTATTAGCATATTTCCTATGGCATTGCTTTGAAGTAGAGGGGAACGTATTTGTAATGCTTAACTCAGCCTGACCACTTCCTTAATGCCAATGTTCTAAAAGCTGATAAGTTCAGTCAAAGGACCATTCTAAGTTTAGAGCTCTACGTCAATGGCCATCTTTACTATTCTCTTTTGCTTTTTCATCAAATAGGGTATGATAGATGTACAGTGGACACAAGGGGCTTGGATATTCCGATGGCCAGATAGTTATTACAGCAGAACAAATTGTAAATGTGTCCAAAACATGTGGAATTCCATTTGCAGCTGACTCTATGGGAATTGCCTGGTAAATTGAAGATTCTGATAAGTTCCCCTAGGTCTGGAGCCATCCAAAAGAAACCATTGAAGATGAAGAATTTGGAGAGTTACTGAGGAAAAGATTAGATGATTAAAAACTAGTTTAACTCCACCATTGGTGCTGACACAACTACCGCTACCCTTCATCTATGCTAAGCACTCTATCACTTACCTGGCACTGTACCCACCTGGCACTCTAACTACTTGAATAATTGCCATCCTAGCCTCACACTTACATTATATACTTGGCCTTTCCCAGCAACTGTACTGCTGAGCATTGAAATCCCAGAACCTCACCTCCCAGTCCCTTTTGTGAAGCTGGATGTTTTGATTTAACATTTTTGGCTGATCTGCACTACAGGGAATGTGCCAATTTCAGGTACCACGCTGAATTTCTTTAGGAGACAGAGTTAAAATTCCCAGTTGGAAATGTGGAGTTCAATACTAACAGCAGAGTGGTATTTTGACTGTGATTGCCCTCCTCAGAATATCCTAATTAAGACTAGTTGATCTAATATGGCATTCACAAGTACTCTGCATATATTGTCCTCTCTCACTTTGTCTTCAAGCTCATTCATAATTCTTATTTTCTCTCTCATCACTTCTTACTTTTTCAGCTTTGGCAAAACTATTACAATGAGGAGGGTATATTCTTTACAGACCATTAGTGGTGGCTAGGAAACTGGGAAACTGTTTTGGAATCAACTTTGCATTTTTGGATAGGCAGGTGTGGACAAGTGAAGTTTTTCCATCCACTCCTATCCATTACCTCAGTAGGTATCTGCAGTGACGATACAGACTTGTTTTTTTCATACTTGCTACTTTGTCATAAAGTCTGGTACAAATCAGACACTGTACAATTCAGTGTTTCATTGTATATAGACAGCTTGTATTTTTAATGGTTGAATTGCATTATACCTTCCAGAAGTTCTCAGTTATTTTTATGCCATCTGCATTGTGCACACTATGACATTCTTCAGCAGATGTTGAAAAAGCATTGGGTGTTCCCTGGTAACAAGCTACTCTCTGACATATGCCTGATTTCCCCTTCCAAGTAACTGTACACAAGATAACCAGGATGATATAAAGGAGGTCATCCAACAGCATATTCAATAGATTTAAGTTTGACTATTCCACCTTGGGATTCCAGATTACTTTATTAAATCAGATGTTGATATGGAGACTGCTCTATAATAATGCTGCAGTAGTCATTAAGTGGTCTTGGGACCTAAATCTATATTTTGCCTCCCAATCACAAAATGTCCCCTTGTATATCCTGAGAAACATATGCATTCAAAGACATCAGGCAAGAGGGCTTTGAGATGTGATGATAGTTAATTCCCATTAAGTTGACTAAGAGCTATACAACTTAGTTATCAACTCATCAACTACTTATTATAAAAAAAACATATCAATGCTTACAGACATGGTACTTTTATCTGGGTGTGACAGTTAAGTAGGCCATAACTTAGATCTTCCTCTGTTACTCGAAAACACCTTCTAAAGATACAAAGTCAGGATGAAATAACTGAAATTCAATTATGATTTATGTTAGCTTCTTGTGGTTTTATGGATTAATACAGTCTTGAGATAATATTCCATCAAGCAGGACCCTTTTCATATTTGCAGAGCACAGATGATCCAGATAACAGTGGGGCTAAGACATCAATTCTTCATCCATTTATTCTCTACATGCTATAAATGGGTCCGTCATTGGAAAAATAATCACTTCGATGATATTCTTTGAAAGCTTGTTATGAGTTCGGAAACATGTAGGATAATTTTGCTGCAATTCTACTTTGGAAGAGGCTTATGTCTTTTTCTTGCCTGTTGCATCAATTGTCAAAACAACTAGTTAAATTGATTTAATCTCTACATTTCAAAATGGATTTCACAGAACATTTTTTTCATGAGTTACTTTTGAATTTAATCTTAAAATTGTTTTCTGCTTCTTGAATTGTATATCTAGCTTGGCTCAGCAACGACACACACACACACAATTCATCCGTGCCTGAAACTGGCCAAGTCCAGTAGAGTTAGGTGCAGGCTGACAAAATCAAGACTCGAGGAATATTTAAAGCCCTTTCCTTTCTGCTACGATCATCAACACATCTTCAAATCAGAAACAACATTAAAGAATGTAGCACCTGTAATTTTTAAAAAAATTCATTCACAGGATGTGGGCATCACTGGCTAGGTCAGCATTTATTGCCCATCTCTAATGCTGTGGGTTTAGAGTCACATATAGACCAGACTAGGTAAGGACAGTAGACTTCCTTCCCTAAAGAATATTAGTGAACCAGATGGGTTTTTACGACAATAGACAATGGTTATATGAGTGCCATTTGGCTAACTTTTCCATATTTTCTTCAATTCAAATGGAGTGGGGCGGGTGGGGGGAATTTGAACCCGTCTGCAGAACAATAGCCTGTGGTTCTGATCACCAGTAGAGTGACAATACCATTAGCCACCACTTGTCCTTGTACACCCAGATTGTAAGGTAAAGGGTTCAGCAGTATGAGGTTACCCTGAATTTTAAAACAAACTGCACACCTGGTGTTAGATGGTTGAAGCTCTGACTTTTTGCCAGGAGAATGCTGATTTTAGTCAGAATAACAAATGAACAAGTTTATCTAGTAATCTTCATCAATACCTCTGTACACACATGTAAACCTTAATATTCCTCAAGTCTTGATTTTGTCAGCCTGCACCTAACTCTGCTGGACTTGGCCAGTTTCAGGCACGGATGAATTGTGTGTTTGTGTGTGTTGCTGAGCCAAGCTAGATAATTAAATGCTTATGTATATTAATTGCTTGTAGATGGTGCATATTAATTGGGCATCACTTGAGGCTGCAATAAATAGTCACAGAAAGGGCCTTGTGTTACAGTGGTAGCATTCCTCACTCTGGGCAAGCAAATCTGGTCTTATTTCCCACTTCCTCCAGAGGTGTGTCATAACGTGCCAGAACAGATTGATTGATTTTAAAAACATCTAAATATTCACATACTTAAAACTCTTTGGGTTAGGAGGTGAATGTAAATGTGTAACACTGAATGCTTAAAATGTGTAAAAGTTGCTCCAGTTCTACCCTCCCCAGTTGGCTTTCTGGATTAGAATATTAAATATATATCAAACACATATTGATAGGCCATTTGATTTTTGACTAAAGAAAAGAAAATTAATGCAATCAAATCTGGAACACTTGCATTTTTATACCTGATTGCTTGCCACCACTATCTTTAATTTACCTCCTACTTGACTTGTTATTGTGAATAATGTTTCAAATGAACTGAAAGTCTTAGACCAGCAATAAGCTATTTGTTTTTGCTACTTATGAATAAATAGCCTTTGCATGCTTGCATGCATAGGTTACCAAAGAGTTTCGATAAGTAAAAATTTTGACATATGTAATCTCTTCATGCATTCCTTTTTAGTATGTATCTGCAGTGCATGAATGAAGTATCTAGGGCAAATGAGCAGTTGTACAATTGGCAGAATGCCTTTGGCAGATCATTAAATGATACGCACTTTACCTACAACGTCACTAACTTCATTGGATGTAAAGTGCGTTGGGCATTCTGAGGTCGTAAAGGCTCTAAGTTCTAAATCTGTCTTTTTTTTTAGTTCACCTTTCAATGATTCTGAGAGCTAGATGGACCAGTTGAAAACTGATGTCCTTATCTTAATTGAAAGAAAGTTACTACTATCTTAGCAAACTTCTCAGCATACCATCAAATTACTCAATGCTGAAGTGTTTCATCGTTTTGAAACAATTAGTATTGTGTGATTCCATAGTACTTATTTATTTTTGTTTTGTTTATAAAGACTAAGTTAAATTGCAGTTCAATTTTTCTTCCATATATCATTGGGGATAGATATTTTTTGTTGCCATGGAGCTGCAGTCTCCATCAGATTTCAGTTACATTGGGGATGAGTTCTCTGCATGCAGCCCCTAGATACACATGACTTTGTGGGCAAGAAATGAAGTCTTAAAAAAAAACTGCAGCTTAGCCTTAGACTTTGTGTTTGTGGTGGAGAGTTTTCATTAGTCATTGCAGTAAGGGGCACCAAAACAATTGAAGGAGCAGTGAGAAGAATCCAAAGGTTTTTGGGATGCATGCCTGGATACTAGGAAAGCCTGAGCGCTCTGTGTTCAGGTGGGCTGATGTATTGGGAACACAAGGGTCAAGACTCGCTGGCGGATAGTGTAAAATCACTGGCAGAGTTGACAACATACGTCAACTCAGACACTCCCTTTCTCGGAAGATGGTTGCAAGTTAGAAAGTAGTTTTGAAAGGTGAGAGTCATTGCTAAGTCAAGCGCTCTGAAGTGGGAGAAATCACAGATCCATGAACTCGGCCTTTAAAAATAGCAGCCCACGCTCCTCATCCTCAGCCGGGAGGAGTTGATAGGTTGGTGGGTGGTGTTGTAGGTTGGTTGGAAGTTGGGTACATGTGGGAAGGGCTAAAAAGGCTTTCAGTTCCCAAGGTGGACTGAGGAAATCCTGCTTTAGCACTTCAGCACCATGGCCAAAAGTTACAATAAAAGAATAAAATACAAAATATTCCTCCAGCCCTCAACCCACTTCCCTTCCCTTTACCTCCACATACTTGGCATGCCATCCTAAATCCCTCTGTCACTATGGCCCCTCATACATCTATGCTAACTTAGTGCCTACTTCTACCCACCAGCCCTTCTATTCCGCCCCCCCGACTTCAATACCATGCCAATTCATCTCATAGCTGTGAGTACCCATGTTGACAGGAGAAAAGAATAACTTTACTCCACTGACAAAATCACTTATTCATAAAAGCATGTTTTGTCACTCCTTGACAGGTTCTGAAACTTCCAAAGGGTTCATCCAAATTTTACGTAGTCTTCTCTATAGCTAACCTGCTCCCCACCCACAAGTTGTCCAGAAACCATATCCACAGTAGTACCTTAGCTATCCAAAACATACACACTGAGAACAGACCTGCTCTCAGCTGGTCTGTCGTATGCCCTCCAAATTTCATGCATAGGGCTTGCCAATATGGAATATTAAATGGAAACAACCAACTATTCAGAAGGCCAACTATTTCCTTCAATTGTGCATGTGAGCAGCCCAAACCAACTCCATTCCTACATCCCACAGAAGTAGAAAGTGCTGTGCTCGTGATGGGACTTAAAATTTTGGGCCACTTTGAACACTTTGGAGACACTGTCCGATGTGGTAGATAACTGGCTTGCAAGTTCTAAAAAAGCAGGCTCAAGAACATTTACATTCTGAGACATTCCAGCGAGGTTAATGGTAGGGCCTTGGGTAGTGTTGTAGCACAGAGGCCTAGGAGTTTAGATGCATAATTCTTTGAAGTTTGTGTCACATATAGACCGGGTAGTTAAAAAGGTGTTTGGCACGCTTGCCTTCATTGCTCAGTCATTTGAGTACAGGAGTTGGGAAGTCATGTTTAGGTTGTACAGGACATTGGTGAGGTCTCTTCTGGAGCACTGTGTCTTGTTGTGGTCGCCCTGCTATAGTAAGGATATTTTTAAGCTGGAGAAGATTCAGAAGAGATTTACCAGGATGTTGCCGGGTATGGAAGGTTTGAGTTACAAAGAAAGGCTGGATAGGCTGGAACATTTTTTGTTACAGCGCAGGAGGTTGAGAGGCAACTTTTATAGAGGTTTTCAAAATCATGAGTAATGACAGGGTTATTGGGAAGTGTCTTTTCCCCAGGATGGGGGCATTTCAAGACTTGGGGGCACATTTTTTAAGGTGATGGGGAGAGATTTAAAAAATACATGAGGGTCAATTTATTTTACAGATGGTGGGTCATGTCTGGAATGAACTTCCTGAAGAAGTGATGGAAGTGGGTACAGTTAACAGACTCTTAAATACATATGTGAATAGGAAAGTTTTGGAGGAATATGTGCCAGGAGCAAGCAGTTGGGACTAGTTTAGCTTGGGATCATGTTTGGCATGGCTGGTTAGATTGAAGGGCCTGTTTCAGTGCTGTATGACTGTCTGATTCTAAGATCCATCTGGAACATTATCATCTTTCCGACTCCTTTCTCACTCTCACTCATGTTGATGTATACCACATGTGTCCTCTTGATTCACTGGATTCCTTTTTTAAATGCTCACCAGCCTGCATTTCTACCTTCACTCACCATCTTCTAAGAAAGTTACGCACTTCTTTCTCAGAATGTGCCTGTGTGCATCATGCAGTTAGAATCACTAGCATAGGAAAAGTATGAATGGAGTGCATTCCCTATTGATAAATGGTTTAAAAATGTACTAGAGAGATAGTCTGAAAGCCACTCTGCATGCTGTAGACATAATGTAGAGTAAAAGAGAAGACAACTGCCCGAGCTTTGGTTTCTTTTGGTAACTTTTTTTTCCATAATTTGCCAACTTTTGATTTGTTCATGGCAGTCAATGATATTGCCAGTAATCATACTATTTTTGGGTTTTTGATTTGTCATTGCCACCCAGACAAATCATACTTTATAAAAATACAACAGGGTAATAGAACAGAATGCACAATACAGTGTTAAAGCTACAGAGAAGATGCAGAGAAAGATCAACACTAGTAAATGAGAAGGCTGTTCAAAATTCTTGAAGATAGTAGGCACTGCAGATGCTAGAGAATCTGAGATAACAAGGTGTAGAGCTAGATGAACACAGCAGGCCAAGCAGCATCAGAGGAGCAAAAATGCCATTCCCTATTCCCAATTCCTTCACCTCCGCCGCATCTGCTCCCAAGATGAGGCATTCCACTCCCGTATATCTCAGATGTCCTCGTTTGTCAAGGACCGCAACTTCCCCCCCCTCAGTGGTCGAGAACACCCTCAACCGTGTCTCCCGCATTTCCCGCAACTCATCGCTCACACCCCCTCCTCGCAATAACAACCAAAACAGAATCCACCTCATCCTCATGTACCGCCCCACCAACCTCCGGATCCAACACATCATCCTCTGACAGTTCCGCCATCTGCAATCTGACCCCACCACCAAAGACATTTTTCCCTCCCCACCCTTATCTGCTTTACGGAGGGACCACTCTCTCCGGGACTCCCTTGTCTGCTCCACACTCCCCTTCCAGCCCCACCACACCCGGCACTTTTCCCTGCAACCGCAGGAAGTGCTACACCTGCCCCTACACCTCCCCCCTCACCCCCATCCCAGGCCCCAAGAAGACTTTCCACGTCAAGCAGTGTTCACCTGCACATCTGCTAATGTGGTATACTGTATCCGCTGTTCTCGTTGTGGCCTCCTCTGCACCGGGGAAACCAAGCGGATGCTTGGGGACCGCTTTGCAGAACACCTACGCTCGGTTCGCAATAAACAACTACACCTCCCAGTCGCGAACCATTTCAACTCCCCCTCCCATTCCGCAGACGACATGTCCAGCCTGGGCCTCCTGCAGTGCCACAACGATGCTACCCGAAGTTTGCAAGAACAGCAACTCACATTCCGCTTGGGAACCCTGCAGCCCAATGGTATCAATGTGGACTTCACAAGTTTCAAAATCTCCCCTCCCCCCTACCTCATCCCAAAACCAGCCCAGCTCATCCCCGCCTCCCTAACCTGTCCTTCCTCCCACCTCAAGCCCCACCCCCACCTCCTACCTACTAGCCTCATCCGCCCCCTTGACCTGTCCGTCCTCCCTGGACTGACCTATCTCCTCCCTACCTCCCCACCTACACTCACCTTTACTGGCTCCATCCCCGCCTCTTTGACCTGTCTGTCTCCTCTCCACCTATCTTCTTCCCTATCCATCTTCTATCCGCCTCCCCCTCTCTCCCTATTTATTTCAGAACCCCCTTCCCCTCCCCCATTTCTGAAGAAGGGTCTAGGCCCAAAACGTCAGCTTTCCTGCTCCTCTGATGCTGCTTGGCCTGCTGTGTTCATCCAGCTCTACACCTTGTTATCCCAAAATTCTTGAAGTTTGGTTTCAAACTTTTGTATCTTCTGCCCAATGGAAGAGGGTGGGAGAGATCTTTAATTATGTTGGCTGCTTTCCCAAGGCAGCGGAAGTGTAGACAAAGTCCATAGAGGGAAGGCTGGTTTTCATGATGGAGTGGGCTGCCCTCACAAGTCACTGAAATTTCAGTCATGAGTGTATAAAGAGTGTAGTAAGGGGCTGAGTATACAGCCTTGTAGGGCACGGCTATTGAGGATTATCGTGGAGGAGGTGCTATTGCTTATCTTTACTGATTGTGATCTGTGGGTCAGGAAGCCCAGTTATTGGGGTGGGGGGGTGGAGGTTTGGGGGTGGGCGTAGCAGAGTCCTAGGTCTCAGAGTTTGGAGATGAGTTTGTTTGAAATTATTGTGTTGAAGGCAGAACTAAAGTCAATAAATAGAATTCCGATGTAGGTATCCTTGTTATCCAGATGTTCCAGGGATGAGTGTAGGGACAGGGAGATGGTGTCTGCTGTGGATCTGTTGCAACTGTAGGCAAATTGTAATGGATCAAGGCAGTCTGGGAGGCTGGTGTTAATGTGTGCCATTACTAACCTCTTGAAGCACTTCATAATGATGGATGTCAGAGCTACTGGGTGGTAGTTATTAAGGCATGCTGCCTGATTTTTCTTGGCCCTGGGATGATAGTGGTCTCCTTGAAGCGGGTGGCAACCTTAGATTGGAGTAAGGAGAGGTTAAAGATGTCTCTTAGTACTCCCACCAACTGGTCCATGCAGAGTCTGAGTGCACGGCTGGGGACTTCATCTGGGCCAGTTGCTTTTCTTAGTTTTGCTCTCAGAAGGGCTGATCTGATGACTGCAGTGGTGACTGTGGTCTTTTAAAAGACCACAGTTTTCAGCTGTTATCCAGACTCTGGTTCAGCCAAGGAAGCTTAACATGAGCCAGCGAATCCAGTTACTGAAATGGCAAGTTTGTTTTGTTTCCTGTCATAGAATTTGGATAAGGAGCCCATATCCACATTGGGTAAACTGCAATAATGTCTTGCCAGATTGTTATTTGTATATTACATAATGTTTACTGCATATTAACAAACCCCTTATAGTGAGCTTTGTGGAAAACGGATGAAATTATGTCTCCAAATACTGTCTCCAAAACACTGTTAATACCCTGGAACTTTAAAAATACCAAGGGATATTAAGAATCCTGTGCAATCATAACAATAGGATTGATTTTAATACAGTTATTATATCCTAACATCCCCGATAAGGAGTACACAAACGCAAACATAGTCATCACGACTAGTTGTGCATTATTTGTCCAAATATAATTTCAGCTCAATTGCTTGGAAATACAAGAAAAGAACTGGCAGATAATTTTGGTGGTGGCACGCTAGCTCAGTGATTAGCACTGCTGCCTCACAGCGCCAGGGACCCAGGTTTGATTCCACCCTCAGGCGACTATCTGTGTGGAGTTTGCACATTCTCCCCATGTCTGCGTGGGCTTCCTCCGGGTGCTCCAGTTTCCTCCCACAGTCCAAAGATGTGCAGGGTAGGTGGATTGGCCATGGTAAATTGCCCGTAGTATTCAGGGATGTGTAGATTAGGTGGGTTATATGGGATGGGTCTGGTTGGGATGCTCTGAGTGTCGGTGTGGACTTGTTGGGCCGAAGGGCCTGTTTCCACGCTGTAGGGATTCTATGATTCTATGATTTACCAGTGACTGCTCCTAGCCCAGTGCCTCATTAATCTTTACTCCAATCAGTTAAGAACATATGAACAAGGAACAAGAGTAGGCCACTTGACCTTTCAAGCCAGTTTCACCATTCAATAAGATCACCCCTGATGATTTTAACCTCAACTCTACATTTCTGCATATCCCCAATAACCTTTCATCCCCTTCATAATACAGCAATTTGAGGTTTGGTAACCTCTTCAATGACATTCACAAGAAGTGCTAACTTATAAAATGGACACTGGTCAGTACTTGGTGAGTATTTTATGCTTCCATTGCCCTGTGCTGAAAGCAACTAGATGCCATAATTTTAATAGCACCACCACTATTAAAGTAAATGGAGAAGCTGGACATTTAAGATCATCTATATGAGACAGCTTAGATTTTAAAATCGCATTGGAATTCCAGCAGTTATTCATGGACTTATTTTTAAGGAAACTGATTTCTTTATTTCCCAGGTTTTGGGCATTTTTAAATAAAAACATCCATATAATGTGACCGATTATTTTCTCTCCCTTCACCCCACCCCCGCCTCCTCACCCCTGTATTAACAGCACTGAAATAGATTGCCCAGTCTCTTAGCACTTTGCTGTTTCTGTTTGCAGATTGGCTAACACATGCTGTGAAGTCCTTGAGAGAATCATGAAAGATGGCAAATAAATGCACGTTCTTTCTGGATTAGCTTTTTCGAAGTGGAGAACAATCAGTTTACATATGTGTGAATGTTCATAAGTACTATATTAGTGCATTATTGAAAGTGCTATCAAATCAGGAAGTGCTGTAGCCAGGAAAAGCAGTTGTTGGCACATATTCTGCACAATAAGGAGTTTATTCATAGTTAGCAAAGTGTCTGGCCCAATGCAACTGCGAAGCCAGCACTCATTGACAATATTATCACTTGTCATATATAACCTGCTATTATGGAGATATTTTAGAAGACAAAATACAACTAAGTCAATGCTCATTTTTCAGCATAGGTAGGTAGCATGATATCAGCATTGATAGGTCATGAGTAATGATGTAGATAACCTGTCTGTTGAGGCAGATACTAAAGGTTTTAAAGAGGGGCTAGTGTGCAGGAAGAATTCCTAGCTAACATTCTTGACTAAAACCATCCAAAACAGATTGCCTGGACTTCAGTCATGTTGCTGCTCACGCAATCTTGCTGTGCATAAGTTGCTTGCAGTTTTGTTTCAACATAAATAATTTTGAAATGTGGTCTGCTTATTTGACATGCGCCACTTTGGAACGGCTTTAAGAAATATAGTAAGACATTATGTAAACGTCAATTATTTTATCTATTCCTTTCCTATATAAAATAATCATTCCTTGAAATATTTTTCAGATTTTCAGCTCATGGAGATGATTTGAGTGGAGAATGGCTTTTTAAAGAATGAGCTCACATTAACGTCCCTGTGACTGAAGTAATTTATACATTATTAAAGTCCCATTTAAACTGAATACTTACAATTTTTATTTGTTCATGCACAGATTATGGGCATCGTGGTAGGATCAATCATTTGTTGCCATCTTAAGTTCTCATGCAAAGGTGATTGTGAGCAACCACTGAGTCTCCTGAAGTTTACATGTAAAAAGTACAGCCACAGTACTATTACATAAGAGTACTAGAACTTAACTGAATGGCAATGAAGGAACAGTGATATATTTCCAAGTCAGTTTGAGGGGAATGTGGAGTGGAACTTGGAGGTAGCACCTTCTACATCTACCCTGCTAAGAGCTAACAGTCACAAAACTAAAAAAAAGTGCTGTCAAAGAAGCATTGGCAAATTGTTTCAGAGAATTTTATAAATGGTGTTCAGAGCAGCCACACCGTCAGTGCCTGAGACAGTGAATATTTAAGTTAGTTGATGGGTGGTAGTCAAGTGGACTGCCTCATATGGATGATGCTGGACTTCTTAACATTTGCTAGAATTGTGCCTAGCTGGGCAAGTAAAGAGTATTCCATCATGCTGCTTACATGAGGCTTGTAGCTGGTGGAATTAATTTGAATTCGAAGATGAGTCACTCAGCACAGGAGACCCCTGTGATCGGTTCTTATAGACACAGTATTTGCATGACTGCTCCAATTAAGCTTCTAACCTTGGTGACCTTATCCAACCCCGGCAGAAGCTGGGGTCTCAGTAATGTCAGCATTAGCAATGTCCTTGAATGTCAAGGGATAATGGTATGAAACATACATACACATGCGTGCACACTCCCATCCCTCTGTCTCACGTGTACATCTTTGAGACACACATGCCCCTGCATACCCACACATTTCAAACACACCTCACACACACAGACACACATTTCCAACACACATGCACCCACATATTTACCTCCGGCAACCCTGGGAGACAGCCTCCACTTAAATGATGGCCTCCTCCAGCCATAGGAATCAACTTGTTGCTTGGGAAATGCCAACAGCCGCACAAAGTGGCCATAGTAAGAGTTTTGCACATGTAAATTAGACTGTGCTAAGGAGGTGGACACTAACCCCAGGCCTGCCAGAGGAAAATTCCTCCCAGTGGCAGCACATGATTGTGGAGCTGATGTTATGCAACTCCCAGAATTTACCCACTTTTTTCTCCTCTGGGGAACAGTAATATTCAACCTGTGGTCTTTTGAAGAGCGAAGAGGTATTTAAATTATGGTGGGCTTGGATAGAAAATCGGGCATGAACTGTTTCCTGTGGCTGAAAGATTGGCATCCAGAGAACAGAATTAAGGTAACAAGGTGTGGAGCTGGATGAACACAGCAGGTTAGGCAGCATCAGAGGAGCAGGAAAGCTGACGTTTCGGGTCTGGACCCCTCATCAGAAATGGGGAAGGGGAAGGGGGCTTTGAAATAAATAGACAGCGGGGAGGCAATGATAGAAGGTGGATAGTGGAGCAGATAGGTGGAGAAAAGACGGACAGGTCAAGGAGGCGGGGATGAAGCCAGTAAAGGTGAGTGTAGGTAGGGAGTTGGGACGGGAATCGGTCAGTGAGGAGGGAGGGGCGGGTAAGTGAGAGGGAAGATGGACAGGTCAAGGAGGCGGGGACGAGATGGGCTGGTCTTGGGATGAGGTCGAGGGTGGGGAAGTTTTGAAGCTGGTAAAGTCCACATTGAGACCATTGGTCTGCAGGGTTCCCAGATGGAATATGAGGTGCTGTTCCTCCAGCCTTCGGGTGGCATCGTTGTGGCACTGGAGGAGGCCTCCTCACTGACCAACCCCCATCCCAACTCCCTACCTACACTTACCTTTACTGGCTTCATCCCTGCTTCCTTGACCTGTCCATCTTCTCTCCACCTATCTGCTCCTCTATCCACCTTCTATCATCGCCTCCCCCTCTCTCTACTTATTTCAAAGCCCCATTTCTGAAGAAGGGTCCAGACCCGAAATGTCAGCTTTCCTGCTCCTCTGATGCTGCCTGGCCTGCTGTGTTCATCCAGCTCCACACCTTGTTGTCTCAGACTCCAGCATCGGCAGTTCCTACTATCTCTAACAGAATTAAGGTGTTGGGGAAGATAATTAGAGTCAACATGAAGACATTTGTTATGCATGTACTATGAAGGTGCTTGAAAGATCAAGGGAAGGGAGATCTAAAAAAAGGAATTCAATAAATCCTTAAAGAATTTCCAGTAATAAAATAGTGCTGGAAAATTTCATCAGGTCTGGCAGCACCTGTGGAAAGAGAAAGAATTAATATTTTGAGTCTAAACAGATTCTTCTTCAGAGCTATCTCCACACATGCTGCAAAACCTTATTTTTTTCGAGCACGTCTGATTTTTATCTTGGATTTCCAACATCAGCAGTATTCTATTTTGCTTTAACAGGCTTCTGCAGCAAAGCCAGGGTCTGGGACTAAGTAAACATCTTTTTCAGACATCTATAATACACATGATTGTTGGACTTACTATTCAAGAATAATCCAAACTAGTTATCAAACAGAAATTGAGATAGTTGGCCCAGTTGAATAGGTCCAGATTTTTCTATATATTTATCTGTCAAGAAGAAACAAGTGTTGGGAGAGGACTGAATTGTAATGCTGACAAAGCATTATTATTGCAATTACATTTACAATGGCATCATCATAGAAACTGTTTTGTTACTCTTTCCATTTGTTTGTAAAGACAAATATGGTAAAATGCATCACATCAAGATTGATCATTGTATTGCTTGCTTGTAAGGTTACAATCTGTGACATTAATCTTTAAAACAAAGTTGTCATGAACATGGTGTCCCTTTAAGTTCAGGAATAATTTATTAGCATAATGAGTTACTTGATGGGTTTAGGTGTGGGTGGGAATGTAATTAGTTTCAGGAGGAAAATCTGCATTAAGATTGTTTTATGGACAAAGTGATCATCCTAGTTTGTATCAGACACAGCAGATAAAAACATCTTGCTGCTGGAGCTCTTGTGGTGCAGTGGTAGTGTTCCTACCAGCTGAGCCAAGAGCCCCAGGTTCAAATTCCACCACCCCTCGAGGTGTGCCATTAGTCTGATCTCTTTCCACAGAAAGAAAGAGGTTGACTGAACTCCTGCTCAAAGCAAGGTCAAATAAACTCTGGAAATTATGCTAATCGGTACCATCAAGGCTTTGAGTAAACAGGCTGCCTAAAACCATCTCCTGACAAAAAAAAGTTCATTGTGAAATGGTTGAGCAAAAGATAACCTGACATAGGTGTAAAAATAACCCTCCCGTTTCCACAGGCAAGTGATGTACTATAACTGGTGCAGTTCTAAATAGATTGTCTCCAACTAACCATTCAGTTGCAAAATTGTTTCTACGTGAATAATTTTAGAGGAAGAATCCATTCACTTGATGGACATTAAATTCTGGTAAACGACATGAGGTGAAATTCGCACTCGCTCATTGTTTCAACTTTACCCAGACTGCAGTATTATTAGTTGTTTGCTTGCTCCATATCTAGATAAAAGGCAAATTCCAGTGTATGTTGCCATAGTAACCCATTGCACCTGCCCCATTCTTTATATTGTCATTTTTAGTCTCTGTGTAATTTCTATTTTTTTTTTGTATTCATTTGTGGGATGTTGGTGTCGCTGGCTGGCCAGCCTTTCTTGCCCATCTCTAGTTGCCCTTGAGAAGATGGTGGTGAGCTGCCTTCTTGAACTGCTTCAATCCACCTGCTATACATTGACCCACAATGCTATTAGGAAAGGAATTCCAGGATTTTGACCTAGCGACATTGAAGGAACGGCGATATATTTCATAACTTTCACCACAAGACAAAAAACTTGTGGTAATGAATAGACAGTTGATTTTACACCTCAACAATTGGTATTACCCATTTGAAATTGTAATATGTTCTAGGACTTTTCACAGGAGCATGATCACACAAACATCATCCAAATTAATTTGCTGTTGCCCATTTGCTTTTCCAGTAATATTAAATTGCTTCTCCAACCCTGCCCGCCCCCATCTAAAACGCTCTTTTTTTCAAATTCAAAACATACCAATCTTTCTTTTGTTCTGACAGACTGGCTGCTGCCTAATTGACACTTCAAAACCAAGTAGGGTCTCTGTAGTGCATGTGGTAAAACATGTCAATCCGTAGATCAATAAGGTTGCTCATATTCCCAGTGGAAGTAAATTAGCTCTGTTAAGTTATTTTTTCAGAATGTAATGATATTTAAAGTAAATTGAATCCTTCTCTGGCAAGTAAAAAAATATAAGTGCACACAGTACAGGAACAAAAATTCATTCTCTAGAGGGAGTTATAAATTTCAAACCTTCAGTGCTGCCATATACTTTCAAAAGTTGGTAAATATATTTATTATTACTCTATCTTTTCACCAAGCCCCCACCATTGACCAAACTGCCTGTTACCCCTCATGATAGCTGTTGCTTTAGATTGGTGTTCACATTTGACCTGTTAAGGAGTACCTTGGGTTTCTTTTCTGCATTAAAGGCAGTATTTGGTGCAAGTTGACATTTGATAATTTGGTGGTGTTTGTCCAGTGATTTAATGGAAGGTGTGTTGGATGTACATGCATAAGTTGTGATGAGCCCATATGCAATTACACCATGTAACTTTGTTTTCACACATCACCAGCCCATTTTATGTTTGAGTTATCAATGTTTTTGGACCTGAATCAACTTAATTATCACTATCAGCCAGCTTCTGTTAATTCATCTTGGGTGACGTCAGCAGGGACCGGTATGGAGAAAGTCAGGAGCCTCCTTTCTTCTCTGAGAAGGGATTGATGATTTGAATGGGAAAAAAATGATAATCAAATCATACTATAAATTTGCAACAGATTAAGTACTGATAATATTTTACTTTGGTTGTAAAGAAATTGCAAATAATTCTAGACATGCATTTTAGTGATACAATATTGCAGAAAAACGTGATCTATGTAAAGGTATTTAATAAATATTTGTATCAAAATGCAAAACACGACACTTAGTTTAGTTCCCATAGATGTCTAGGACCAGAATGTAGAATGCATCCCCTGACACTTCTAGTTTCAAATTGGCAAGCACATTGGGCATTTAGGAAAGGCACTAGATTTCAATTGATCATACCATAGTGTACTGCACTTTGCTACTCAAAGATGTACGCGATGCAAGGGGAGGCTGTTAAGCATAATGCACCTGGCTTTCTGGAACGTACAACAAGTCCAATCTCTTGCTTAGCTGTTCAATAACACTAGTTATATAATTCAGCATAATGCCTCGCTGTTAGTAATGAGGATACTGAATAATTTCAATGTGATTATTATTGAATAAAATCCCAAATATTCCTCCATGCTCATTTCAAGTCCAATTTAAACCTCTATAATCAAGTCCTGATCAGTTAGACTTGAATAATTTTCCAAAAAATCTGAATCTGATACTAACCTAACCAGTTTGAGTTTTACCTTCGTGTACTAATCATTCTCCTTCATCAAAAACATAATGCAGATGGATTAATTACAGTGTGCTTGAAAACAATTCGAGAAAACATTTTTATGCATAAAAAGCTATAAATTTTTAGAAGCTTCTAAACTATTTATTGTTTTAAACAAGTTATTACACTTCAAGATAGTATAGATGAATGTTCCAAACAAATACTTTCCATTATGTTTTGGTTTTTATTTTCCATTTTTTTAAGGATCTCTGGACTTGTACATCAAAGTCTTTTTTGTTCCTCAGTATTCCCTAGGGACTTGCTATTCATTGGGAAAATCCTTACCTTATTAGATTTCCCAAAATGCATCACCTCACACTTATCATTTGTCATTTGGTCATAATGTGATTACATCCTGCCTACAGGCGAAGTGTTGAAATGCTAGGACCAGTAAAAGAAATAACTACACTATGACATTTACACAACATTTCCATTTAAATATAGGAAAGCAATTTTTAATGGAAATGGTGACAGCATAAGCATAAGACTTTACAGATATATGCTGGTGAGTCAATTGTGTTATTGTACATGTCAGTGGCGTATTTTTTTCACTTGATGTTGCTGGGGTGGCAACATTATCGAAGCAAGATTTGCAGCCTTGTGTCCACATTACCACATGATAGAGATGCTGCATTTTGATGTCAAATCAAGTGTTTCACAAAACTAAGGTGCGCTGTATGATTAAAATAGGAAGTTATCACCTTATTATATTCTACGTCATGCCTTAAGTCTACATAGATTCTAATTTGATGCTAATTCTGTCACCACCAACAGCTGTATAAATTTCCCCACTGCACCCCAGCCTCTCAAATCATCCTGCCACCATCTCTAGTGTTTTTGTGAACCAGACCTTTCCTAACCCTTGGGAGCTGAGCTTTAAGTCATCCAAGACCATCATCTTGAATTTTAAACAAACTCCTTTCCACTTTTTTCTCCTATTTTAAGACTCTCTTTAAAATTCATCACATTGACCAACCTTGTGGGCATCCCTCCTAAAATTATCCTGGCTTGTTGTACATGTCTGATAGCTCAACTTTGAATTACATTGGAACATTTTTCTTCATTAAAAATGTTGTGTAAATCTAAGGCGGTGACAGTTCTTGTTCTGTTGTTCCTTGAGCTTTGGTTCCAGTATGATGATTTCCAAACTATTCACCATGACAGCAGATGGTGACGGAATTCTTGGCTGCTCCATACAATTCTCAGTGGTGAAGGAATAGAA
This sequence comes from Rhincodon typus, assembly GCF_021869965.1. Lineage (NCBI taxonomy): Eukaryota > Metazoa > Chordata > Chondrichthyes > Orectolobiformes > Rhincodontidae > Rhincodon > Rhincodon typus. The sequence goes on along the minus strand of NC_063350.1, from coordinate 24,778,361 downwards.
AACATGCACTGGTTGATGTGCCTTTGCATTTTCTATCTGATGCTCATCAGTGATACCTCTCTCTAAGGATCAATATCACCTGTGTAACAGATGGCCCGACAAAACCTGACCCTTTTATTTAGCTCTCTAACATATAACATGCCCAAGTCCGGGAAAGACCTCCTTTATTTGTAATATCTTATTTTCTGATGAGAACCTTTAACACAAAATGTGAACTCCACTTTTTGACCAGTAGGATCTTGAACCGGTGGACTTATTTGCTTTAAATAAGAATAAGCTCCTGCCAAGATGTTTGTAGCCTCTATTAATGATAAAAATCATTTTCCCATCTTCAAAGGATGCCCATGTGCAAGTGGGTAGCCTTCAGCACCACCTGTTTATGATTTGCAGGTATAAAGACCCAAGTAAACAGCAACATTTTGTAAAGTAACTAATCAATATTACCCCACAATGCAATCTGCACTATTTAGAGTCATACAGCATAGAAGCAGGCCCTTCGGTCCACCATGTCTATGCTGACCAACACACACCAAACTACACTAATCCCATTCACCTGTACTTGGTCCAGAGCCTATGATGCCCTGGCATTTTAAGTGTTCATCCAGATGTTTCTTAAATGTTGTGAGGGACCTGTCTCCACCACCCTTTTAGGCAGCACATTGCTGTCACTCTCTGGGTGGGAATAAAAGCTCTTCCCAGATCTGCACTAAACGACTTACTCCTTCATTTAAACTTTTCCCTTGGGGAAAAGATTCTCACAAATCTATTGTCTATGCCTCTCATAATTTTGAACGCTTCAATCAGATCCCTCTTCAGCCTCCTTTGCTCTAGGGAAAATAAACACAGCTCATCCAGTCTCTCCTCATACCTGAAACTTTTCATCCCAGCCAACATCCTGGTGAATCTCTTCTGCACCCTCTCCAGTGGAATTACATCCTCCTGACCGTGTGGCGATCAGAACTACACACAGTTATTCCATCCGCGGCCTAAACAATGATTTATAAAGTTACAAAAATACTTTCTTGCTCCTGTATTGCATGCCCCAGCTATTGAAGGCAAGCATCCTGTTTGCCGCCTTCACCACCCAGTCTACCTTTGGCACCTTCAAGGATCTCTGGACTTGTACATCAGAGTCCTTTTTGTTCCTCAGTGTTCCCTAGGGACTTACTATTCATTGTGAAAATCCTTACATTTATTAGATTTCCCAAAATGCATCACCTCACACTTATCAGGATTAAATTTTCTGCACCATTGCTGTTCCCAAATTTGTACCAGAACAAAGAACAAAAGAGAAGTATGGCACAGGAATAGGCCCTTCGGCCCTCCAGGCCTGTGCCAATCATCATGCCCTGACTAAATTAAAAAAACAAACCTTCTGACCTTAGTCGGTCTGTATCCATCTATTCCCTCCCTTTGCATGTAACCTTCCAGATGCCTCTTAAATGTCATCAATGTGCCTGCTTCCATCACCAACTCTGGCAGTGCATTCCAGCACCTACCACACTCTGCGTGAAAAACTTTCCTAGCACATCTCCCTTTAAACTTTTGCCCTCTCACCTTGAACCTGTGTCCCCTTGTAATTGAAACTTCAATCCTGGGGGAAAACGCCTCTGACTATCCACTCCTTCTATGCCTCTCATGATTTTGTAGACCTCTATCAGGTCATCTCCCAGCCATTGTCTTTCCAGTGAAGACAATCCAAGTCTTTTTAAACTTTCCTCATAGCCAGTGCCCTTGAGACTGGGCAACATCCTGGTGAACCTTCTCTGCACTCTCTCCAAAGCTTCCACATCCTTCTGGTAGTGTAGTAACCAAAACTGCACACAATACTCCAAATGCAGCCTAACAAGAGTTTTACATAGCTGCAACATGGTTTGCCAATATTATACTCCATGCCCCAGCTGATAAAGGCAAGCATGCTGTACGCTGCCTTAATCGTTTTGGCCACCTGTGTTGCCACTTTTAGAGAACTGTGGACCTGCATGCCCAGTTCTGTTTGTATGCTAATGTTCCTAAGGTTCTGCCATTTACAGTATAATTTACACCTAAATTTAATTCCCCAAAATGCATCACCTCGCATTTGTCTAGATTAAATTCCATCTGCCATTTCCATACCAAGTCGCCAATCTATCTATATCCTGTTGTTGTCTTTCACAATCATTGGTGCTATCAGCAACTCCACCAGTTTTCGTGTCATCTGCAAACTTCCTAATCAGACCACCCTCATTTTCCTCCAGACCATTTGTATATACTACAAACAAGAGGACCCAAGACTGATCCCTGTCGATCTCCATTCTGAAAAATACCCTTCTACTGCTACCCTGTCTTCTATGACCAAGCCAGTCTTGTATTCATGTAGCCAATCCACCCCAAATCTCATGTAATTTTAGTTTTTGTACCAAGCTGCCGTGTGGAACTTTATCACATGCCTTACTAAAGTCCATAAACTACATCCACAGCTCTTCCCTCATCAATTATCTTCGTTACCTCTTCAAAAAATTCAATCCAGTTGGTGAAACATGACCTTCCCCAGACAAAACCATGCTGCCTGTTGCTAAGTAGTCCATTTTCTTCCAAATGTGCATATATCCTGTCCTTCAGTATCTTCTCCAAGAACTTCTCCAGCTCAGATGTTAGACTCACTGGCCTATAATTTTCTGGATTATCCCTGCTTCCTTTCTTAAACCAGGGAATAACATTGGCTAATCTCCAGTCCTCTGGAGGCTCGCCTGTGGTCAGAGATTGTGATGATGTCTGCTAATGTCCCAGCTATTTCTTCCCTTGCCTTTCACAGTAACCTGGGATAGATCCCATCTAGCCCTGGAGACTTGTCTACCTTAATGCAACTTAGGATACCCAAAACTTCCTCCCTTTTTTAATATATTGACATTCTCTAGAGTGTTCACACACTCATCCCTGACCTCAAGATCAGTCATGTCCTTCTCCTTGGTGAATACTGATACAAAGTACTCATTAAGGATCTCTCCCACTTTCTGTGGCTCCACGCATAACTTCCCTCCTTTTGCCCTTGATGGGGCCTACTCTTTGCCTTGCTACCCTCTTTCTTCCAATTTCTGCATAAAAAGTCTTAGAATAAACATCAAACTGTAGCCTCAGACCATCTGCCTCTCTATCAACAAAACCATGAATTTCATCCAGAGTCTGTCTTTAAAATTCACTCCAGTAACTTGAGTGCAGTATTTAACTTGGCATTTTAATGCAGCATTCAGAAGTGCCTCACTGCAGGTGCTTTGTTTCAGATGAGATTTAAAATAAAGTTTCCCCTCCAGTGCAAGGAAAAGATCATGTGGCACCATTCAAGCAATGGAGTGACACTGTGGTCTCCCAGTATCTTTGCTAAATTTAATCTCTTACCTGAAGCCATCTACTTATTGTGTTCCTGAGTGAATAAGTATTTTTCTTTTTATTACTCAGTTTTGTTCTTGGTACCGTTTTTCAGTACGTATTCAACATTGCTTCTTTACTGTTTTAAAATGATGACTAGTAAAGTTGATGACCTAAAAAAAACAAAAAACTGTGGATGCTGGAAATCAGAAACAAAAACAGAAGTTGCTGGATAAACTCAGCAGGTCTGGCAGCATCTGTGGAGAGAAAGCTGAGTTAATGTTTCTGGTCTAGTGACCCTTGTTCAGAACAGCTTTCCTCGGACAGCTGTTCTCGCCACGCTCCGAGATCCACATTCAGTGCCATATGTCGCCATATGCACACTCTCAACCCCTCTCTCCATCAGCATTGGCTCACACTGGCCCAGCGCTGCCCTGCCCTCCAGTCCTACTTCATCGTCCAGCTCATTCGACATTCTAACAAGAAGCTTTTCTTTTGCTTTAAGGTATTAAGGAACACAAGATGCAACAACTTAGAGATACCCACACACCTCAGGAACCTTCCTCTCCTCCCCTTCCCTATAATTCCATTCCCTCTCCCAACCCCACTTCCTGTCATGTATTTACTAGCCCTTCTGACATTCTGCTCTGTGATGCTGAAAGTTGATAACATACTAGCTGCTAAACTAAATGGCAGTTTTGTAGAAATCTTATCTATGCCTGCATAATATATGCTGTTACAACAGTGAGGAAGGGTAAATCAACTCCGCCCTATTCAACCTCCTCAACTGACCTCAAAAATGTTTATGCTCTTTTTAGTACCAAGGCTATGCCTCTCTCTTAAAAAAAATGTAGTTACTCAGTGTTTACTGTATCAGTAACGAGTCAGTTATAAGGATTTCCTCAGTAAAATCAAGGGTAATTTTATCTATTAATCCCAAGGAAAGTAATGGCTTAGATTTTTCAGTCTCTAGATTGTCAGACACTGGACATATCATGAAAGATGTGCATCCAGACCCAACTGACCTGCTTACATGATTCTAGCTTGGTCACTAGCACGCTGGAAAGCTGCTAAAATATCCCACAGCTATTCTTGGCATTAGTAACTGAATTAACTTACTAGAATGTTGTGGTTAGTGCTGTAAAGAAAGGGGGCATAGCTTCACTTCCACCAAACTCTCCTATAAATACTGCAAGGAGTCAACCAGCATAGAGGTAAACTGTGCATTTGAGGCCTGAGATGTTGGGGGGTTGAATGCACAATAAAAAGAATAGGCACAAGAGCACCAATCCGATGTAATTGCAGCGCTTGGAAGGTTAAGCTCAACAAAGACTCTCATTCTTAGACACAGGTACAAAGTTGAAAAGGGATAGTATAAAAGGATGATGAAAGAAATATACAGATTGAAGTACTTTGGATGTTCTTGAGATGTATGTTTTCACCTGAAGCCATAGATATTTAATTGATGTCTCGTATCCTTAGCAAAAGCAACCATTGCAAGTTTTCAGTGTCAAAATGTTTCTCTCCAATTTTTGTTGCAATGAAGTGTTTTGTCTTTTGAGGTGCATAGCGACAGCTTCCTCCAGTTCTATATTCACAAATCCAACATACTGCCTCCATTATATTCAACTTAGACAGATTGTTTTGTGTACTTGGATGCCTGAGTTTCTTGTTTCCAGGCTTGATCAACCCTGGTGACATCTTCCATCTACAAGATGAGAAATTTACCATATAGGTGTAAATGCAGATAGAAGATATGTTTCTTTGTGCCTTACTGGATGGACTAGTGTGTGTCTTGTTAAAGTACCACTTTCTGTTCAAATGATTTTGTTTGTTCTGTGTTGTTTTATGAAGCTTGGCTAACTTATATGGCTGTCTTGATTGCTGTGGTCATTTTAAGTCAGTGTTTTTCCTTTGTACATGCGTTTCAGTCCATGCAAGTCCCTAGTACTAAAATCAAATGATGGAATTCGAAAATCGGTATTTCATATTTTATCATAATCATGACAACAATTAGAATATTATATTGCAGTACTTAATTCTGTTTCAATTCTATGTATCTTGAAGTTGCTGTAGTAAAGTAACGTTGTTGTGGAATATATTCCACATTAAAAATATATAAATTCAAGCAATGAAGAAACTCATGGGAATACAGTCATACATTGCCAAAGAAAATTTCTTTGTCTCATATGTTCAATTTTTTAGAAGTTTTTGTGAAAGGGTGAGCTATCAGCTGATATGTCTTTATTTAGTGCTGTTCTGACACACTAATTTCTTCTATAGAAAGTTAAATGTTGACTTACAATTAAAGGTTGAATTGCGAAGCATTGCATAGGTCCAGAGTTAAACATTGGAGCAGTGGGACTTTTTGTCCAGATGCATTAAAGGACATGATTTTGAATCATCAGTACATCATCACCAGAAGTGTACAGTGCAAACGATTTTCTGTTAAAGTGCATTCTAAAAAGACAAAACCATTCATCTGTATATTCATGGAATATGAGTATTTTTCTGTGAGCCAGCATTTATTGCTCATCCCTAGTTCTTCAGAAGAAGGTTGTGGTGAGCTGTTTCCTTGAACCACTGCAGTGCTGTTAAGGAGAGAGTTCCAGGCTCCTAGCAATATAGTTTGAAGTCAGGGTGATATTTACCCTGGAGGAGACCTTTCATGAATAGTATTCCGATGTCCTTGTCCTTCTATGTCGTAGAGGTTGTTGGTTTGGAAGATGATGTTAGAGGAGTCTTGGTGAGTTTCTGCTTTGCACCTTATAGATGGTACACATTGTTGCCATTGTGCATCGATTGTGAAGTGAACAGCAGCCAAGTAGGATGCTTCCTTCTGGATGATATCAAACTTCTTGAGTGTAATTGGACCTGCACCCATCCAGGAAGGCGGAGAATATTATTCCACACTGCTGACTTGTTCCTTTTTTAGATGATGGACTGGTAACAGGGAGACAGGTTGTGTTACATAATTCATGGCCTCTGACCTAACCATACCATTTTATGGCTAGTCTAATGCAGTCTTTTGTAAATTATACTCCTCCAGATGTCCTTGTTGGAGTACTATAATGCCCTTGAACATAAAGAGAAGATTAGATTCTCTTTTGTTGGAGATGTGTGGTGTAAATGTTGTTGTCCACTCTATCATCCCAAACCTGGCTGTTGTCCAGGTATTGCTACATAGGGATATGTAAATTCAGTATCTGAAGAGATGTGAATGGTGCTGAACATTGTGCATGCACCAGCAAACATCCCCTCTTCTGACCTTTATAATGGAGGAAAGTCCACTGATGAATCAACATAGATGGTTGGGTCTAGGGCACCACCTTGGGATCTGCTGCAATGAGCCATGGTTAATCATGAGATGATTAACCTTCAAATACCACAACCATTTTCCTTTATGCTAGGTATGACTACTACCAGGAGATAGATCCCCACCACTAATTCCCATTGACTTCAGTTTTGCTAAGGCCCCTTGATATGCCACTTGGTCAAATGCTGCGTTGATGTCAAGAGCAGTTGCTCTTATCTCCCGTAGGAATTTTGAAGTCGCTGGCGGGGTCCCAATCATAGACGTTGCTGCGCCAATCGGATGATTTGCCTTGAGGGAATCAGCTGCCTGAGTATTGCAGATGGGTACTACATGAGAGGCTTGTTCTGGCCAGGAAATTTTGACTAATGTCTACCAACTGGTTTACGTCAGATTGCTCAAATAGTTTGCCACTTATCAGTAAGTGTCAGGCTGACTATCTGTCTAAACTTTTAATGCTGCAGAGATCTTGAAGGTACTTGCAATGGCCTTCTCCCGATCATGTCACTGGGGCTAAGCTTCAACGTAACTGTAGAACACAAGATGCCTGTACTAGCAACCATCCTTTCTATTTACCATTTGGAAAAGAAAATCAGGTGGTTTCTGTAATCTGTGCTTGCCCAGCAGAATCAGTTTAACACTAGTAGAAAGCTGAAAACCAGCCATTCTTTAGCTATTGGACATTCAGCACACTATTTCCTACCCACTGAGAATGATAGACTGCCAGCTAGATTAAAAGTGAGTTAATTTTATTCAATTGTGTCGTTCCAGTGGTAGACATGTACTGTGTTTTTGGCTGCCATGTTTTCCATTTGTGTTTCATTATTTTATCTGTTTCGATTTGTGGATGCGACTTAACATCTGTCCTCTGTTGGTTGAGACAGTAACCCTGAGTTGCTAGCTCTCCAACTGGCAGATTAGGGAAACAGAAGGACCGTTACTTACATCTGTGATTTATTCTGACAATTAATCTGCAACAGTATTTGGGCTGTTTATTATTAATTCCCACAATACACAGCAAGTGCTAATAACACATGGCTGGTAGATTATATAACTTCCCTATCTTCATATTTTATACATTAATTGCCAAACCCTTGCAAATATATCTGCTGCCATGCAGTGTTTTTTTGGATGGATCTGCTACCATTTTCATAAATCGTTGTGGATCCTGCATTCCTGCTTTTTGTAATATGCGTGCCTTTTTGTGCTCTTTTACAGAGCTTATTCCAGATCGTGTGCAACATATTATGAGACATTAGCCAGGACTTTGCCAACGGTGCGCTATTTCTATTTTTTTGCTGTTTCCCACGCAATTAGAATTAAATTTCTAAGTGGCAGCAGTGTGCACACAGCACATGATCACACGGCAGGGGAAGGTTTTCTTTTGCTGAAATCCACCATCAGCTGTCAATGTATCAGCCAGGGGTGGGTTATAAAAGAGCTTCCTGTCAAACAGGGACTTTTCATTCATGGCTAACTCTCCTATCCAACTTGATTGCCGTTACCATGATCTTTTCAGAGCACAAAATGGCAAGGGCTATACAGAACATTGGGTAGGCCACTTTTGGAATACTGCGTGCAATTCTGGTCTCCCTGCACTAGGAAGGACATTGTGAAACTTGAAAGGTTTCAGAAAAGATTTACGAGGATATTGCCAGGATTGGAGGGTTTGAGCTATAGGGAGAGGCTGAATAGGCTGGAGCTATTTTCCCTGGAGCATCGAAGGTTGAAGGGTAACCTTTATAGAGGTTTTTAAAATCATGAGGGACATGGATAGGGTAAATAGGCAAGGTCTTTTCCCCAGGGTGTGAGAGTCCAAAACTAGAGGGCGTAGGTTTGAGATGAGAGGGGAAAGATTTAAAAGGGACCTAAAGGGCAACTTTTTCATGCAGAGGATGGTGCATGTATGGAGTGAGCTGCCAGAGGAAGTGGTGGAGGCTGATACAATTACAGCATTTAAAAGGCCTCTGGATGGGTATATGAATACAAAGGATTTGGAGGGATATGGGCCAAGCTGGCAAATGGGACTAGATTTATCTAGGATATCTGGTTGGCATGGACGAGTTGGACCAAAGAGTCTGTTTTCATGCTGTACATCTCTGACTCGATTCTGAGTTGTTCAAAATTAAAATCTCACTTGTAAATATGTCTCATTACATTCTTTCTTTTCATTTGCTTCATGTGTGTATCATAATTATTTGTGAGACCAGCTTAGTCAGAGTAAAATGTACTGACACACCTTGTGATTGATACACATCAATTACAGGGAAGTTGGAGATCTTTCCTTTATTGTGAAAGAAAACATGTTTTTGTTCACTTTTTATCGAATATCCACATCAATGTCCAGTGTTCATGTTATTCTTTTTACTGTCTAGTGTTTTAATTTCACTCTGTGGAACAGACTGAATTTTCAGGGTCTCCATTCTATGCATTGCAAAGGACGTTGTGCAGACAACAACTAAAACATTGCAACCCTGTAAGAACTCTGCCAGCCATTACTCTGAAATGGACACACTTTTGGATAGTACTGATAGTGCCATTTCGATCCCTGATTTTCTTGTCTTGACTGACTAACCCCACCTTCTATCAACCCTGGATCATTCTTCTACCCGTCTAAATCTTCTTCCACAGCATCTATCCTGATTGACTCTTGTGCTAGTCCTGAGCATCCATTCATCTCCCTGCTCCCCTACCTTGTACCTTGAGTTAAATAAGGAAAGCCACTGATCTTCCAGCTGCAGAAAGTTGACTGGTGCATTCCAGCTTATAAGCAATTGTGAACCGTGTGCCACAAAATTCTCGTGTATTGACTTTGTATTTTACAGGATTTTACAGAAAACTATCACGTTAGTGAGTATTCATGGCACACAATCATATTACAGTTACAAGCTTGCCACAGGGTGACACAATGCTTGATGTACTGCTGACTTTATCTTTGCATCTCAACCTGCAGTCGAGAAATCCGTGTTTTGCATCCCCCTTCTGATGTCACTCTACACACCATGTTTCCCAGTTTGTGGGCTCCATAAAACCCACCCCTCCTCACAACAACCTCCTCCACACCTCCCCCTCCCCTTGAAAGAGTGTTCACTCAATTGAAAATGTAAATTTCACTGGAATAATCAGAATCTTACACTACTGAAGGAAACTACTTTGCTTGTGCCATTTTTTTTGAAATAGCTGTCCAGTTAGTCCAATTCCCATCGTTTCTTCAAAACTCTGCAATTATATCCTTTTGGAATATGTATCTAAATTTTGGCTGCCATTGATCAAAGTAATAGTCAGTGCTAACTCTGCTAACTGCTTTTTGCCACAAGGCTGTGTAGATTTCTTCCACTAGCTGCAAGGTAGGTCTACTCAAATGTTCTTCCCTAAAAATGGAAACTGAGGTAAAGTGCCACCCTCACCCCCACATGGTGGATGATGAAGTTGATAGCTAGGCCTGCACTTCAAGCAGAGAAAATATCTGCTGTTGGCTTTCTCAATCTGGTGAGATGCAGCCTTCACCAAAGCAAAGCTGTAGCTATCTTTGTTTACTAAATTGCCCTGCTTGTAGACTTGTGGAAGTTAAGAAACATAAAGACTAACAAAGTACCTTTGCATCTGCACAGCCTCTATGACAATGTAGCATGCTTTAGGATGGTCACAAACAGATGTCAACAAATAATTTTACATGCTGTTGAAGTTTTCCACTCTGATCTCTTGAGAACAAAATGACAAGATTCCACAGTATATCTTATTTTAGTACTGCTAAAGATCTGTACTACAGAGTGATTATTTGAATTATTTTTTATTCTGTAACCCATATGAGTAAATGTATGTTGGAAATGATTTACACTTTCTCCAGCATTTTTGCCTCTACCAATGATATCTCTTGTTTACTACTGGCTTTCAATTTCTTTCATTTGCAATACAGTGTGCCAGTCAGTTTTCTGCAATTTTCATCCATTAAGTATAATCGGATATTTTAATTACAGCCTCCACTTTATTGCTAGTATGAATCCATAGTGTGAAGAGTTGTTTCTTTCCTACCCGCTAATACAGTGCTTCACAAATCTTTTCTCAATGTAGCCCCATTTTGAAGCTTGAAGATTGTCCTGACCACTCAGTAAGAGCTGAGAGAGGGGATGTAAGGGCTGAGGGAGGAAAGAACTGAGAGTGTGGGCCTGTTAAAGTGGGAGCACAGCTGTGGATAACGTGATTAGAGCTCCATGGCAGCCATTGCTGCCTCAGAGCTTGAGACTACAATATTTCAACTGGTGATACCTCTTAGAATCCAACTCTCACTTTAGGAAGGCCAGCAGTAAGATATTTTGTTATATTTGCTTCATTTCTTAATCATCCCCTTAATTTGCCTTATCTATATGTTTATCTTTTGTCTCATTGTACCTAATTTCATTCATCACAGATATCGGCCTTATGAATTGTTGCTGTATTTCTAAGGTTAGTTGTCGAAAACTGAACAGTATTCCAATTAGATTTTAGCAGCATTCTATATAACAGTGGTAACATATTCTTGGGCTTGTGTTCTAAAAACATCTTGCTTTGAAGCTTGGCTGGCCTGTATTTTCTATTTGTTGATCCATGTTTTGTTACCTTTTTGCAATCTGTGATTTCAAATCAGAACAAAACACACTTTCCCTTTTCAAATCATTTTGAGAGATGGTGTTTGGATATCTTAATCCTTTTCATAGAAGTAAAGGATCATTCATAGCTTAGCAAAGGATGGTTTGTGTGATTTCCTGTTTTAAGGTGCTTCTCTGCTGTGTAATATGGGATTTGTCATTCTGCTAAGGTAGAACTATCTTCCTTTCAGGCAGAGAAGATTGCATTGACTCTTAGACAGAGGCCCAGATTTCACTGTGCTGGAAGACATTTTGTCACAGTGGAAATCCCTGAAAGTACCTCCTTCCCACAAAAAGAAGGCAAAGGGCATCGCTGTTTATGGCTATTCCCCACTGAACCCCCACTCTCGGCCTTGTTCCACTAGGCCTAATGGCCTCACTTCTCTTTTCTCTCTCCTACACTTTCTCCAGCCCCATTTCCCTTGACATTGCTGCGTCTCTCATTGTCACTGCTGCTTTTATCAGGGGTTGATTTTTCTCTTATGATTGGCAGCTCGTATGTTCAATCATAAAATCCCTCCCCTCCAACCCTCCGAAGAGCATCCCATCCAAACCCACCCCCACCCTATCCCTCCAACCCTGCATTTCCCATGGTTAATCCACCTAGCCTACACATCGCTGGATATTATAGGCAATTTAGCATGGCCAATCCACCTAGCCTGCACATCTTTAGACTGTGGGAGGAAACTGGAGTACCCGGAGGAAACCCACACAGACACGGGGAGAATGTGCAAACTCCACACAGACAGTCCCCTGAGGGTGGAATCGAACCCAAATCCCTGGTGCTGTGAGGCAGCAGTGCTCACCACTGAATCATCATGCTGCCCCAACAGGAAGTGTCTGAATGGAGCAATATCTGACAGATTTTGTTAACTCCACAGATGGGGGTGACTTTTCTATGATCAAGTTTTCCCATGATGGATTTTTGGTGACTTTCAAAGGCAAATTTGCCTAATACTCTTGTGTATTTTGAGCGCCGTAAGGGATTCTGTGGATATGATCACAGGCCATCTTTTTTGGAGAGAGGAGATATCTAGTACACTTTTAGGGGATTACTCAGGCACCCAGTCAGCCACCACTTTCATCCATACAAAGCTGCAAGAACATCAAACCTGTTAGACATTGCAATGGCTGAGGTACCTACCCGCATCTGCTTGTTCTTTTTACCCAGCTCATTTGCAGTCACACCTTCCTGAGCCTGGGTCTCATTTCATGGTCTGCCCCAGTTGTGCCAATTCTCTTTAAGGTTTGTCTCTGCTCTTGCTCTTATCTTCCAGTTAAGTCAAAACAATGATGCCCAATGCAGGGCACTTTTCTTAAAGCATTTTTTAAAACATATCTAACTGTTCATTCAGTAGATAGTTGGTCACTGTGCATGTAAGAGCCAAACTTTGGCATGGGAGCATGAGAATAACCTTTTGAACTTAGCTTTCAAGAAACATTCCCTTCTGTAGATCATGTTTCATGGAACAGAGTTGTCATGAACCATGGCCCTTTAAAAACCTGGCTCAACTCCCTTGAAATAGCACAGGAGCAGAACATGCCTATATCTGTATTGGAACCAGGCAAGTGAGGAGTGCCCAGTGTGGGCATACCATTTGAACCAGCCTGAACTGCTAAAAAGCATTCCCAAAAATCTCACAGCTCGGGAAAGGAGTTGAGAATCTTATCATTGCAACTCAGCCGCTATTTTTAAAGAACTCCTGTTTCAATCTGATTTGCTGAAAATCTGGCCCCACGCAACAGTGGGGAAGAGTTCTTGGGTAAGAATATCATCATATACCATAAGGTTTAGATGAGTAATACATAAGAGCATGGAATTGTCCAAAATGAATGAGGTCTAATTTTAATGGGATTAGAAGGGATCTAGTGAGGAGAACCTGGAATTAAAGTCATATAGGAAATATTGTGAGGAGATGTTTTGGAAACAGGCTAGTTACTCCAAGCAAGGATCAATGTTAGGAGAATCAAACCCAGGTCTCCCTGGGCGATGTGAATTCTAGAGAATATGATGAAACAAAGAAAAAGAAGATGTGAGATGCATGTCAGCTAAATTCAAATGAGAACCTGGCCAACTAAACTGGATTTGGGGGGCAAGTGAAGAGGACCATAAAACCTGCTAAGAAAATACAGAAGAAAGTGGTAAATAGAACAAAAGATCATCTTTCCCTCCCCGCCCCCCACCACCCCACACCAGCAAGTAATAGGGAGTGGGTCCTGTTAACAATTGAGAGAGTGATATATGTTTAGACTCGCAGAGCAAGGCTACAAAATTTGTTTGTCTTGAATTTTCAGTAATCAGCTGATGACTGAGTTTTTCCGTTGTTTAAAGTGACACAAGGAAATACCTGCCTCAGCTATGACACTAAATCAAAATTCTGAAGCATACACAAAAGTTGATTGTTTATACTGTTAGCATTCTCTTACTGACATTCCAATCTTCCTTCATACGCAGCAAATAAAACAAATGTCCTTTCTGTGTTGTGGTCTCCTTCACCAAGCCAGTGTTTAAAGAATCAACCTTGTCCCAGATGTTGCTATCTCTTCCTTTTATCAATGTATGTCCTGCACTGTCTCCTTCCAAGGCCACCTTAGAATCTTTTCATTAACATTGTTGCCTATTAAACATGTGCCTACAAAGATGCTACTGACACTGGTTTCTCAGTTGCTTGTGATGTGAATGTATCCTTTATCTCTTACAGTCTAAAACCTAAATTCCCCTCTAACAACTTATTGAATACCTTGCAACAACTTGCCATTTCTGCTTGTACTTTGTTAGTAATTGTTGGGGCGAAAATTGAGTGGAAGCAATACTGGAAAGGCCAGCTGTGTTTTGAGTGGATCAGTCACTTTGTCCAGATGGCTTGCTTCCCAGGTTATTAATGGAAATTGGGATGGAGACAATGAAAGGCGAGGGATTAATCTGCCTGTATTTTGGGAAGAGTGGACAAATACCACATGATGCGGAGTGGCAAGTGGGAAACCCCAATAAGACAATATGCCATCAGATATAGGAGCAGAATTAGGCCATTTGGCTCATCAAGTCAGTTCATCCATTTGAGATAGTAAGAACTGCTGATGCTGGAATCAGAGATAACATAGTTTGGAGCTGGAGGAACACAACAGGCCAGGCAGCATCAAAGGAGTAGGAAGGGTCCCGACCTGAAACGTCAACTTTCCTGCTCCTCTGCTGCCTGGCCTGATGTGTTCCTCCAGCTCCACACTGTTAGTTCCACCATTTGATCTTGGTATATTTCTCAACAAAATGAATGGTGCAAGGACAGTCCTTGCAGTTATAGAGCAGATTATTTACATCATTGGTGGATAAAAGGTGTTGGAAACAGTAATCAGAAAAGAAGTCAACAGGTAGTTGGAACCATTTGAGTTAGTTAAGGATAACCAGCAAGAAGTTGTACAAGGCAGATTGTGCTTTACTAATCTAATTGAAAATGTTGATAAAGTAGCAGTGAAGATTGATGAAGGCAATGTAATAAATATTGTCAATATGGATTTTAAGAATGTGTTTGAAGTACCACATAAAAGATTGGTTAACACGGGAAAGGAGGATCAATGTCAACTTGGATTTTAAAAATTAGCTGAAGAAAACAAATAACAATTTGTAGTAAATAGTTAACTTTTAAATTTGAAGATGGGATATAGTGATGTTTCTCAAGGACCAGTGTTAGGATATTTTATTTATATATACATTTGAACCTCATAATAATGTAAACTTGGATGGGTGACAATAAGGATGATACTAATTGACAGTAACAGTTACAGGATATGGACTAGCAGAATAGACAGACAAGTGACAGATGGAATTTAATAAAGAAAAGTGAGTGGTACATTTGGCATCAGCCTTCGGGAGAGGCAAAATAGATTTAATGGTACTGTTCTGAAAAGTGGATAATGAAAGGAAGATAGGAATGCATGTGCATGGATTTTATAAAATGGCAGGACATATTGAAGATTTTTTTTGTTTGTTTCATGTGCATGCTGTTGGCAAAGCTCGCCTTTGTTACCCATCTCTAATTATTCTTAAGTAGGTGATAGCCTACCACTGCAGTCCATCTGATGCACTTCTAACCGTAGTGCTGCTCTGAAGGATATTCATAATTTTGATCCAGTGACAGTGAAGGACCAGCAATATAGTGCGAAGTCAGAACGGTGTGTGCCTTGGTGTGGAACCTGGGCTGTGGTGTCCCCATGCATCTGGTATGCTCCACATCCTCAGTTATACAGGTCAAGGAGTTGCCGCTTTGCATTTTGTAGATATGTATTCGTGCCGCTCTATTATTTGTGGAGGAAAATGAATGCTTTAGGTTTTGGAATGGGATGTCAATCAAGTGGCTGCTTTGCCTTAGACCATGTCAAACTGCTCATGTTATTGAGCTGCAATTATCAAGGCTAATGGGGGATTCAGCAATGATAATGTCATTACATGTGAGATTCACTCTAGTTGGAGATGGTCGTTGTCTGGACTTGTGTAGCACAAATACGAGTTACTACATATCAGCCCAAGCCTGAATGTTGTCCCAAGCCTGCTTCATATTGACAAACTGTTCCAATATCTGAGATGTTGCAAAAAGAACTGAACACTCCAGCAAACCTCATCACTTCTGATATTATGATGGAAGCAACTAAAGATGGTGAGGCCTAGGTCATTATCCTGAGGAAGTCCTGCATAAATTTCCCAAGATTGAGATGATTCATCTCCAATAACCGTGAACATCTTTCTTTGTGCTTAGTATACCTTTTAACCATCAGTTTTCTCCATGATTTCCATTAACTCTAGTTTTGCTAGGATTCTTTGATTCACGCTCAGTCACATGCAGCCTTGATGTCACATTTACTTCACGTCTGAAATTCAGCTCAAAAGTCCATGTTTGGACCAAGCCTATACTGAGGTCAGGAGCTGTGTGGCCCAGGCAGACCCCAAAATTTGTGCCAACGAACAGGTCTTTTCTGTGCAAGTGTCACTTGATGGCAATATTGCTGTCACCTTCTATCATTTTGTTGCTGATCAGATCAGTTGTGATCTAATTGAATGGTGAAGCAGGGTTGTGCAGCTGACAGTCTTAACTATTGTTTTCACAAGTCAATTTTTCTCTCATAATTTTTCTCTGAAATACTTTGGCACGTAAATGGTGATGTACAAATGCACGTAATGCAAATATAAGTGGCATGTACTAGTTACCTGTCTTCACATTGATGTATTGCTGGAAAGGTTTACAGGATACACATAGAACAAAAGATTAATTTCATATTGATGAAAATACAATAAGCACTGCTTGACAATATATTTTGCGCCATTTGGGATAAACTGGATTCAGCTGTCATGCTTGCCTTTTTTCTCAGTGTCCAGGTTTACTCATGAAAGATAGCATTATTATTGTTTAGAAATTACATTTATCCATCCCTTCAATATGTCATTACTTAATGGCTAATGTACATATTTGTGGAACTAATGGGTTCCAACGAAACATCAAATTGTGTTTTGCTCATTTAAGAGTTCACAGGTAATGTTTTTAAAAAATATGTTCACAGGATGTTCACGTTACTAGCTAGGCCAATGTTTATTAAAATTGGCTGAAGACTGGCATCTGTGATGCTAAGGATCTCTGGAGCACCACTCACTCAGCACTTCTGGCTGAAAATTGTTATGAATGTTTCTGGATGGGGATATCTATGATAAAGGCAAAATACTGTACATACTGGAAATCTGAAACCGGCACCGAGTATACCAAAGAAACTCAGCGCGTCTGGCACTATCTGCAGAGAGAGAAATACAGTTCACGTCTCAAGTCCAATGTAAGTCTTTTCAGGAGAAATCTTACAGGACTCGGAATTTTAAGTCTGTTTATCTCTCCATATGTGCTGCCAGGCTCCTGCAGTGAGTTGTTTAATTGTCCACCACCATTCACGACTGGATGTGGCAGGAGTGAAGAGCTTAGATTTGATCTGTTGGTTGTGGAATCACTTAGCTCTGTTTATCTGTTGCTGTTTCTGCTGTTCGGCATGCAGGTAGTCATGTTTGGTAGCTTCACAAGGTTGACACATCATTCTTTAAGTATGCCAGATGTTGCTCCTGTACTCTTCGTTGAACAAGGGTTGATCTCCTGGCTTGATGGTAGTGGTTGAGTCGGGAATATGCTGGATCATGAGTTTGCACATTGCGTTGGAGTACAATTCTGCTGTTGATGACCCACTCACCTTGATGATCCTCATGTTGGTCAGAATATTGTTTGAGTTGTCTCACCAGATTCTTCCATTGGTTTGCAAAAGACACAAGATGCCTGATTCACTTATAAAAGGTCTCTGTCTTATCAGTTAAGAGTCACAATTTATGAAAACTGCTGATGGAAAAGTAAATTATTTTTCTTCAGGTTTAAAGTGAGAATAGAGAGAGAGCTCCTGAGCTTGAGATGAAAATACTTCTGTCTCTGGGTCACCGGACCCGAAACGTTAACTCTGTTTTTCCTTCACAGATGCTGCCAGACCTGCTGAGCTTTACCAGCAACTTTGTTTTTGTTCCTGATTTACAGCATCTGCAGTTCTTTCAGTTTTTATTTAGTATTTAACTCACTGCCACATCTTTTCCAGGCATGCCCACCTTGAAGAAGTTCTGCTCCTCTCTTAAATGGGATTTCCGTTCCAATCTTTCTTCTTGTCCACTGACACTAACTTCACTGTCACTCCTGGTGTATGGCCAAGCATTTGCTGAGACGGTTTCCACAGCCATATCACATTCCTCAGTGACTGCCTCCAGCTCATACTCACCCCACTTAGATGCCAACTGAAGTTTCATCCCTCATGTTTTGAATCTTCACAGGATCTCAGATATCTCTGTGATGTTCGACATTCCACAGTCAGCTGCTCGCGTTCGAATCCTGAGATCTACACTCCGTGCCATGTGGCGCCACATGCACACTCTCGACCTTTCTCTCCAACAGCATCGCATCACACTGGCTCAGGGCTGCACCAATCCACAGTTCCACTTCATCCTCCGCCTCATTTGTCGTGCTAACAAGAAACTTTTTTTCTTTTCCTTTAAGGCATCAAGGCCCACAAGATGCAACAACTCAAAACTACCCATGGGCCTCTGGAGCCTGCCTCTCCTCCCCTTCCCTCCGATTCCATCCCCTCCACCAACCCCACCTCCTGTCGTAAGATAACAAGGTGTAGAGCTGGATGAACACAGCAGGCCAGGCAGCATCAGAGGAGCAGGAAAGCTGACGTTTCGGATCTGGACTCTCCTGTCGGGTGTTCCCCATCCCTCCTAACCTTCTGCTCTCCGATGCCGAACGTTCTGTACACAGCAAAGGCCTCAGCTTTATTCCTCTGCGTCCCCAGCTAAACAAATTTTGGGCACGACATAACGCCGAACTCTTCTTCCGTCATCTTCGCCTCTGTGCTCATTTCTTTGGACAAGAGTCCTCTCCCCGTCCTGCAGACCCCTTCACCCAGTTCCAACACTCTCCCTCCACCTGGACCCCTCCCTCCGGCCTCTTACCTGCACTCGATCTGTTCATTTGAGAACTGTCGACGTGACATTAGTCGCCTCAATTTCTCCGTCCTTCTCATCAAATCCAATCTATCTCCCTCCAAACTGACTGCACTCCGTGCACTCAGATCTAACCCTGACTTTGTTATTAAGCCTGCCAGCAAGGGTGGTGCTGTTGTAGTCTGGTGTACTGACCTCTACCTTGCAGAGGCTGAGCGCCAACTCTGATACCTCCTCCTACGTTCCCCTGGACCATGACCCCACCATGACACATCAGGCCATTGCATCCATTATGGTAACTGATCTCATTTCATTCAGTGATCTCCCATCCACTCTGCTTCCAAGTTGATAGACCCCAGCCCCACACAGCTCGTTTCTACCTCCTCCCAAAAATCCACAAACAGGACTGTCCGATCAGACCCATTGTTTCAGCCTGCTCATGTCCCACAGAACTCAGCTCTTCCTACCTTGACTCAGTCTTCTCTCCCCTGGTCCAATCCCTACCCACATACATCCATGATTCCTCTGATGCCTTAAGCCAGTTTCAAAACTTCCAGTTTGCCGGTTCCAGCCACCACCTCTTTACCATGGACGTGCAATCCCTTTACACGTCCATTTCCCATCAGGAGGTTCTTCAGGTTACCCACTTCTTCCTGGAGCAAAGACCTGAACCATCCCCACCCACCACTACCCTCGTCTGCTTGGCCAATCTAGCTCTCGTCCTCACCCGCAACAATTTCTCTTTTAACTCCTCTCATTTTCTTCAGGTAAGAGGGGTGGCCATGGGTACCCACATGGGCCCAAGTTATGCCTGTCTCTTCATGGGGTACGTGGAACATGCCTTGTTCCAGTCCTATTCCGGTCCCCACCCACAACTCTTTCTCCGATACATCAATGATATCATCGGTTCTGTTTCCCTCTCTTGTCCGGAATTGGAAAACTTCATCAATTTCACCTCCAATTTACACCCTGCCCTCACTTTCACCTGGTCTATCTCTGACTCCTCCCTTCCCTTCCT
>NC_063350.1:24711644-24758156 GCF_021869965.1 Rhincodon typus | reverse complement strand
AAGGGTCTAGGCCCGAAACGTCAGCCTCTCTGCTCCTATGATGCTGCTTGGCCTGCTGTGTTCATCCAGCCCTGCACTTTGTTGACTCCCACAGCTTCCTGGACTATACATCCTCCCACCCCACTTCCTGTAAAGACTCCATCCCATTCTCTCAGTTCCTCCGTTTCCATCGTATATGTTCAGATGAGGCCAACTTCGACAAGGGAGCCTCCAAAATGTCCACCTTCTTCCTCAACCGAGGATTGTCCAGCTCCGTGGTCAACAGAGCCCTCAACCAGGTCCAACCCATCTCCCGCACTTCCACCTCATCCCTTGTCTTCCCTCCCACAACAGTGAGTGGGTTCTCCTTGAACTTACCTACCATCCTACCAGCATCCACATCCAGAAGATTATCAGGTGCCATTTCTGCCACCTCCAGCAAGATGCCACCACCAGACACATATTCCCCTCCCCTCCCTTGTCTGCCTTCTGCAGGGACAGTTTCCTCCGGGACACCCTGGTCCACAATTTCTTCACCCCCAACACCTCCCCACAGCCCTACGGCACCTTCCCCTGGAACCAGCGAAGGTGCGACACCTGCCCATTTACCTCTTCCCTCCCCAGTATCCAAGGGCCCAAACATACCTTCCAGGTGAAGCAACACTTCACCTGCACTTCCCAGAATCTAGTCTACTGCATTTGCCGCTCACAATGTGGTCTGCTCTACATTTGGGAGACGAAGCATAGACTAGGTGACCACTTCGCAGAACATCTACGTTGTGCTCGCAAAAAAAACCCTGAACTACCCATTGCCTGCCACTTTAATGCACCACTCTGTTCCCTGACCAACATGTCTGTCTCTGGCTTGCTGCAGTGTTCTAGCAAAGCTCAACGCAAGCTGGAGGAACAACAACATCTCATTTTCCGCTTGGGGACCCTACAGCCCTCCGGACTCAATATCAAGTTCAATAATTTTAGGGCCTAAACTCTCCTATGTCCCAGCCCCCTACCCCACACACCAGGCCTTGTTACCACATAGCCTGCCATTACACACTACCTGTTATAAGTCACTAATAGTCCCCATTAACAACTATTCACCCTCCCAGCCTGATCGTTATCAACTTTTTGTCTGTCCAACTGCTCTTCTCTCTCTTTAGGCTCTATCCTATCATTCACTCCCTACCCCATCTCCCTCCCCCTTTTTTCTGTATATAAACTGACATTTTCCTAGCCACCATCAGTTTTGAGGAAGGGTCATCAGTCCCAAAACATTAACTCTGTTTTTTCTTTCACAGATGATGCCAGACCTGCTGAACTTTTCCAGCAACTTTGTTTTTGTTCCTGATTTACAGCATCCGCAGTTCTTTCGGTCTTTAATACTTCTGTCTGTATCTTGTTCTAAACACTAGGCTATTCAGTTACCTGAGAACCAATCAAATGACTATTGGTAGGCAAAACTATTTTGGCATCGATGACTGGTCACTAGACCATAGATCGATCAACTTGTTCCCACCTAGTTGCATCTTTACACAGAACCCCTTGGCTCTAGTTCATCTGCAACCCAAACCTCAATTACTGCTTGTTCAAAAAGCCATTTCTACAATGCTTGCCGTGAATATCAAGTTATTGACATTCAAAACACACAGCAATCCTTTAGAACACTGATTTTAAAACTGTTCTTTTTCATTTTAGTCCACAGTTTTAAAGGAAAACACAAATAGAAAGACAGTCTTTACACAAAAAAAAAGCAAAGGTAATACAGCTGTTGGTTAACTATAATGTCCAAAGAATAAGAATGACAGTGGGACCATTGAGATTTAGTGGAATGAAGAATGATACTGACTCAATTGGTGGGACATGGATGTTTGGGCATTCTTGCAGGAATGGCTCCTGTCTTCTCCTTCTGGGGCTAGGATTCTCTCCCTGTAGGACGTGAGGACTCTAGTGTCAAGCATCACTCCACCCTTATGGGCACTTTCTGCTTTGTATGTGCATCTTCACCTTTAATGAGAGGAAGGGAGGAATTGAGTGGGGCGAAAGTGGGTGGCACAGATTTTAGTCCTGGTGCAAATGGACAGAAGGTGGTGAGGCTTCCCAAGTGGGCACGCAGTGCTAGTGGTATGGGAGGTTGGAGGGGGTGGTGGTATGAGAGCAGGTGAGGGACAATGTTGCAGGCAAGAGTGAGAGTTGTAGAACATGAGAGAAGAGAGAGAGTGAGTGTGATGTAGCAGAGAGAAGAGTGTGACACTTACCCTGATACAGCAGAGAAGGTTATTGACCTTCTTAGAGCACTATTGGCCATTCCTCTGCACCATGGAGACAGCACTAATCCAAGTCTTGACCTTGGACCAGGTTTCAAGGGTCTAGTTGCAATGCCTCCTCTGTTGATTCTCTGGAAAGAAGACCTTCCTTTATATGACCTTTTAACCAGGACCTCCCAGGTTTGTGGAGAACTGAGATGCCATCTTGCCCTTCTTCAAGATTTTCTGGAAATGTTCTTGGCTAAGGAGGGCAGGGGAATGCTAGTAAAAACTGAAAGAACTGCGGATGCTATTATTGAAAATGCTAGTGCTCATGCAGGTGCAGGTGCATAGTGACCTTTTAGAGGTGGCATGGGATGCAAGAGTTTTCAGTCTTTCATCAGAAATCCGCTGCGTGGCGAGTTGTTCTGGGACTGGCTTATAGTAAAATGAGACTAGAATCAAACATGAGGGCTGCCATTGAGGCAGGTTAGGTAATTAATGAGGGGTGTTTGGTAAGACAAGATGAGAAAACCCAATAGGTCTTGTGATGAAAAACTTGACCAAACAAAAACTCAATGTAAGTCGCAATTGGCCACGAAATGTTATGACTCTGCCCAATTTAAATAACTGTGGCCCCAGTAGTGACCTCTGTGGCACTCCACTAGTTACAGGTTGCCATCCTGAGAATGATACCACCCCCATCCCAAATCTGTCTTTTAGTAGTTAGCCAATCCTCTATCCACGCCAATGTACTACATTGCTGATTAGCTGTATGTACGGTATCTGAATCAAATTTTGTCTGTCTTCACTCTGAGAATAAAACAACCCAGAAATAATTGTGAACACTGAAGTGGAAAGGGTGGAGGAAGTGAAAATAATTACAGCCACTCAGGAAAGGGAGCAAGAAGATTATTAGAACTGAAAGCTAACCAGTTCCCATATCCTGATGGACTTCATCCCAGGGTACTAAAAGAAATAAAAACCAAAAGAACTGTGGATGCTGTAAATCAAGAACAAAAAAAAAGTTGCTGGAATAGCTCAGCAGGTCTGGCAGCATATGTGAAGGAGAAAACAGAGTTAACGTTTCGGGTCCGGTGCCTCGAAACGTTTCGGGTCCGGGTTCTGAGGAAGGGTCACCGGACCCGAAACGTTAACTCTGTTTTCTCCTTCACAGATGCTGCCAGACCTGCTGAGCTTTTCCAGCAACTTTGTTTTTGTACTAAAAGAAATGTTGATTTAATGTGAAACTTTAAAGAAGGGACAAGAAGTTTTTTAACATAGTGTAAAGTTTTGAAAGAATCACTCTTTACCCACGCACAACTGTTGTTATGGGTTTTCTTATTTATATATAATTTAAAGTGGGTGACTGGGCATGGAATTGCCATGCTTTGACCAGGAGAGGGGTGGGGGTGTTGGGGCCCTAGGGGTTATCTGGAGTGCATACGGGGAAATGAAGGGCCATGTTTGGATGACATACCTTGGCTTGGGGTCTTGACTGGCCTTGAGCGTTGTTTGGAGGCTATGAGGTGCATGAGCTGCAGGAAATTGCTGGTTTTCATTGTAGCTGAGTCAAAGCCCGCAGCATCAATAAGGAAAGTGCCTGGCTCCACAGCTGCCAGCTCCTGTTGCTGCCTTTGCATTCTTTCGAAGATCAACTGGCTCAATTCCAGCCAGTACCTGCCCTCCCCCGCTCATTGTGGCTCCAAGTTGATGTTTCCAGAATGGGTTTGTGAAGCTGGGAGTTTTCCCAACTCCTGTTATCTGTTCTCCTGAACATATTTAAAAAATTTTTCTCCTTGCTTACCCTCAGCTGTAACATTTTCGCAATCGATACTTGGATAATTAAACTCCTCCAAACCCACCACCAGTTTTGCACGTCTGATATCCCTGTAGATTTGCTTCTCTTTTTCTCTCTGTCACTTAACTATCAGCCTTAGCTTTTCTTTCTGTTTCTACTTCAAAACATTTAGTATGGTTGATCAAGCATGACCTTCCCTTTTGAAATGTATGCTGGTTACCCTTTGTTTTGAAGTCTCTGGATGTTTTTCTGTTTTCTTTTGTCTTAAGTATTCCACTAATTTCCTGAATTGAATTTAATCAATTACTGTCGTGTGTATTCAATGTAAAAACACAGTGAGAAGTGTGTACCTTCACCATACCTACATGGCACCTTTCACACTAACTTAGAATAAGATTAAAAAAAAAACTTAAGATAGTCCAACCTTACTCTCCACTGCCGCAGTCCTGCTTCGGGCTTTCTGGCCCTTGTCATTGCCTCTGCCAGGCCCCGCGCCCGGCTTTCCGGCCCTTGCCATGCCTCTGCCAGGCCCTGTGCCAGGCTTTCCAGCCACTGTCAAGTGGATGATCCATCTCAGCCCCCTTGAATAGTTCCCAGCATTACACATGCCAGTCTTCAGCCAATTCAATTCAGGCCATGTGATATCAAGAAACAGTTAGAGGCATTAGATACCACAAAGTCTTTGGGTCCTGGCTCCATTCCAGCAATTGTACTGAAGACCTCCACTCTAGAACTTGCCATTCCCCTAGGCAAGTTTTTCCAGTACCGTTACAACAATGGTATCTACCTGACAATGTAGAAAGTTACCCTGGTAAAAAGCAGAACAAATCCAGCCCAGCCAAATACTGCCCAATCAGCCAACTCTGATGATCAGTAAAGTAATGGAAGGTGTCATCAACAGTGCCAAGAAACAGCACCTGCTTGGTCACACCCAGTTTGGGTTCTGCCAAGGTCATTCAACTCATGACCTCATTCAGACTTGGTTCAAACATGGACAAAAGATTTGAATTCCAAAGGTGAGGTGAGAGTGACAGACCTTGATATCAAGGCTGTATTTGACTAAGTGTGGCAGCAAGGAGCCTGAGCGAAACTGGAATTAATGGCTATCAGGGCAAGCTGGCACACAGGTTATGGTTGTTGGAGGTCAGTCATCTCAGCTCCAGGACATCTCTGTGGGAGTTGATGAGGGTAGTGTCCTAGGCCCAACTATCTTCAGCTGCTTCATCAATGACCTTCCCTCCATCATAAAGTCAGAAGTGGAAATGTTCACTGACAATTGCACAATGTTCAGCAGCATTCACATTTCCTCAGATACTGAGGCAGTCCATGTTCAAACACAAAAAGGTCTGGATATGCAACAATATCCAGGCTTGGGCTGACAAGTAGCAAGTAACATTCATGCTACACAAATGCCAAGCGATGACCATTTCCATTCAGAGAAAATCTAACCACTGCCCCTTGACATTCAAAGGTTTTACTATCACTGAATTCCTCCACTATCAACATCCTGGGGATTATCATTTACCAGAAACTAAACAGCACTCGCCATATAAGCACAGTGGCTACAAGAGCAGGTCAGAGATTAGGAATACTGTAACAAGTAACTCACCTTCCAACTCCCCAAAACCTGTCCACCATCTACAAGTCACAAGCCAGGGGTGTGATGGAAAACTCCCCACTTGCCTGGATGAGTGCAGCTCCAATAATTCTTAAGATCCATTTCAAAGCAGCGTACTTGATTGGCATCACATCCACTCTCACAACCACTGACACTCAGTATTTGCACTATGTACTATCTACAAGATGCATTATAGAAATTCACTAAAATCCTTAAATTGCACTTTCCAAATCCATGACCACTCCCATCCAGAAGGACAAGGGCAACAAATCGTGAGAACACCACCACCAGCAAGTTCCCCTCCAAGCCACTCCGCATCCTGACTTGGAAATAGTCATATAGCACGGAAACAGACCTTTCGGTTCAACCACTCCCTTGCTGTTCCTTCAGTGTTGTTGGCTTAAAATCCTGGAATTCCCTTCCTAAGGCCTCTGAGTCCTACAGCACATGGACTGCAGTGGTTCAAGAAGACGACTCACCACCACCTTCTCAAGAGCAACTAGGGATGGACGGTAAATGCTGGCCCAGCCAGCAATGCCCACATTCCATGAGTGAATAAACATAAAATAATACGCTGAATAGTTGATGGTTTTTGTTGTCATAACATCACTGTCACTCTGTTGGGAAAGAGACTCACCACTTGCACTGATGTGCAGGAGAACAGATTTCAGAAGACTCCTTGAACTGTCTACAAAGAGGCACACAAATTGGTACCCAAAGTCTGGATGTAACATAGACTCCTAATGGGAAGGCCTTGCTGCAGCATCTCAGGAGGTAGCCACATTCTGTGAGATAGACTGTGGAGTTCTGATGGAAGTAGCTGTATAGAGACTTTATTCAGATTGATCTATAGGCTCAACATATCCAAAGCCCACTGCTATAAAGTGCAGACATTTTGAGTGCTTCCTGCTGTATCTGAGTCAGGCTATCAATACCATGTACTCAACCATCACCCTTACTTCATGCTGAGTACCTTGGATTCCCAAGGATTAGATGAGTTTAGAGAGAGCAAAAAGGAAGGAAATGCAGGAAAGATGCAAGTTTGGAAGAGGGAGGTTTTCGGGTGAGCAAGAGAAAGAAAGGGAAGTCTAGAGGCAGCTGATTGGATGGCCTGATTCTTAGTGACAATGAATTGCTTGAGCTTCTGGTAATTGTTGATGGTGAGGCTGGAGGGAAAGAGCTTTCAGACAGCAGTTTTCAGTTGTGGAAAGAAGCCAGGCTCATCTTTGCATTCCAGGGTAAGCAACTTTGGCAGATGCATGTAGGACCAATGATGTTTAATAAGCTTTGGTCTTCCATCCAGCTGCCAATGATGTTCACTATGGTTCAACCAGATCTGGAAGACAAAATGAGTTTCCTGCCATATCAGTTTATAGTCTGTGCTGTTTGAACTTGAGAAGAGATGAGGCTGTCCTATAAACAGCCAGAATGAAACTTGTGACAAAACATATGGTCAGTAAGTCTGGAATATCTCTCACATTCCACCCTGGCTGTCAGTTCCACCTTTATTCACAAAATTCACCTTTACATGCTGTTTTTTCAAAGTGGAATTTTGGACTGTTCAGTTAATGATGATTGCACTAAACAGCAAAACCTTACCCCTTCAAGCAGAAATAAGCCTTTTCGACAGGATCAGCATGGAACGTGTTTGTGTTTGAGTTGCAAAAGCAACTGAAAGAGTGAAGGGCAGTTTGAAACAAAAGCAGACATTCAGAAACCCTTTTCGGAGAAGGGTCACATTGGACCCGAAAAGTTAACTCTGCTTTCTGCCAACAGGTGCTTCCAGACCTGCTGGGTTTCTCCAACTTCTATTTTTGTTTCAGATCTTCAACATCCGCAGTCCTTTTTTTTTAATTTTGAAGGACGGCTTGATATTGGTGTTACACTTTAGCAGAGGTTAGGTTAAAAAAA
Source organism: Rhincodon typus (assembly GCF_021869965.1). Classification (NCBI taxonomy): domain Eukaryota; kingdom Metazoa; phylum Chordata; class Chondrichthyes; order Orectolobiformes; family Rhincodontidae; genus Rhincodon; species Rhincodon typus. Next base: position 24,750,607 of record NC_063350.1, on the reverse strand, counting down.
ACTTCCCCATTCAGTTTATTAAAAAAGAACTGAGTGGCCCTGGTGCAACCCAAACAGATTGGAACTGAACGCCTTATTCTTTTGCAACTGCCAGTTGAGCATTGCTGATGATGCTTCTACTTTGTTAATCAAGAGTAGGCTCTTAGGATGGTAACTGGCCAGATTAAAGACCTGCCTTTTGTGCACAGGACATATCTGGGCAATTTTCCACATTGTTGGCCGGATACTCAAGCATTTGCTGAACTGAAACAGCTTAGCTTGGGGGTGGTCAGGTCTGATGCACAAGTCTTCAGTACTTTTGCCAGATTGTCATCAGGACCCATCGCCTTTCCAGTATCCAGTGGCTTCTGCTGGTCCTTGATAATGTGGAGCGAATTAAATTGGCTGAAGAATGCCGCCTAAGATGGCAACTCCAGGAAGAGGCTGAAGTAGCTCATCCGCTGCCTTTGTCACTGGTGCTTTGGTAAATGCCGATTTCTCGGTCACTTTCATTCCTTGTTTTAGAATTTGTAGCAGTGTTGATACATCTGAATGGTTTGTTAGGTCATTTCAGAGAGCTGTTAAGAGTACACCACATTGCTGCATGTCTGGAACCACTTGGGGGTCAGACGAGGTAAGTGTGGCAGAATTCCTTTCCATACAGAATTTTTTGAACCAGATTTTACAGCAATCATAACTTAGTTACCAGACGTTTTTATTGAATCCAAATTCCACCATCTGCTGTGGTCGGATTTGAACTCGTATCCTGAGATGTTCAGCCTAAGGCTCTAGGTTACTAACTCCATGATAATCCCACAACACCCCACTGCTTGCAGAGAGACTGACTCACGCTGTCAATAAAGTTATGGTCTCATCCTGCCAAAATTGGCATTGTTGGTGCTCACTTCAGCATTTGCCTGTCAGATTTAGGACTATAGTGTTCTAAATTTGCTTATATTTCATAATGAAACAAATATTTAATCTCCAAATCTTGTGATAAAATGTTCACCAGCAAGCGTATTGCTGAGTTCATACAAGCTTTCCACCTGCAGTCTGCCAGGTATTTCATTAACCATGGAATTGTTCTGGCATTCAGGACAAGCATTCTGTCACTTATATTTCCTGGCTGCCATGCATTATGCCAATGAATCTCTAACTGTGTTTCTATGTAAAAATATGCCATCCTCAGCTGTGACATTCAAGGCAATGTGTTGTGTAGCTACAGCTGTTGTGCAATTTAAAAATCATTGCCTACAATTGGCAAATTTCAAAAATGTAAATATCCATGCTGTTCATGTGGCACTGGTCCATCAACTATGAATAAAATGTTAACTATCTGGGTCCTGTGCAAAACGAGGAAAATTTCAAAATCATCTTTTAAAAAGAAAACTACCAGTTCAGGAAGTTAAAACTAAAATCATAATGCACAGCAAGTCAATGATCAGACTGATATTTAATGTTAAAGGCTCTATTAATTTACTAGAATCATCAAATCGCTAGTGTGGAAGCAGGCCATTCAGCCCATTGAGTCCACATCAACCCTCCAAAACTCATCCCATCCTAGACACTATGGGCAATTTAGCATGGCCAATCCCGACAACCAGCACATCTTTGGATTGTGGGAGGAAACCGGAGCACCTGGAGGAAACCCACACAGACACGGGGAGAATGTGCAAACTCCACACAAACAGTCGCCCGAGGGTGGAATCAAACCTGGGTCCCTGGTGCCGTGAGGCAGCAGTGCTAACCAATGAGCCACCATGCCACACCGTTTGAAAGAAGAGCATTGGTTGAGAAACCCAGAATTAAGGATTTCCTGAAGCTACAGAATTAAATTGCAATGCCTATTTTAAATATTTGACCAGGTTTCTCAACTGGCCTGATTGACAGGCTCCCTGTCAGACAAGAAAAGAGCACAAAGCCACAGCCAAGGAGCAGTGAACAGGTAGAGAGGGAGGGAAACATAAAGGCGTTGATGATGATCGGTCAGTACAGATCGTGGTCACTAGGAAGGGAGAGATGTGGTGTGGAGTTGGTGAATGCAACAGTGTGTTCCGTCTACAAGATTCAACTGGTTACTTAAAGAGGAAACATTGTTTTCTCCTCTGAACCCCAAAATAATACAGGCAAATGCAATTTAATCTATGAACAATGTTTCCTCATCTCCTTTTACCTGACAGATTTCCTGGGCCCCAATAACCTGGCTAATATGGGCTAAAAATAAGAAGTATGTAGAAATGGATGCCCAAAGTCTTCATGAAGGATTTTTTTCGCAAAAATCCATCTCATGATTGGCGACCCACCCTGCTGCCATTAAAACCAGTGATAGGAGCGTGTGATCAGTTTAACATTTTTTTTAGAAACAAAAGCAGACATTGCTGGAAAATGTCAGCAGGTCTGGCAGCATCTGTGGAGAGAAATCAGAGCTAACATTTCGGGTCCGGTGACGCTTCCTCAGAACTCGGAGTCCTGAGGAAGGGTCACCAGACCTGAAATGTTAACTCTGATTTCTCTCCACAGATGCTGCCAGACCTGTTGTCCTTTTCCAGCGACATCTGCTTTTGTTTCTGATTTACAGCATCCTCAATTCTATCAGTTTTAATTAACTTTTTTTTAGGTTTTATCTTCTCCCCTGACCCAAAACACCTGTTCTTGGGTTTAAATTATCCTCTGTGTACCACCACATCCAAACTCTACAGGACGTGAAACTGTCCTTCATCCTTGTTGTCTACCCCAGGTTGACCCAGTGTTCATTTCTCCTGAATGGAATTTCTTCCTGTTTTGTGGTAGGAATTGCATATTTGTACATATTGCATTAGTAAAAGCACTGGCTTGTGCAAACTTCTTGAGGCAAGGAAGGGAGATTTTTGCCCTTCACTATTTGTTTGATGCCCTTGACCTCTGTATTTTAATTGCTTGAGGCATCCTTGTTAGCCTTTTCTATACCACTTTTCATGTGCCATTCATACACGGTTTTGTTCTTGTCATTTTTTTGCCTTCAGTAATGCTGCTTTCAGTTTGATGCAGTTTGATACTTTGCTTTTACAGTAAAATTCATGTTCGGTTGTGATCACCTACAATTTCTGCCAGACGCAACTAAATACTTACATTTCTACCATCACTTCTCAATCTGATGTCACTAGCTCATGTTTTAGTATTCCTGCCTTAGCTTTAGACCTAAATGTGCAGCCTCATCGTCTAACAGTATGAGCGGAAAGCTTTTCTTGAAGGACAGGATGGTATGTTTCTTTAGCAGCACTCAGTTTGGTGTGAGACTCAAGTATTTATGTCACCTTTTCTATAAAATAAGGACATAAGAACTAGGAGCAGGAGTAGGCCATCTGGCCCCTCGAGCCTGCCCTGCTATTTAATAAGATCATGGCTGATCTTTTTGAGACTCAGCTCCACTTACCCGCCCGCTCACCATAACCCTTAATTCTTTTATTGTTCAAAAATTTATCCACCCTTGCCTTAAAAACATTCAGCGAGGTAGCTTCAACCGCTTCACTGGGCAGGGAATTCCACAGATTCACAACCCTTTGGGTGAAGAAGTTCCTCCTGACCTCAGTCCTACATCTGCTTCCCTTTATTTTGAGGCGATGCCCTCTCGTCCTAGTTTCACCTGCTAGCAGAAACAACCTCCCTGCCTCCACCTTATCTATTCCCTTCATAATCTTGTATGTTTCTATAAGATCTCCCCTCATTCTTCTGAATTCCAATGAGTATAATCCCAGTCTACTTAGTGTCTCCTCACAATCCAACCCTCTCAACTCTGGAATCAACCGAGTGAATCTTCTCTGCACCCCCTCCAGTGCTAGTATATCTCTTCTCAAGTAAGGAGACCAAAACTGCACACAGTACTCCAGGTGCGGCCTCACCAGGACCCGATATAGCTGCAGCATAGCCTCCCTGTTTTTAAACTCCATCCCTCTTGCAATGGCAGACAAAATTCCATTTGCCTTTTTAATTACCTGCTGCACCTGCAATCCTACTTTTAGCGATTCATGCACAAGGACGCCCAAGTCCCTCTGCACCGCAGCGTGCTGCAATTTTTTACCATTTAAAACACAGTCCATTTTGCTGTTATTCCTACCAAAATGGATGACCTCACATTTATCAACATTGTTCTCCATCTGCCAGACCTTTGCCCACTCACTTAGACTATCTATATCCCTCTGCAGACTTTCAGTGCCTTCTGCACACTTTGCTCTACCACTCACCTTAGTGTCATCTGCAAATTTTGACACACCACACTCCGTCCCCAACTCCAAATCATCTATGTAAATTGTAAACAATTGCGGTCCCAACACTGATCCCTGAGGCACACCACTAGCCACTGACCGCCAACCAGAAAAACACCCATTTACCCCTACTCTTTCCTTTCTACTGGTCAACCAATCCTCTATCCATGCCAATACTTTACCTGTAATACCGTGCAACTTTATCTTATGTAGCAGCCTTTGGTGTGGCATCTTGTCAAATGCCTTCTGGAAATCCAGATACACCACATCCACAGGTTCCCAATTGTCCACCACGCAAGTAATGTCCTCAAAGAATTCCACCAAATTAGTTAAGCATGACCTAACCTTCATGAACCCATGCTGGGTGTTCCCAGTGGGACAATTTATATCCAGATGTCTTGCTATTTCTTGCTTAATGATAGATTCAAGCATTTTCCCCACTACCGAAGTTAAGCTAACTGGCCTATAGTTACCTGCTTTTTGTCTACTTCCTTTTTTAAACAGTGGCGTCACATTGGCTGTTTTCTAATCTGCGGGAACCACCCCAGAGTCCAGTGAATTTTGGTAAATAATTACTAGTGCATTTGCTATTTCCCCCATCACCTCTTTTAGTACCCGAGGATGCATTTCATCAGGGCCAGGAGACTTGTCTACCTTTAGCCCCATTAGCTTGCCCAGCACTGCCTCCTTAGTGATAATGATAGTTTCTAGGTCCTCACCTGCTATAACCTTCTTGCCATTAGTTTTTGGCATGTTATTTGTGTCTTCTACTGTGAAGACAGACACGAAATAATGGTTTAATGCGACTATTTCCTCATTCCCAGTTATTAAATTGGCCTTCTCATCCTCTAAAGGATCAATGTTTACCTTTGCCACTCTTTTACGATTTACATATTTATAGAAACTTTTGCTGCCTGTTTTTATATTCTGAGCTAGTTTACTCTCATAATCTATCCTACTTTTCTTTATAACTTTTTTTGTGGCTTTCTGTTGGCCTTTAAAGATTTCCAAGTCTACTAGTTTCCCACTACTCTTTGCTTTTTTGTATGTGTTTTTTTTTCAATCTGATACTTTCTTTTATTTCCTTAGACATCCATGGCTGGCTGTCTCTTTTCCTACAGTTCTTCCTTATCACTGGAATATACTTCTGCTGAGCACTGTGAAAAATTGTTTTGAAAGTCCTCCACTGTTCCTCAATTGACCCACCATAAAGTTTTTGCTCCCATTCTACCTTAGCTAACTCCTCCCTCATTCCTTCATAGTCTCCTTTGTTTAAGCACAGGACATAGGTACTGGATTTAACCTTCTCACGCTCCATCTGTATTTTAAATTCGACCATACTGTGATCACTCCTTCTGAGGGGATCCCTAACTGTAAGATCATTAATTATTCCTGTCTCATTACACAGGACTAGATCTAGGATAGCTTGCTCCCTCGTAGGTTCCATTACGTATTGTTCAAGGAAATTATCGCGGATGCATTCTATGAACTCCTCTTCAAGGCGGCCATGACCGACCTGGTTTGACCAATCGATATGTAGATTAAAATCCCCCATGATAATTGCTGTACCATTTTTACATGCATTAGCTATTTCTATGTTTATGGCCCGCCCCACCACGATGTCATTATTTGGTGGCCTATAGACCACACCTATCAGTGACTTCTTCTCCCTGCTATGTCCAAGATGCATTACTAAGTGAGATTTGTCACTGAGATATTAGTGAAGATGAAAGCTTGGTCAGACTGATATGTTTTAAGGAAATGCTTCCCAATTTTTTTTTTCTCTCACTGTGACCCCATATTGAGACTTGCAAAATGCTGTGATCCCCAAGGGGCCAAAGCAGAGAACAGGGTTGTTGCAGAGTGAGGGAGACTCGTGAGAGTAAGGGAAATGGGTTGGAATTAGAGTGTAAGAGTTGGATGGGGAGCTGTGAGAACGAGAGAGGGGGATGTTTAGATTGCAGGATTTTTAAAAGGTCTACCTTTTCACCAGTTTGTTAGCAACAGGAATCGGGCCTCATCAGTTAGGCCACACCCAGCTGCAAGATTACTACCAATCCATCCTCTGTCTCGGTAGCTACTTCTTTTAATATCCTCAGATGACCCTATCATGTTCAGGGAACTTATCAGTCTTAGCCCCAAATGTTTCCCTCACACGTATTGTCGGGTGGTTACTGTTATTTATTTCCTCTCCTCCTTTTACCCCTTGATTATTTATTAATTTTGGCATGCTATTAGAGTCGTTTCTTGTGAAGACTGAGGTAAGGTATTTATTCAACTCATCTGAGGGAGAATGCTCTTACTTAGACAGAGTGCAGCGAATCAATTTACCAAACTGATTTCTGGGATGGTAAGAGTGACATAAAGGGAAAGATTGAGTCAGTTAGGATTGTATTCATAGGAGTTTAGAAGAATAAGGGGATCTCATAGAAACCTAAAAAATTCTAACGGGACTAGACGACAAGTTAGATGCAAGAAGGATCTTCCTGATATTGTAAGGAGGTTTCACTAAAACTTTACAGGTACTAGTTAGACCACAGTTGAAATACTCTGAACAAAATTGGACCCTTTATCGAAGGAAAAGACATATTGGCATTGGAGTCAGTCCAGCCAAGGATCACTAGGTTGATCCTGGGCATGGAGGGACTGTCTTATGTGGAGCGGCTGAGTAGGTTGAGCCTGTATTCATTGGTAGTTTAGAAGAACGAGAGGCAACCTTATTGAAACATGCAAGATTCTTAGGGGACTTGACAGGATGGATAAGAAAGGTCAACTCCTCTATGGGAGAGTCTAGGACCACAGGGCATAATCTGAGTAAGAGGTCACCCATTTATACGAGGAGGAATTACTTTCTCTGAAGGTAGTAAACTGTGGAACTGCAGAAGACTGTTGAGGCTGAGTCATTAAGTATATTCAAGGCTGAGATAGATTTTTAATCAGTAAGGGAATCAAAGGTTATGAGCAAAAGATAGGAAAGTGAATTGAGGATGATGAGCTCAGCAATGATCTCAGTGAATGGCACAGCAGATTCAATGGGCCGAATGACCTACATTTGCTGCTATGTCTTATGGTCCAAGAGGCTAAAATTAGAGAAGCCGGTATCCCTCAAATGTTATAGATATGGAGGAGATCAAAGATTTGGGGAGGGGCCAGACAATGGAAAGATCTGGCAGAAAGGAATGAGAATTTTCAAGTTGAGGTGTTGTTTAACCAACACAAGTCAATGAATGGTGAAAGACATTTTTGGTGAGAGTTCGGGCATGACAGCAGAGCTTTGGTTCAATTTAGAATACAGATGGAGAGTGTGAAGATAAAATCCAATACCAGGGTCCTGTGCTTGAACAAGGGGAACTACAATAGAATGAGGGAGGACTTGGCTAAAGTAGACTGGAAACAAAGATTTTATGGTGGGACAGTTGACGAGCAGTGGAGGACTTTCAAAGCAATTTTTCAAAGTGCTCAGGAAAAGTATATTCCAGTGAAAAGGAAGGACTGTAAGAAAAGGGGTAATCTGTCATGGGTGTCTAAAGAAATAAAGGAGGCTATCAAATTGAAAGAGAAGGCATACAAAGTGGCCAAAAACAGCATGAAACTAGAAGATTGGGAAAACTTTAAAGGTCAACAGAAAGCCACAAAAAAAGTTATAAAGAAAAGTAAGATAGAACATGAGAAAAAACTAGCACAGAATATAAAGACAGATAGCGAAAGTTTCTATAAATATATAAAACAAAAAAGAGTGGCTAAAGTAAACGTTGGCCCTTTAGAGGATGAAAAGGGGAGTTTAGTTATGGAATATGATGAAATGGCCGAGGCATTGAACAGGTATTTTGTATCGGTCTTCACAGTGGAGGACACTAATAACGTGCCAGTAATTGACAAAGAGATGAAGGTAGGTGAGGACCTGGAAACAATCATAATTACGGAAGAGGTAGTGTTGGGCAAGCTAATGGAGCTAAGGATTGATAAGTCTCCTGGCCCTGATGGAATGCATCCCAGGGTACTAAAAGAGATGGCGGGAGAAATAGCAGGTGCACTGGCGGTAATTTTCCAAAATTCGCTGGACTCTGGGGCAGTCCCAGCAGATTGGAAAACAGCAAATGTGACGCCACTGTTTAAAAAGGGAAGTAGACAAAAGATGGGGAATTATAGACCAGTTAGCTTCACCTCTGTAGTGGGGAAGATGCTTGAGTCTATTATCAAGGAAGAAATAGCAAGGCATCTTGATAGAAATTGTCCCGTTGGGCAGACGCAGCATGGGTTCATGAAGGGCAGGTCATGCTTGACAAATCTTTTGGAATTCTATGAAGACATTACGAGCAAGGTGGACAATGGGGACCCAGTGGATGTGGTGTACCTAGATTTCCAAAAGGCCTTTGACAAGGTGCCACACAAGAGGCTACTGCATAAGATAAGGATGCATGGCGTTAAGGGTAAAGTATTAGCATGGATAGAGGATTGGTTCACTGACAGGAAGCAAAGAGTGGGGATAAATGAGTGCTATTCTAGCTGGCAGTCAGTGACTAGTGGTGCGCCTCAGGGATCGGTGCTGGGACCACAATTATTTACAATTTATATAGATGATTTGGAGTTGGGGACCATGTGTAGGGTGTCAAAGTTTGCAGATGACACTAAGATGAGTGGCAGAGCAAAGTGTGCAGAGGACTGTAAAACTTCGCAGAGGAACATAGATACATTGAGTGAGTGGGCAAAGGTCTGGCAGATGGAATACAATGTAAATAAATGTGAAGTCATACATTTTGGTAGGAGTAATAATAAAAAGGATTATTACTTGAATGGTAAAAAGTTGCAGCATGCTGCTATGCAGAGGGACCCGGGTGTCCTTGTGCATGAATCACAGAAGGTAGGTCTGCAGGCACAACAAGTAATTAGGAAGGCAAATGGAATTTTGTCCTTCATTGCTAAAGGGATTGAAATTAAAAGCAGAGAGGTTATGTTGCAGCTGTACAAGGTGCTGGTGAGGCCACACCTGGAGTACTGTGTGCAGTTTTGGTCTCCTTACTTGAGAAAGGATGTACTGGCACTGGAGGGGGTGCAAAGGAGGTTCACTAGGTTGATTCCGGAGTTGAGGGGGTTGGCTTATGAGGAGAGACTGAGTAGATTGGGATTATATTCATTGGAATTCAGAAGATTGAGGGGGGATCTTATAGAAACATATAAAATTATGAAGGGAATAGATAAGATAGAAGTAGAGAGGATGTTTCCACTGGCAGGTGAAGCTAGGACAAGAAGGCATAGCCTCAAGATTAGAGGGAGCAGATTTAGGACTGAATTGAGAAGGAACTTCTTCACCCAGAGGGTTGTTAATCTATGGAATTCCTTGCCCAGTGAAGTAGTTGATGCTACTTCAGTAAACATTTTTAAAGATAAGGTAGATTTTTTTTGAACAATAAAGGAATTAAGGGATACGGTGAGAACGCGGGTAAGTGGATCTGAGTCCACGAAAAGATCAGCCATGATCTTATTGAATGGTGGAGCAGGCTCGAAGGGCCGGACGGCCTACTCCTGCTCCTAGTTCTTATGTTCTTATGTTCTTTGGATGTCATTTATGGAAGTTAGGGCGTTGTGGCTAGACAAGGGTGTATTAGAATAGTCAAGTCTAGAGTTACAAAGACAGAAATGAGGGTTTCTGACATACTGAGGCAGGAGCAGAGGCAACAGCAGCATCTCACCTTGTCAACTGGTTTGATAATGTTAGGGGGAGACCTGACAGAAAGTGCAGAGAGCGAGAGACACGTTACAGCAAATGTAGAGAAATCAACGGGGAGGTGATGCGTATTATCACTAGATTATTAATCCACAGTCCCCGATAATGTTCTAGGATCCCAGTTTCAGTAAGAAATCTGGAATTAAAGGTGTAAAAGATAACTATGAAACCACTGTCAATTGTAGAAAAGGTCTATCTGGTTCACTAACGTCCTTTAGAGAAGGAAACTCATCCTTGCCTAGTCTGGCCTACATATGACTCCAGACCCACAGTGATACAGTGAACTTTTAACTACTCTCTGGGAAATTAGGGATGGGCAGTAAATGCTGGCCAAGGCAGCAACACCCACCGTCCTGTGAATGAATTAAAAAGCAATGGTCAGTGTCATGCTGACGGTTCTCAATTAAAGAAAACAAATTTGGTCAGAGGCCAAACTGATGGTTTCAGATGGAAGTGGATGAAAAGGACTGGTCAGAGCTTGGTGGAATTGGGAGGACTGAAAGGACTCCTCGTTAAAGAAGTGAGCACAAAGGAAAAGGAAACAGCAAATGAGCTCAACACTGTGCCAAGCTCAACTCATTAAATCAGGGCATAAAGGGATGAAGCTAAGTTCTTTAAGACTCTGCTCATCATATTTGTCTTTTTGCCACTTTTAGTCTGTCCAGCTGTTTCTCTTTTTGCCCTCAAATTTTACTTTCAGCATTTCCACTTGGCATACCCTTGATGCTTTCTGGTGAACTTCAGTTTCATATGTACCACCTTAATCCCTTTTGAAACTCCTAATTTAAAAAGTATCAAATTAAATCTCCTCTTCAGGCTATTTATATCGGGACAGAGAAGTCCAATGTATCAATTTTAGCGATATTTCAAAAAGATCAACATCTTTAATAAAATGGCAGGAAGAGAAACTTCTGTCAAAATCTCAAATTTCAGGTGTTCAGTCTAAGTTTTTTGCCCTGGCTCAATGATAGCACTCTCATCTGTGGGCTCAATGATGTTCTGGAGTACAAGTAACTGCAGAGAATTGAGCACATAATCAAAGACGATACTACAGCATGGTATTGAAGCGAGAACTATATCATTGGAGATGCTGACTGTCAAGGTGAGAAATTCAACCAAGTCTGCACTCTCCAGTCAATGTAAACAATCCCATGGTATTATTTAAAGGACAGCAGAATAGTTCTCCTCTGTTTTCAGGCTAATAGGCAGCTCTCTCTTTAGATAGGGATGAACAACAGTGAGTTTAAACCTGAGGGTTGCCTGCCTCAGGTGAGGTTGAGAAGGCAGTGTCTTCATGGTGAAATGATTGGTCAGAGTGAACTCAGCCAGAGCAGGAATTGAATCCATATCTCTGGCATCAATGCATCACTAATCAGCTGTCCAGCCAACTGAGCTAGCCAGCTCTAATAGTTATCCTTCAACCAACATCACTTTAAATTCATGTCTTATTTTGAACTATGAATGTAGCAATATTTTCCATAGCTACTTTCCTACCTTCGTTTCAACCTATTAACGTTTTTTTTCTCCACCTTTATACTTATCTAGCTTCCCGTTAAATATGCCTATATTAACAGTCTTGGCAATTCATGTCATAGCAAGTTTTGTATTCTCGCCAATCCCTGAGTCAAAAATAACTTCACCTGAGTTCATTACTGGATTTATTAGTGACTATCTTGTATTTATCACATTTAATTTTGGGCCGCCCAGAACTCTGTTGAACCCAATTATCAGGTTAATTAACATAAGATTTTCTGTTCATTATATTGCTATTTATGAAACTTGCTGTGCACAAATTTGTTGCTGTTTCCTACATTGCAGCAGTGGCTAAACTTCACAAACACTTCGTTAGCTGTGATACAATATGGAATGTCCCAAAGCTGCGAAAGGTAAAATATAAATGCTTGTTTTTTTCTTTTATCCTTTGGTATTCCTTGGTTTAATTTAAAACGTCCGTGTGCTTAGTTCACAGCAGTAAATTAGTTTTTTTTATCTTGTAGTCTGTACAGGCAATTCTATGCAGAAATATAAAGTACCATTTGTAATGGTTAATAAGTATGGATACATAAATTTTAATGTGTTTCTAAAACTGGAGTGCGAACTTTATCATAACACCAAGGTGAAAATAGCCACCTGTACCACACTAGAAGTATAAAAGACTGTCACTACAAAAAGTGACTGAGAGCTACTGTTTTGATTAAAAGTTCTTGGTGTTCAGTATTGCTGTGAGATGTGTGATTGTCTAATAAAACACTCAAATGTGCTGCTTTATATCACTCAATAAGATAGATGCTTGTTTTAAAATAGTGGTGGTGTGTTGCTCAGAGACATAGTATAATGTGTTTCATGAAGGCAGAGGTCAATATGTCCTATAAATTCATTTGAATTGATGATTGTGAAGCCTTAAGCCCTATTAATATTGCCCTAGACTGTCCTTGGTGATTCCTTGCACAGCTCATAATTGACCAAAAATAGAATAGATTATCTGTACTTCACGGTTGTGTTCATACATTGAAAAGTGCAGCCCTTATGTAATCGTGTAGCATGTCCAATAGTGTTGAATTTAGCCCACAGTGAATGTGTTTTAACTCAGTGCAAAATCAGTGAACCAAGTCAATCGCCAAAGCGTTGCTAAGTGAACGTTTGGTTTTTAGAACAGGGCCTTGATGCACTGGCTGAAAGGTGTGAAAAGTATAGCCAATTTGTTGGATTTGACAGCTACCAATTTTACTCTGCAGAATGGGCACAGAGCCATTATATTTCCTCTTGTGCAATATTAACATGCACTCTGTGTCGTTGTCCTAATGGATTAGCTGGTGAATGCTGGGATGCTGCTCTGTGCATTCAGACACAGAAATTGCTTGCTTCTGCAAAAAGAAAATGATGCTGTGCAAAAGTCTATCATTCGTGCAGATTTTTTTAATACAAGGCAAGAATTTTCTCTACAATATGATGCTTTTTTCAAAATGAAAACAATGCAGAGGTCCCAATTAGTATTTACTGTAAAAAAGAAATAACATTTCAGACCAAAATTAACTGAGATGCACCGAAATTATCTACTCTTTGAAATGCTAACTGATTCACTTTACACATTTTCAAGTGTGGCTTTTGTGGTATTTTCCAGATGACCACTGTGGCACCTTGTGGTATTTGCCACCTCTGCTAGAACGTGATACTGAGTAAGAGTTGTCTGAGGTCAATTGCTGCCACCAATCCTCCTCCATTTTTATTTAGTCTTGGGCCAACCTAATGATTAGTCGGAGGGGATGCACCACTTTTGTAGAGGATGCACCATTGTAGAACATTTATAGAAGAGGCATTGTTCTCGGATAAAAGAAGGATCATTGTGTGATACCAAATTAGAAATCTGCATTGGTTAAATACAATTATTAGGACCTCAGGGAGCTAGTACAGATATATCTGTTCTTTCAAAATCTCTAGTAAAACTCCATGATCATTTAATGGAAACATCAGTAAAGCCAAGGTATCATTGCTTTCCTCCCCAATAATTTACACAGGAACACTACCATTCCCAAGTTCCCTTTCAAGTCTTACACCATCCTGACTTGGAAGTACACATCAGGCCATTCAGGCATTCTGAGAATGTGAAACTGTGAATGGAATTGGCCATCTAATTAAAGCATTCTATGATTCTGCTTCAGTTCTCTGTCGAAGATAGGTCGAACCCAGTGCAGCAGGCAGGTACTGATCCACCGTAGAGAAAACAAGGGATTCGTACTGTTAGTACCAATCCGACACACAGTCTGTCCAATAACTAAACCAGACAGCTCCCCTACCTGCCACACACTCTTCCAACTCACCGACCCCACCCCACCAATCCCCCATGAATCTGAACTGCTGTGGCAATATCTGCATGTAACTTGGAGCCATGGATGGTGATGGTAGCAGCTCCAATTTCTTTGTATCACATGGCTGACCAGGCCACTGGTGTAGGTTGAAAGCACTCACAACGTGATACTCAACCTGTTTGGCCACAATATGAACACATCCTCCTTGGCCATATCCTCTCCTCGAGACCTGGAGTGTGCATTGAACCTGAAGCCTCTGTCCCAGAATCCGGGATTCTACCACCCCACAAGACCTCCTGTAAAGCAATCAATGCACTGTTTCAAAACGAAGCTATTGCTTAATCAAAATTCAGTTTCCTGATACAACATTTCTGCCTATAAAAGGACCAAACAGTATTTCAAAGAGATCTAATAATTCAATCTTATTATTTGAAACTATGACTTCTAAAATGCTAAAAGCAACATTGTTCCAGCACATCATAATTCTTTTCCATTATACATTCTGGCTATATTGGCCAGTAAATACTCTATTAAAACAATGTCTGAACATAATGATTAAATCAGCATAAAACCAGAAAGTTTCCCCTCTGCACAGACATCCTTTTATTTTAATTAAATGAAAAATTTACTCAGGTGCATATTGATTTGACACAAAAAAAAAACGCAGTGAGAATTATCAAGAAATCTACAATAATTTATGGATTAAATTGTAACACTTACCTTTTACACTTTTGCATTTCAGAACTATTTTAATTGTATTTCCATAATTTCATGGGAACATGTTTTTGCACTGCACAACTTAACTGTACGGCAACCAAATAGCCTGGCTGTGCTAACATGGAAGACAACAATGCATTTTAAAGTTATGGTTTGTGCTAAATTGTAAGGACTACTTGCAATAATCAGTGGTGTAAATTTAAGACTCTTAATTCAGCAGCAATCATCCCACTGTTTGTCCCTAAACCTGTGTGCTGCAACATGATTAGCAATTGTAATAGTATTTAAAATTAATATCAGTGCAATAGACCAAGACAAGTTAATCTGGCAGTGAACCAGTGGAAGAGAGAATGGTTCACTGAAGCCATGAACACATTCCAGTAACAACACATTTGCTGCATTGCTCAAATAATGCAGGAATTCTCTTCTGCAGGGACTTCATCAATTGCTAACGAGTACTTGTTATATAATAGAACACTATAAATATTGAACTTGCTGTTTGATAATAGAACCACTTATTACTGTTCACTATGATTACTGGCACTGAGTGGGACTGTAGACTTCACTTTGTGAATTATTGTAAAAGACTTGTTTGTGCTCTGAATAGCCTTGAAGAGGTTAAATCAAATTTTCAGCTATAACATTCCCTTCAATTTGTTCTGATTTTACAGTATTTTGCTATCCCATTCACTTGCTCAGAAAATGAGATTCCAACTAAAATCTTTAAGGCAAAATTAATAAATGTGATTGTTCATAAAAAGAAATCTTTGCTTCCATCTTATGCCCACTCACCTAGTCTTGTTCATCCAACATCCCTCACTGATCTGCATTAGATTCCAGTATCTAAATCCTTCCAATTTAAAATTCCTTTTTTTTAAGTTACTTTCATTGTCTCTGTCTCTCCCAACTCTTAACTTCTTTAACTAGAATTCCAAACTCTACATTCTTCCAAATGGTGCACATCTCTCACTTCATTCTACACAGTTTTGGCAGTCGTGATTTGCTTGCCTAGGCCCTGCATTCTGGAATTCCCTCTCTGAACCATTGGTCGATCCACCTTGCCTATGAAGGGCCACTCCTACTTTGCACATTCAGCCACTTGAGCCTGCTTCACTGTTCAATAGATTCACGGTTGATCTGATTGTAACCTCAAACCCACATCCCTGCCTGCCCTGTAACCTTTCACGTTCTTGCTTAACAAGAATCTATCTACAAAAACAGAAGTTGCTGGTAAAGCTCAGCAGGTCTGGCAGCATCTGTGAAGAAGAAAAGACTCTGAGTTAACGTTACAGGACTGGTGACTCTTCCTCAGAATACATGTTCTGTAGAAGGGTTACTGGACCCGCAACGTTAACTCTGATTTTTTTTTTTTCTTCACATGCAGCCAGACCTGCTGAGCTTTTCCAGCAACTTCTCTTTTGGTGCCTGATTTACAGTGACTGCTGTTCTTTTAGTTTTTATTAAGAATCTATCTAACTCTGCCTTAAAAATTCAAGATTCCACTTCCATCATCTTTACAGGAAGACAGTTCCAAAGACTCGTGACATGACACCCTGAAGAGAGAAATAAAAACTTCATCTCTGTTTGAAAACCTGATTTTTAAACATGACCCTAGTTCTAGATGCTTTCACAGGAAGAATCCTTTCCACATCTACCCTGTCAAAACCCTCAGGATCTTGTATGTTTTGACCTCTCTTTTGTCCCTTTAAACTGTCCTGAAAGCTCTTTGACGAGACTTTTAGTTTTGGCTAATATTACTACATTTGCTTTACTTCCATTTTTATCTAACTGTGAAATACTTTAAGAAAGCTTAATTAAGAAAGCTTTCTTATTCGTTCATGGGATGTGGGCATTCACAAGCTAGCAGCATTTAATACCCATCCATAATTTTCCAGTGAGCAGTTAAGAGTCATTCGACATTGCTGTGGGTCTAGAGTCACATGGAGGGGGCAAACAAGGCAAGGATGGCAAATTTGCTTCCCAAATGAACATTAATGAAACAGATGGGGTGTGTTATGACAATCAACAATGGTTACATGGTTACCATTAAGTACCTTTTTTAATTCCTGATTTTTATTGAATTCATATTTCAGCAACTGCTGTGGTGGGATTTGAACCTCAATCCCAAAATCAATAGCATCTGGTTATGGATTACTAATCCAATGAAAGTCCAGTACATCTTTGTCTCCCTTGTTAAAAGTACTTTATAAATTGCAATTTTTTGTAAATATACCACTGTATAAGATAAATGGAGAAGCTGTAACATGCAAAAGTACTACCAAATACCATTATATTAATAGTTATTTCTGTTTCTAAAATTGTCGATGCTATGAATAAACGTGTTATCATCTTCACTCCAATGCACAGCAGACATCAAACAGAATTATGAACACTTCACATGTTCTTCTCAAACTGCCAGTTAACCATCTGCTGCAAATTGCTTCCTTAATGCAATACATTAAAATTACTTCACCGTGCTTGACAGTGGAATCAGCTGTGAACTTCCTTGAATGTAGAAGTCTAAAAATGGTTTTGCAGCTTTAAGCCTGTTAACATAGACCTAGCACAGTATTTTTTTGTACAATGTGCTGCAAAATCACTTTCTGGTTAGCTTATCCCAGATTTTCTGTTGTGGTAATCTACCCTTCGAATATTTCAAAGTGCCAACATTTTAAACAGCATCTTGCATATTGATTTATTTTCCCATAAGATTAACTGTCTCGCATAAGGGAAGTACTGTTGGATTCCTCCGTGTAGTCCAAGTCATTCATATTCTTACAATAGCAGTCAGGCTGAGGATTTTAAAAGGTTATTTTAAATTGTATTCCTCTAACAGATTTATTTCATCTATAAAAATGTTAAACTTAAAGTATGAATGATAAGTGCTTGCAGCCATCTTAGTGCAACTTCAGTTGCTGTGAATGTTTCATAAAATATTTGAGGACATTGATGTATAAGTAATCTTTTTCAATAAAACACCAATGAGTGGTGTAATAAGTTCATAAGTGGTGAAGCATGATAAACATAAGCTTGTGTTTAATGCCGAATGGAAATCAGGCAAGCAGGGACCAAGGTGGTAGGAGGTCCTCTCCTCAATAGCATAAGAGCCCAGAGATTTTGAAGCCCAGGCTGTCATCTGCTGTACCTCAATCAGTTTCCTGCCCAAGAACCATTAGAAAGTAACAGATGGCCATTGTGAACAAGAGCAACAGAGGAGGCTGCTACCGGGGAATATAGGAACAGGAGCAGGTTACTCACTCTCTTGCTGTTCAGTAAGATTATAAGTGATCTGTTTCATCCAACTGTTTTAGTTCCGTGTCCTTTTCTACTCTTGCATAGCAAAACTTATCAATCTTTCTGATCTAAAATAAATTGCAACAGTGTCTATTGCTATTTTGTGAGAGAGAGATCCACTTTTCTTCCAGCTTTTGCATCAAGACATAATTTCTGGCATCTCTCCTGAAAGGCCTGGTTCTAATTTTAAGGTTGTACCCCCTTGTCTTTATTCTCTCTCTCATCACCAGGAATGTCCCTCTGTCTGTCTCTGTGTCTGAATTCCTTTTCAAAATCCTAAAGTCCCAATCAAATTATCATATGACCTTCTATTCCAGATGATTTCAGGAAATCAAAACCTGGTTTATATTATGGAGCCCTGGAAATATTCCACTGCAGCACAGATTCATAAGCCTTGCTATAATCGGATGTCCAAAACGGTACACAGCACTCCAGATGTGCTCTAACGAGGATGTTGTCTAACAATAGCAAGCTTCCTTCCTTTCATATTCAAGCCTCAGCTTCAGAATTCTATAATGTTTTGTGACTTGCTTTCTACCCCTACTAACTTTTAATGATCCATGTACATGCATCTATAAATTCTTCAAATGTTCACTTGTGAATTTTTCACCCTGTGAACTATACTCTGGTTTTAAGCATTGCTGAAAAGAGACTAGAAGTTGCTGCTTTTTCTCTTGCACTCATCAGCACTAGAACGCAAAAACCAGACTTGAAATCAGAGACATAATTTTATACAGAATGATGCACCATAATGGAGGTGTAACAAGGACAGTTAACTGTCAGTCTTAATTCTCAGGCCAGGGCAGTTTGATTCTGATTGGTCAGGACTTTGCCATCAAGATGCATTAGAGTTTGGTTGTCTCCATGACCCAATGCTTTTTGAAAAAGGTGCAATGTATGGACCTATTCCTGTTTCTACACAAAACAGAATCGTAAGTGTTTATATATGCAGCTTCTAGCATGTGTAAATGTATCATACTGTGGGCAAGCTGATGATCTTAAATTGGTTTCTGATGTAACTCTTTGCGTAACCAGGATTATTTATTCAATGATTTGCAATAGCAGATTCACATCTAGTGGTGGATGTACTTTTCTGAGGCCTGTAAGTGTTGAGTAGGAATGGTATGCTGGCAGCTGTGAATAGCCAAATGGAACATGTTGTTTTAATGCAGTCCACCATACAGCCTACATACCTGATATCACACCAACAGTAGAACACTTATCACGTTATTTATTTGTGTGGTAGGCCAAATGTCTTTTTGGCTTGGCAGCAACATCCTGTTAGTGGAGAAAGCCACTCTTAATTTAGTAGCAGCGTGAGACAGCTGCATTACCTGTGACTACCTTCCAGGGTAATCTAAAGTAGGCTGGGCACCACTCAGGCTCAGAAGCTACATCAAAAGAACATAGGTCCTTTCAACTGTTTTAGCAATATACAGTGAATAATGATTTTGATTAGGATATCCATTATCTCACAAGATAGTTACGATATGCCCTGTTTTAGCATCAAGCTGACACGGTGAGGAGACGGCTAGGATCCTTTTCATGAGGTTGTCAATTAAAAAGACGTTGTTGATCATGTGGCACGCTGGACTTCAGGAACCCCAACGTGGATATTGACTGGTAAATGTCGGCTTTCAGTGTACTGTTAACAGTTCTAGCTGTGTCTCCATTTCAATTATGGCACAACTTATCTGCACCCTCCACATTCCATACAAAACAATATTTCTGATTTCAAGTCTGGTTCTTGTTTGCTCGTTCTGGTGAGTGTGAGACAAAAAACTTCACCTTCTAATCTCTTCCTCCCAACGTTTAAGTTCTGCACTACAACACATTTATGTAGTCATTGTAACGATGTCAGCCAGGACCTCTTAGAATATGAGGTTCCCTGATCGGGGCTGTTAATCTGGTCCAATCAGGGAGCCCTGGCTGACAGATATAAACAGGAGTGTCAGAGGTTATGCTCACTCTGAGAGCTGGGTCAGTGTGAAGGACAGTCCCATGTAAATAAAGGGTGACTTGGTGATGGGATACGGCCTCTGTGAAGTTATTTCAGTGACAATGAGAGGAAAGTACGTTCCTGAAGAAATTTGTTCGCAGCATCACCTTTTGAGTTGGGGTAAGCATTTCTGGATCATGTAATTATATTATTTGGGAAGATTGATTTGTTCAATCCTGCCCTCGAAGATTGGGCCCAGGATGTGGAAAGAATGTGTTACTTTTTCCAAACACATGACATTGGGGCAGATAAAAAGCAATGAGTAATTCTCCTGACAGCTTGTGGACCTGCAGCTTTTTTCTGTCACTAGGCGCCCAGCTTTCCCTGAGGCACCAGACATTTAAACCTTTCAAGAGTTGACAGATTTAGTTAAGGAATATTTTGACCCCCAAGCCTCCTCTAATTCTGAGATGCTAATGGTTTTACTCAGCAATTTGTGAACTGGGGAGTTTGAGGTTAAGATGATGGCAGAGGCATGTGACTTTTGTTTAACCCTTAATGAGATGCTGACAGTTTGGTATGTGGGATTAATGCTGTAGCCATGCAAAAGCACCTACTGGCTGAAGTATAACTGGATTTCAAACAGGCACCACAACGAGCTTTATCATAGGAAAATGCAGCAAGTGGAAGATGTGAGTTGCAGGATATTTTGATAGAAATGGACACCCTCCCCAGTCCGACTGAACTTGGAGAACACCGCTTGAGTAAAAGCAGTTGCATAACCTCACTCGGCATATCCCGAACAGAAGGATTCTAGGTCAGCCCACAATAAAACAAAACAAAGCCAAGCCTTGGCCAAGTGGTGAAAAGTTTCTTCAGGATCCAGGCTGGCATGCCATTATGCGGACTCGAGACAACAAGAGAGTCCCACCTGCTTAAACTGAGTAACAGAACTCATAGGCCAGTATCCGGGAGAGTGTACACTCTGGAAAGTCCACCTACATCTGGTTTGGAACAGTTAAATTACTTCGCAACATTCAGTTCATAACCAATCAAAGTAAACATCTGGTTAAATGGTCACCCAGTTCTAATGAAGGTCAATACTGGAGTGGCCATTTTAGTGATCACAGAACCAGCCTTTAATAAAACTCACTCTGGACTCCAAACGTTAAGTTTGTGCAAGACCTCAGCTATACTGAGAGCCTATACTGGGGAACCTTTGCATATTAAGTGTTCAACTTGAGTTCTGGTCTCTTATGAGAAGCAGCTGATTCAGTTAGCACTGACTGTAGTAAAAGGCTTGGGCCTGAGCTTGATGGGGCAAGACTGGTTGAGTAAGATTCACGTAGATTGACTCAAACTTTTCAATTACAAAACAGATGCCTGATTAAAGTCCTAATTGAGTATCTAGAGGTTTTTCAGGAGGGCCTAGGGACAATCAAAGGAGCCAAAGCGAACTTGCATGTTGAGCAGGAATCCATTCCACAATTCTGCAGGGCCCGCTTAGTACCATTTGCCTTACAAACAAAAATAGAGGCAGAAATCAGAAGGCTGAACAGCAAAGGAATCATTTAGCCAGCCTAGTTTGTGGACTGGGCAGCACAGGTCATGCCAATTGTGAACCTTGACAGGTCAGTTCACCTTTGTGAGAATTTTAAACAAACAGTAAACCATTTTTTGCAGCTGGATAAATACCCAATCCCTCACATAGAGGATTTATACTGAAAGCTGGGAGGGGGCTGTCCTTCACAAAGCTGGACAAGAGCCATGTGTACTTGCGATTGAAGTTAGATGAGGATTCCCAGAAGTATGCTACAATTAATATCCATATGTGTTTTTACCAATATACGTGATTGCCATTTTAGGTATTGTCAGCCTGTGCAATTTTTTAGTGAATGATGGAAAACATTTTACAAAGTCTACCCCAGGTTGCCATTCATCCAGATGCTAATAACAAGGAAGACCATTAAGGAACACTTGGAGACCTTCGACAAAGTCCTTAGATGCTTCTCCCTGTCTGGCATAAGCCTTAGGAGGGTCACGTGTGTCCCAGCCGCACCAGGTGACCAACTTGAGCTACAGAGTCAACAAGACCAGGTTGCATCCATTGGAAGATAAAGTGAGGGCAATTGAAGGTGCCCTGCCTTCTATGTCTGTATTGGAGCTTAGGGCTTTCCTTTGGCAAATGAACTGTTACAGAAATTTCGTACATAACCTGGCCTCCATCTTGGTACCTTTGCATCAAAGCTTAAAGAAGGGTCAGCCTTGGAAATAGTCATGTAGCCAAGCTTTCAGGGAAGTGAAGAAACAGCTAGTATCCCAAGCAAGATCTGTATTGATATGCAATTCCTCCCTGTACGGCATCGGTTAGTATTAGCTCATAGGTGGCCCAATGGAGAGGCATGCCTAATAGCATATGCATCCAGGAATTTGGCTAATGTAGAGCATAAATACACCCAAATAGAGAAGGAAGGTCTGGCAGTCATACTTGGAGTCAGGAAGTTCCACCAGTACCTTTTGTGGATATAAATTTGCAATAAAATTGGCTCACAAACCCTTGCTAAGTTTACTTGGAGGACAAGGCAATGCCGCCCATAGCTTCAGGCCAAATTCAGCAGTGGCTCTAATACTAAGTGTGTATACTTACAAGTTGGAACACCATCCGGGAGGCCAAATAGAAAATGTGGATGTATTGAGCTGCCTCCCATCGGCTGATACACAAACAGTGGTACTGCCACAGGAAGAGTTTGTAATGGTTTTAAATTTTCTGCACAATATCAGACTTTGAATGCAGAAGGATCCAGTCCTAGCAAAACTGAAATCACTGCCGATGATGGGGGAAGCCAAAGGGCTGTCACAACTAAAATTGAAAGCTTTTTGGAACCGGAGAGACAAGATCACAAAGGACAGTATTTTATTATGGGGAGCAAGAGCAATTGTCCCAAGCAAAGGTTACTGTCAGTTACTGGCTGGACTCCACCAGGTCTCTCTCAAATGAAGATGTTGGCCAGACAATAAGGTTGAAAATTACCGCCAGCAGCTCCCCCATATTCATGAGAATGGCAGGGTAAACTCTGGCCTCGGTTACACATCAACTGCGTAGATCCTTTCATAGGCTCAATGTTCTTAGTCATTGTAGAGTTCATTCGTCAAACACAGGGATGGCAATAGAAAAACTGCACGTCTTTTGCACTACACAGACTCCCAGAAGTATTGGTCATGGGTAACAAGCCGATGTTTACCAGCATTTCAGTATTTGTTAAAGTCGAATCATATTTGTCATATAAGGATGATGCATACCATCCATCATCCAATGGTCTGGCAGAAAGAAGCCCAAACTTTGAAGGCAGACTTAAAGGAACAACTTAGAGCTTCACTAGGTACCAGATTGTCATGGTTGCTACTTGATTATAGGACCACTCTTCATGCAACTACAGAGATAGTTCCACCGTTGCAAGTGGGGAGAAGACTTAACACCAGATTAAATCTGGTCTTCCTAGACCTGGGGTGCGAGGGTGAAAGGGCATCAGGAACGTCAATGCTGGACACAAGACTTGGCTAAGCGAGGGAGACAGTTGACTTCGGTGACAGAGTTTGGTGTAGGATCCACAGGAATGGCCCTGCATGGGTAAGAGACATGGTCAACGCATGGTCAGGTCCAGTGATGTATAAAATTTGGGTAGATGCGAGGGTCCTGAACAAGTACCTGGACCATATGAAAGCTGCAAACTCTCAAATGATGCAGAAGCAAAATGTGCTCGGCTCCTCAACTGCCTTTCCAACTGTTCCGGAACCCGTATGTTCTCCCTCTCCGTTCAAGCATTGAAGGTACCTCAGAACCCGCGATGGACACAGTAGATATCACTTCCTTGACGCCTTTGCTGCCTGAAGAGAAGAGTGAATTTCTTCCAAGATGCTCCGGGTGCAAGAGGTGAGATACTGTGCATTTCATACTGCCTGTATGAGAGGCAGAGTTGGAGGAACCTGACCCGATGTTAAAAGGCCCCAGAAGGAACTACAAAAAGGAGAACCAGCCTATGTCCTCTGACTCAGGGGAAGGGATGTAGTGATTGTTACAATGTCAGACAAATGGGCCTCATAAAATGAGTTCCCTGATTGAGTCTGTTAATCTAGTCCAATTAGGGAGCCCTGGCTGACAGGTATAAACAGGAGTGTCAGATGTTCTGCTCACTCAGAGCTGGTTTGGAGAGAGCTAGATCAGTGTTGAGGACTCTCCACGTCTAAATAAAGGGTGACTTGGTGACAGGATACCGGCCTTTGTGGAGTTATTTCAATTTGCTTACACAGTACACTGGTCTTTTCATTTTGATATAAAATGGATTATCTCAATTTTGCAGTACAGTTACTTTATCAATCACTATTCATAATTTTATGCTTCCATTAACTTTACTTATTGTGCCATTGTTCTTTGTGCCATGGCAAACTTTCCTACATAATTTGGAAACAAAAACAGAAGTTGCTGAAAAATCTCAGCAGGTCTGAGAGCATCTGTGAAGTGAAATCAGAGTTAACATTTCGGGTCCAGTGGCCCTTCCTCAGAACATTTCTGATTTACTGCATTTCGTTTGGTTTTTATTTCATATATAATTATCTACTTTGGTATCTAAGTCATTAATAAATATAAAAAAAGGTTGTTTCCAACACGCATCCTTGTGGAACACAACTAATTGCTTTCTTCTAATTCAAATATATGCTCATTATCCATCCTCGTTATCTACTGCCTAACTTGGTCAATAAATTACCTTCAATTCCTTAAGAGATTATTAGTTCAAATTAAAAGTTTTATGTGGAACATTTTTGACTGCCCACATTGTTTTTTTCTTATTTGTAAGATATAAACATCACTGGCAAGGCCAAACCCAACTGACCTTGAAAATGATGGGTTGCTCTTTAAATTGTTGCAATCTATTTGATGCAAGCCTTTCCACACTCCTGTTAAGGATGGTTGTGGGATTTTGACCCAGTGACTGTCAAGAACTGGCAATACAGTTCCAATTCTGAATGATGTGTGACTTGGGAACACCAATACCTTCCATGTGACTACTGTACCTGTTCTACTAGATGGAAAAGGCTTAAAAGGTACTATCAAAAGCACCTTGATGAGTTCCTGCCATGCATCTTGCAGATGGCTTGCACTGAAATCAATGTGCATTGGTGATGGAATACTCTAGTTAATATTTAAGATGATTATGGATAGGGTGCTGATCAAGAAGGCTACTTAGTCCTGGATGGAGTGCAACTTTGATGTTAGAACTACATTCATCTAGGAGCAAGGGAAGAATTTTCCATCACACTCCTGAGTTCTGCCGTTATAGATGGTGAACAAGCTTGGGGAAAGTCGAGAACTGAGTAACAGCACAAAACGTTTTCTGACCTGCTTGCAGGCACAGTATTTATCTGGCTGGTCCAAAGTTTCTGGTCAATGGTTACCATCCCTCCCCACAAGATTTTTATAAAGAGGGATTCACTGATTGTAATGTCATTAGAATGTTTTGGGGAGATGGTCAGATTATCTTGTTGGAGATGTTCATTACCTGGCACTTATGTGGATAAGACTGTAAGATATAAGAGCATAATTAGGCTATTCGGCCCATCAAGTCTGCTCCGCCACTCGATTTTTGATTTATATTTCTCAACTCCATTCTCCTGCCTTCTGCCCATAACCCATGATCACCTTACTAAACAAGAACCTATCTATCGTTGTCCTAAATGTACTCAATGACTTGGCTTCCACACCCCTTTGTGGCAATGAGTTCCACAGATTCACTATCTTCTCTGGCTGAAGAAATTCCTCCTCACCTCAGTTCTACAAGGTCAACCCTTCACTCTGAGGCTGTCCCCCTGGATCCTAGTCTCTTTTACTAGTGGAAACATAGTCTCCATGTTCACTCTTTCTAGGCCGCTCCACATTCTTTAAGTTTCAATCAGATCCCCTCTCACCCTTCTAAACCCCATCAAGTACAGACCCAGGGTTCTCAACTGCTGTTCATATTACAAGCTTTTCATCCCAGGATCATTGTTGTAAACTTCCTCTGGACTCCCTCCAATGCCAGCATATCCTTCCTTAGATGCAGTGTCCAAAACTGCTCTCAGTATTCCAAATATGATCTGACCAGAGTCTTTTACAGCCTCAGCAGTACGTCTCTGCTGTTGTACTCTAGCCCTCTTGAATTTGGGAGGCAAATGCCAACTGAGCCTGCAAGTTAACCATAAGAGAATCCTGAATTAGGACTTCCAAGTCCCTTTGTGCTTCAGATTTTCAAAGCCTTTTCCTGTTCAGAAGATATTGTACACAGCGTTCTTCCCACCAAAGTGCATAATCTCAAACTTTTAAACATTGTATTCCATCTGCCACTTCTTTTTCCACTGTTGTAGCTTCCCCACTTCCTCAACACTACGTAATTTTGTGTCGTCTGCAAGTTTAGCAACACTGCCCTTATTTCCTTTGTCTAGATTGTTACTTGAACAGTTGTGGTCCCAACACTGACCCCTGAAGAACTCCACTAGTCAGGCATTGCCATCCTGAAAAAGATCCCTTTTATCCCTACTCTCTGCCTTCTGCCAGTCAGCTAATCCTCTATCCATGCTGGTACCTTGTCCCTCACATCATGGGCCCTTATTTAGCAGCCTCCTGTGTAGCGCCTTGTCAGAGGCCTTCTGAAAATCCAAATAGGTCATGTACACTGGCTGTCCTTTATCTAATTTGCTCATTACCTCCTCAAAGAATTCTAACAGATTTGTCAGGCAATGACCTCCTCTTCACGAAGCCATGCTAACTAAACCCTATTTTACCATGCACTTCAAAGTGTTCTGGAATCTCATCCTTAATAATGAACCCTAAAATCTTACCAGTGACTAAGGTCAGGGTAACCAGCCAATAGTTTCCTGTCTTCTACCTCCATCCTTAAACAGCGTTGCCACATTAGCCATTTTCTACTTCTCTTGGACACCCCCTGACTCTAGTGATTCCTGAAAGATTACCAGGAATGCCTCTACAATTTCCTCACCTATGTCCTTCAAAACTCTGGGTGTAGTCCATCAGGTCTGGGTGATTTATTCATCTTGAGACCTTTTAACTTCCCCAGCACCTTCTCCTTTGTGATGACCACTGCATTCACCTTTGCCCTCTGACCCTCTTGAAGTCTTAAATGTTACGGACTACTTAGCAAGTCAAGAATGATTGTAGTGCTCAATGCAGCAATCATCAGCAAATGACTTTACTTTAGACCTTGGCAGGGAAACGTCTCATTGCAGCTAGGACACTACTCTAAAGAACATCTGCAGTCATGTTCCAAGCTGTCATCCTTTTGTGACAGGTATGACTGTAACCAGTGGAAAGTTTTCCCCTAATAGCTACTCATTTCAATTTTGACACCACTCTCTTGACTGTTTGTTTCTTTTGTCCAGATTTAGCCTGCGGTTGAATGAGATCTTAAGCCTGCTGTAACCCAGACTAAGCACTGATGGGCAGCTTATTATTGACTAAATCTCAATAAAAAACCGAAAGAACTGCGGATGCGGTAAATCGGGAATTAAGACACAAGTTGCTGGAAAAGCTCAGCAGGTCTGGCAGCATCTGTGAAGAAAAAATCAGAGTTAACGTATCGTTAACGGTGACCCTTCCTCAGAAATTTTCTGAGGACGTGCTGAGCTTTTCCAGCAACTTCTGACCAAATCTCATTTGATATCATTGTTGATAAACGCCTTCCATCATTTGTTGGTAATTGAGAGTATACTGATGGGGGATAATTGACAGTTTTGCCCTGTTTTCTGTGGGCAGTATGTACTTGGGCAACAGTACTAAAGCCTTGTACTCCAGAATTAGCTGTGCCCCCAGCTGAGCTGTTCCAGTACAGCTATAACACCATCGTTAGTTAGCATTATAGCTAGCACAAAGGAAGAAGCTTGAGCATGAAATGTCAGCTATGCAAATGATGTTCAAATCCCTTCAGAAATGTATTTTTAAAGCTTGCCTTATTGGGTAGATTCCAGTATTATAGCTATACTGGAATAGCTCAGCTAGGAGCATGGCTAGTTCTGGAGCAGACATCTTCAGTACTATTGCTGAGATTTTGCCATGGTTCAGATCCTTTGCTATATAAAGTACCTTCAGCTGTCTTTTGATACCATGTGAAGGAATTGAATTGGCCAAAGACTTGTATCTATGCTGGTGAGGACCTCAAAGAGGTGGAGATTGATCAACCATTTGGCACTTTTGACTGAATATATCACAGATTTGTCAACCTGGTCATTTGTGCTGACCTGCAGCCTTTATTAAAGGATGTTTGCAGAGCCTCTCCCTCAGTGTTGTTTAATTATCCACTACTGTTCACGATTCAATTTAGCAGAACCAAAGTTTTGATCTGATCTGGTCATGGAATCATGTAACTCTGATTCTACATTAATAACTTCCTGAAATAATTCAGTTAAGTTCCTTAGACATGTCGTGACCTTTACAGATCTGTGGCTCCTGAATCAGGTCAAATTTCCTTATGTTATAAGCCACTCTGTGCCTAAGGAAACAAAGCCATTGTGCAGGCACTTGAATTTGTTATTGCAGAGAGAGGTCTGTGAAAAAGTAGGCTAGGATGTTCCTGTGGGATCTGGAGGTGTATTTGCCAGCAAATGTCCTTGCCTGCTCAGGGTAGACTTGTATCACAGTCTGTGAAAGTGATGGAGGAATTGAACAGTGAATCCCATGAGGAGTGTTAAAATTCCCACAGTAATGTGGAAAACGTCTTCTATTACAGCAAAGCAGCCATTGTTTAAAAGTCCCATTTGCTAAAAGCAGTGTTCTGTTGAAGGAACTTTTTTAATACAAGAAAAAGCAATAAAGCCTAAAGTGGATTGAAAGTGCAGTTACCTTCAGAAGTTCAGAAATTCTAGGCCCATTATTTGTACCAAGAAAAGCAAATGGAGTTGGCATAGAGTGCGGGAATCCCCTGTGGCCATTCCCTTCAAAAACAAGTTTTGAATACTGCTGAGGGGATGACCATTCAGGGGAAAGCAGCAGTAGCCAGATCAATGACACTACGACTGGCTCTGAGAGACAGTGGAAAAGGGCAAAGGTAAACAGGACCTTAGTAATAGGAGATTCAACAGTTAGGGGGACAGGCAGGAGATTCTGTGGCCGCAAACAGGAATCCAGGATGGTGTGTTGCTTCCCGAATGCCAGGGTCCAGGATGTCTCAGAGCAGTTACACAATGTTCTCAAGGGAGAGGGTGAGCACCCAGAAGTCATATGCTATTTGTGCCAACATGCACAAATGACATAGGTAGAAACAGGCATGAGGTCCTCTGGAGTGATTATAGTGAGCTAGGAAAACCATTAAAAACCAGGACCTCAAGTGGTAGTCTCCAGATTACTTCCAGTGCCATGTGCTAGTGAGGGTAAAAACAGGAGGAAATGGTAGATGAATGCGTGGCTAAAGAATGTGGTGCAGGGGTCAGGGATTCAGATTTCTGGATCATTGGGATCTTTTCTGGGGCAGAAGTGACCTGTTCAAGAGGGACAAGTTGCGTCTGAACTGGAGGGGGACCAATATCCTGGTGGGCAGATTTGCTAGTGCTACAAGGGAGAGTTTAAACTAGATTGGCAGGGGAGTGGCATCATCAACAGCAGGGAGACAAGTGCGAGGCTGGAAGGAGATACAGTAATCAGAAATAGCAAGTTGAAGAGACAGGTCAGGCTGGAACACAACAGGGAGTGAGGAATGCTTGTTGGATTAAATTGCAACTATTTCAATGCAAGAGGGCTGAAAGGGAAGGCTGATGAACTCAGGGCAAGGATAGGTAAACGAGACTGGGATATTATAGCCATTACAGAAACATGGCTAAGGGAGGGACAGGACTACCAGCTTAGTGTGCCAGGGTATAAGTGCTTTAGTTGGGACAGAGGTGGAGGAAAGAGGGGAGGAGGAGTTGCATTTTTGATTAAAGGGTGTATTACAGCAGTAGTCAGAGATGAAATAACTGAGGGTTTCATCCAGTGAGGCTTTGTGGGTGGAGCTAAGAAAGAAGGAGATGGTGATGTTATTGGAGTTGTACTATAGTCCCCCAAATAATCAAAGGGAATTAGAGGAACTAATATGCAGGGAGATTGGGGAGACTTGCAGGAGCAATAGGGTTGTCATAGAGGGGGATTTTAATTTTCCTAACTAACATAGATTGGACTGCCATAGTGTTAAGGGCTTAGATGTGGTAGAATTTGTTAAATGTGTTCAGGAAAGTTTCCTCAAGCAGTATCTAGAGGATCCTACTCAGGAAGGGGCAAAACTTGACCTACTCTTGGGGAATAGGACAGCACAGGTGACTGAAGTGACAGAGGGGAAGCACTTTGGGACCAGTGACCATAATTCCATTAGTTTTAAAATAGTTATGGAGAAGGACAAAACTGGTCCACAGGTTCAATTGGGGACAAGGTGCATTTTGATGGAAATAGACAGGAGCTTGCAGGGGTTGATTGGAATAGTTTGCTTGCAGGCAAAGGGACCTCTGGCAAGTGGGAGGCCTTTAAAAGTGTGATAGCTACAGTTCAAGGTCTATATATGTTCCTGTGAGGGTAAAGGGCAAGTTTGGCAGGAGTAGGGAACCCTGGATGACGAGATATTGAGGCTTTGACCAGAAAAAAAGGAGGCGGTGCTTAGGTACAGTCAGCTGGGATCGAGGGAATCCTTGGAGGTATATAGGGGATACAGGAGTTTACTGAAGAAGGCAATCAGGAGGGTGAAAAAGGGGCACAAGATAACTTTGGCTGAGAAAATTAGGGTGAATCCAAAGAGATTCTTTAAGCATATTAAAAGAAAAAGATTAACTAGAGACAGAATAGGACCCCTCAAGGACCAAAGTGGACACGTATGTGTAGAATAACAGGAGATGGGTGAGGTCCTCAATGAATATTTCTCTGCTGTATTTACCCTGGAGAAAGACATGATGACTTGGGGAACTTAGAGGCGATATTTTAGGGACAGTCCATATCACAGTAGACGAGGTGTTGGAAGTATTAGAATGTATGAAAGTGAATAAATTTCCTGGCCCTGACCCTACATCCAAGAACCCTGCAAGAGGCTACAGAAGAAATTGCAGGGCCCTGGCTGATATATTTGCATCATTGTTAGCTACGGGTGAGGTCCTCAAAGACTGGAGGGTTGCGAATGTTGTGCCCTTATTCAAGAAAGGCTGCAAAGAAAAATCTGGAAATCATAGACCAGTAAGCTTAATATCTGTGGTAGGTAAATTACTGGAGAAGATTCTGAGGGATAAGATATACATGCATTTGGAAAGACAAGGTTTGATTTGGAGTAGTCAGCATGGCTTTGTGCATGGGAGATCATCCCTCACGAATTTGTTAGAATTCTTTGGTGAAGTGACCAGGAAGGTGAATGAGGACAGGGCGGTAGATGTAGTCTATATGGATTTCAGTAAAACCTTTAATAAGGCTCCACATGGGAGACTGCTCTGGAATGTTAGATTGCATGGAAACCAGGGAGAGCTGGCAAATTGGATACACAATCGGCTTGATGGTAGAAAGCGGAGTAATAGTGGAAGGATGCTTGTCTAACTGGACACCTGTGACTAGTGGTGTGCCTTGGGTGGGTGCTGGGCCCATTAACGTTTGTTATCTGTATCAATGATTTGGATGAGAATGTACAAGGCATGATTAGTAAGTTTGAAGATGACACTAAAATAGGCGATATCGTGGGTAGTGAGGAAGGTTATCAGAAATTGTAGCAGGATCTTGATTAGCTGGGGAAGTGGGCCAAGAAACAGCCAATGGAGTGTGTTGCATTTTGGAAAGTCAAATCAAGGTAGGAGTTTCATGGTGAATGGTAGGGCCTTAAGGTGTGTAGTGGAACAGGGGGAGCTTGGAGTTCAGATGAATGGTTCTTTGAAAATGGAGTCACAGTTAGACAGGGCAGTGAAGAAAGCTTTTGGCACACTGGCCTTCATCAGTCATAGCATTGAGTATAGAAGTTGGGGAGTTATGTTGCAGTTGTACAGGATGTTAGTGAAGCTGCGCTTGGAGCATTATGTTCAGTTCTGGTCATCTTACTGTAGGAAGGATGTTATTAAACTGGAAAGAGTGCAGAAGAAATTTACAAGGGTGTTTCCAGGACTGAGTTAATGGGAGAGGTTGGACAAGCTAGGACTTTTTTCTTTAGACTGGAGCAGACTGAGGGGCTATCTTGTGAAAGTGTATATGATCATAAGAGACATGGATAGGGTGAATGCACTCAGTCTTTTTCCCAGGGTTGGGAAATCAAAGACTTGAGGGCATCCGTTTAAGGTCAAGAGGGAAAGAATACATTGGACCTGAGGGGCAACTTTTTTTACACAGAGGGTGATAAGCAGATGGAATGAATTGCTAGCAGAAGTGGTTGAGGCGGGTACGTTAACAACATTTAAAAGGCATTTCGACGAATACATGGATAGGAAAAGTTTAGAAGGATATGGGCTAAGTGCAGGGAAATGGGGTTAGCATGGATGGACATTTTGTTCTGCGTGGACCAGTTTGTGCCAAAGGGCCTATCTCTGTGCTGTAGTACTCTTTGACTCTATCTGGAGGAAGGCTGCCAAGTAAAACGTCAAAAAGCAAAGTTGGAGCAGTGTGGGATCCAGATGAAATTGCCTCAGGCAGCAGATGAATCATACTGCAGGTTGGAACATAAGAGCAGTTCAGATGCTCTACTACTTGTCTACATGCACCTCTGAGCTTCATCTATCCACAAAATCCAACTTCTCGTCCTTTGATCCCCTTTCCACTAAACTGTTTACCAGGGCAAAGCAGTTATGCAACAAAACAAATGCAAAATATAGCATTGCATTTGAATGCAGAATGCTTTTTGACAGTGCAATTTTAAAATTGTTTAATTTGAGTTAATCTCTCATATACAGAAATCCTGAAAATGTGTCGAGTTGGCTTGAATCCAGAATATATTAGGTGCAGTCCTTACAAATTGGTTGAGTTTCTGGATTTCATAACCATGTACAAATAATGAAATGGGAGATATGAACTCTTGAAAATTTTACCATAGCTCAATTATTCAACAGCTTTATAGAAAACAACACTTATCTATATACTGCCTTGCTGCATCATTTTTCATGCTTCTTTTGTTAAATCCTTGATGCTTCTCAAGCTCCAGAATTTACTTTCTTGGCTTTTATATTTCTTTTCTTCTCTCTGTTTCTACACTGAATGAGAACTCGTCCTTGGTGATTGCAACTTCCACCTCAACAATCTCCAGTACTCTATACTCTGACTAAATTCTTTTGACTTTGCTTCATCTGTCCTTTTCTTTTCCCCAGCCATACTGGTAGCGCCCTCAATCTCAACAGCACTTAAAAGTTCTCTAAACCCAAGGCTTTATCACTGATGAGCCACACCTTTGTAAGGAGGAAGTTAGATACAGAAAAAACAACAGGAAACATTTTAATCTGCGAGACTGATTCAAGATTGATAGGTTCCTTTAGCTCAGTATAAACTATATCTGCCCTCTAGTACCAATATGGAAGCTTATGTATTTTTCTATCTCCAAGATTAAGACCATTTATGTAGGTTGCCTCTAATGTTTCTTCTCCCTCTTCCTCCCATCAGCCACTCTCGTTTGGAACACCATCCCTTTGCAATTTTCCTCCAAGCTCATGTTGCTCATTAAATCTATCTCCTACTTTTTCAATTCCATGCCCATTCTTGCTTCCCTTACACCATGGACAGCAGTTCACTTGTGTATTGTCCCTTTCGTATTCAATGTCACCACCATCATCCATGTCCACACTTTGACACGGCATTCTATCCGCCCTCTGTCCCTTTGCTCTGTAGCATATATATGTTCACCTCCATTCCCGTCTCCTCCAAATGCTGTTCGAGGAGTGTTAGGATTATTGCCAGGCAAGGGGAAAAGGGTGTGGGTACAAAAAGTAAGATGCTTGTGAACCCGTGTTAACCCATGTTATATTCTTCTAATAATAATTTGTTCCTTTCGCAGAAACAATTTGTCAACTTGCCCACAATTCATTAGTTGGGCAATCCAGAGATGGCATACTAACACCATGGCTCTGTTAAAGAGCCACAGCATTTTCCATCCTTTGCCCCTCATTTCCTGCCCAGCTAATGGTCTTGCCATTTAGCCTGTATCAAATTTGGGAACATTGAATCCATCTAGTCTGGTTATCACCCTATCAGGCCAATTAAAGTCATTAATAATATTCATTGGGACTGCGGCGGACTGGGTACATTATCAATCTTTTATAAAGTTGATCATCCCATCCTCGTCAATGATTTTCCTTTGTCTTGCAACTGAAAAGAACCATGCAAGAATAGTTTTGTCCTTGTGTTTTCCTAATCTCCACAGCAGATCTTCCATCTTAATCTCCAACAAGATGGAGGAGCTCATGAAACTCTTTCCAGTTAAAATCAAGACAATCAGCTATCTCAGTTGCTTCCCAAGTTCTGCTTACCCATGAAAATGAATCTCCCTGGACCTCCCTGCTGACTTAGTATTGATCTTGCATTTTTGTTGAGCTTCTCTCCTCATTCCCTTTAAGTTCACTTCTCTCAATTTCCACAAATCTACTGACCACTCAACTTCCTATTGTCATCCCTATGATACCTAACATTGTAAATTATTCCCTTTCATTATTTATTGTCCCCGTTACTTCCAACAGCATCTTTCTCCTGCAAACTACACTTTGAAACGTGTTGGTACTTTCCTAACCCATGGCCGTCTTTCCCACAACTTCATATTTACATGTCTCCAGTCAGGTTTCTGCCCCAGCCATAATATTGAAATGGCTCTAATTAAACTCACAAATGTCATGCTCTGTGATAAACTGGCAGTGCATTTTTGTATCTTGTCCCCACTATAACCTGGGAATTGCAACTTAACAACACTGTGAGTATACCTACACCCCGTGGACTACAGCAACTCAAAAGGTTAGCCCATAACCACCACCTTGAGGGCAATTAAGAATGAACAATAAATGTGCCCTGGCCTAGTCAGCAATGCTCACTTCTTATGAAAGAATGAACATACTATCTTACCGCAATGGTGTTCTTTCATTGTCCAGTTTGAGACTGCCCTGCTACAAACTCAAACTCCATACCTCTTGTCACTTATTTCAGTCCCTGCCCAGATACCATCAGTCTTCAGCCTTTTTCTATTCCTATATTCCTAGTTCTATTCAACCTAAAAATGGAGCTTCCCAAACCCACATTCTTCCCAACACACAAATGCCCTGCTTCCACTTCTATAACTTCTACTGAAATTCACATCCCTGCTTTGTAATCTCCACATTCAATTATTTCAACATTCTCCTGACCAGTGTCTGGTTCTCCACAATCAGTAATGTTCAGTTTAAAAACTCTGCTCCCCATTTCCTATTCTTCATCAAATCCCATATAGTTATCACACCTGTCCGTATTGACCATGCTGATTCGGAAAACCTCAAACCTAAGTCTTCATCCTCAGGCTAGTTCCTCCTTCGCTAACATTTTCTTGCCCTGCAATTCTCCTTGTGATCTTCATTTCTCTGACACTGACTTATCTGCTTCACCCTTCTCTTAACTCCTTGATTTTTCTTAGACTCCATGCTCTAAAATTCCTTTTCCAATCCCCTCACCTTTCTCTATTCCTCTCCTCCTTCTTTAAAACCCACCTACTTGGTTACATCTCCTACGATTGGCGTCCAATATTAAAGGTGCTAAATAAGTGTCAGTTGTTTGATTACATCCAAGAAATACTACTACAAAGATGCAGCTCACTGAATTCATAATTTTAGGTTATAAAATGAAAGCATTCACAGTGCATGTCAGAATGGCATGTTTCAAAAAGATTTGAGTATCAGCCCTTGGATGATTGCATTGTGATGTCAGATGAAATAGAGCAAATCAGTCTTCTTACTGTAGGAAGTGCCTTTTTGTTCTTATTTCCTCAGTTACATTTCCGTTACAGAAACAATTCATGAAGATTGACACTTGATCCACATTGAATAGGCAGCTATGTACCGTGTTTGAGAGAGCACTGTGATCTATACAAGAACACATGCTTAGTAATAATTATATATTGTCAAACAAGAATGGATAATGATCAAAATGTTATCCAAGACATTAAATACTTTCTTTTAAACCTACTGTCACGCTCTCTTTTCACAGTACATTAGACATTTCCACATTAAACTGCTGCACATACTGGTGTATTGCTACAGCAGAAAGCAGGACCAGGTAGTAATGCATAAAATTGTACTATTTTGACTGGACCCATTAAGGACTCGTTTGGACCCATTAAGGAATCAATCACAGCTTGAGGGCTGTTGATATTTTGAATATGTAATAAGTTACTAAACAAATGAAGAAAAAATGTATAATCTGATTCTGGTTTATTTGTCTCTACTTTAAATATTCACTTATCTTTTGACTTCAACTCACCAATTCAGCAGAAAGGAACCTACTGCCACCTTTCGCAACTTACATGCGGGAGAGCACTGCACCTTGCTGTTTCTGTAAAATATGCTCCACATTTAATGAAGATGAATGTTAATTTAAAATCTCCTCCTTTTTAATGGTTGCCCAGGATTCAGAAATTTCCAATCTAAGGAATTGTGGTTTCAGGGTCACAAGTCTGGAATTACTCTTTGGCATGGTCACCACCATGACTTGGTACTGCTGCCGGAATTTATTCCAAGATCAGTTTCATTTAAAATTCTTAAGCGATATTTCTGGTTCTGCTTGAGAGCTTAGCATTGGTGGGGTAAGACGTGGAGACTGTTGCTCTTGAATTAAATGCTTTTCTGTGACTCTTCCAAGCTATTGCACCTTGAAAAGAGCTCCACCAATTTCCCATTTCAGGAAAGGATGAATGAGCTGCATCAACCAAGGATGTAATTTACAAAAATTTATGAAATTTTCACTATTTTCCACAGTGAAGTTCTGTGGATGTTCTACAAGCCCTGCAGCGTCACTTTAGCAGGTGATTGTCAGTTTCCGCAGGGAGATGGTGTAAACAGTAGAATTTCAGGGTCAGCATGTTTGACACTTTTCAACCACCTTTTTCTTCACTGTTTGAAAAGTGTCAAGAACTAATCATTAATATCCAGGAGTGTCTGCAGTGCCCTTGACATCTCTGGCATACACCAGCCAAATGTAACTTCAGTCAGCACCCAACCACTAAAAAGCTTCAAATCATAGGTATTTTCTGCCCAGCTGTCATTATTCCCATTATGCCCTGCCTGCTGACATCCTGACTTTAACACTCTATTCTCAAAGGACAACACAGCCCATTAAGAGAATGATTACCTACAACCTAACATCAAACTTGTAGCACTGGACAAAATGAAAGTTTTAAAACTTAGAAATAGCAAATCAGTTGAAGGGAAGCTCCAGCTGCAACCTCATTTTAGCACTTTGGTTCTGTGAAATCAGGGTCACCTCAGTCTGAAGACTATTACACACACAGTCAGGTAATACACTCCAGGTTTGGCAGTTTACATGTCACAAGTAAAGCTTGCTGTCAATAGATATCTTCAAATTAGAGTGGAAGTGAAATAATGGCTATATTTTTTCCCCCATGTTTGTTGTGAAGTAACTTGGAAGTAGATGTGCGAGTTAGCATATGAAGATAGCCCCACTGATGTGTGAGATGGGCTTTATTTATCATTTGGTAATGCAGAACTTGAGTATTGCTGGGATTTCCA
The DNA here is from genome assembly GCF_021869965.1 of Rhincodon typus. Lineage (NCBI taxonomy): Eukaryota > Metazoa > Chordata > Chondrichthyes > Orectolobiformes > Rhincodontidae > Rhincodon > Rhincodon typus. The sequence goes on along the minus strand of NC_063350.1, from coordinate 24,713,197 downwards.
TGGAGACACCTCTTTGGAGGGTAATGTGTATTAATTTTGGTTCAATGGTATCTCAATTGCCTGTAAATCCAAAGGTTGTAATTGTAAGCCCTCCCCACCATCTCTCTGAACACAATTACTCTGACACAAATATACAGTACTGAACAAAAACAGAAGTTGCTGGAAAAGCTCAGTGACATCTCTGAAGAAAAATCAGAGTTAATGTTTCGGGTCTGGTGACTCGAAGGAAGGATTGATCTGAGGAAGGCTCACTGGATCCGAAACATTAACCCTGATTTTTCTTCACAGATGCTGGCAGACCTGCTGAGCTTTTCGAACAGCTTCTGTTTTTGTTACTGATCTACAGCATCCGCAGTTCTTTCAGTTTTTTTTAATGCAGTACTGAAGGAGTGCTGTACTGTTAGAGGGGCTGTCTCTCAGTTGACATAAGCAAAGATTTATTGTGGATGTTAATGATTGCATGACACTTTTGGGGAAAAACCACGAAGTAAATCTCCCTGAAGCAAATGCAAATGAGATACTTTAATGGACGTTAATCCAACTGCTGTGTTTGGAAAATTGCTATCCACAAGTGGATCCGTCATATCATTACAATACAACAGTGATTCCACTTCAAAAATATTTTATTGGCTGAAGAGTGCTTTGGGATATCTTGGGTTAATAAAAAGTACTATATGGAACACACAAATGCAAGAATGAATTCATCATTTCGATCCACTTCACCTTCCATGTCTCCATTTACGGTATATTAAGACATATTTCTGCCCCCATTCCTTCGATTGTCCATGGCACCATCCAAACCTTGTTCAACTGTTGAATTTCATTTCTAGCAGCAAACATTGACACAACTGCCTTCTGAAGAACAGCTGCTAGTGTTAAAAGTAGTGATAGCTTTTTATGTATCAGATCACTGCATCACATTACACAATGTTATGCTGCTAATGTGGGTAATTTGTCTTTATCCCTTTTAAAACTATATTTTAATTACTCTAAATAGGTACATCCCAAGATGGCTAGAAACTCTCTGTAGACTGGTGAGACGGGAAAACAAAACAGAAAATAATTTAGCATTTGTTAATTTTCTGAATATTATATGCATTTTTCCCGAAAAGTCTATCTAGAATTTAGGGTAGTTTTTTGTTGCTGGTCAAGTACGTCTCTTCTGTACGTTGAATAATAATGCATTTCTATTAACAAATAATGATACTTTTCAACATATCTTTCAAATTCTCTTGCTTCTAAGGCACAAGTAAGAACATAATGAAGCACATTCAGAAATTAAAAAAAAATACTGCTACATTTATTGCTAAGTCTAATGTTTGTCTCATTAATATTTCCTCTGCTCCTGTGCGCTGTTACGATAGATTTCAGCAACTTCTATTACTTTTTACATTTGAACGCTGTCAGGTAACATAATCTTTTCTCTGACATGCTGCCAGTTAGTAATTTTCAAATCAAAACATTAATTTGAAAGAGATTACAAGGTGTAGAGATGGATGAACACAGCAGGCCAAGCAGCATCAGAGGAGCAGGAAAGCTGACATTTCGGGTCT
>NC_063350.1:24683712-24711244 GCF_021869965.1 Rhincodon typus | reverse complement strand
TCCCCTCCCCCATTTCTGAAGAAGGGTCTAGACCCGAAACGTCAGCTTTCCTGCTCCTCTGATGCTGCTTGGCCTGCTGTGTTCATCCATCTACATCTTGTTATCTTAGATCTCCAGCATCTGCAGTTCCTACTATCTCTGAATTAATATGAAAGATCTCTCCTTATTGCTGAGAAATTTGCCTGCACATCACACCGTGCATAGTATAAATCAATAAACAGGTCATTTGCTGATCTTGCATATCTCTCAGATTGCACGGGCATCAGCTGCCTGACAAACTAGAGTGGGAATGGGAATACCTCTTTTAGCTTAGTCAAGTTTACTCACTACTTTCATCAAAGTGTAAGTCCGACTGTAGTATTTCAAAAGCCTAAGCATGTGTTATATGTGGTGGGAAGGCAAATGATTTAGTTGTGGCTTATTCAGAAAATTACAGTAATCAATATTATTTCCAGTAGACAGTTGGCTCCAATTTACTGCATTTCTGAAATTGATTCAAAGAAACAGCAAACCACAAGATGCTGCATCCTGTGTTATTTAGAATTGTGACTCACCCAAAGTGACTGCAGTTTAAAAAAACTCTCATTGTGAGCATTTCCAGAAATTGAACAGGAGGAAATATGTTTCTAATTAGGAATAAAAGACGAGAAGATAGCATTGTGATACAAGATGCAAGTAAGTATTTTTAATCAAGGCAATGGAATTCATTGGTTGAAGAGGTTGATTTCATTATTTTCTTTGTTCAGTAAAGAATGGAAAACGGGCACGTGGATTTAAATGGCACATCATGATGTTCCTTAACATTCCCATAGAATATTGGATACTATTAACTACTTTTGCAGTGATTGTTACTAACTTGACAGCCTTATTGTATGCTGCAAATCCTACAAATTCCAATGAGGTTAATGACTTTTTCTGTTATTAGTGCTGTTGCTGCAGGGTAAAACATCATTTCATACTTAGGCTTGGGATGTTGACAATCTACATCAATAGAATATCCATTTGAATAGTCCTGAGAAGATGGTGATGGGCCTTCTCTTTGAACCACTGCAGTCTTTGCAGGGATGCTGTTCTTATAATAACATTCAGTAGAGATTTCTTGGATTATGTTCAAGAAGTACTAATGTGCCTCTATGTAAGAAGGGTACATGACCTTGAAACAATGATATTCCTATATTTTTGCTTTTGCACTGCTTAGTGGAAGACACCCCCACTGAATAGAAATGCTGTAGCAATGAGCTTGGTGTACTGTTACAGTGCAATATGTATATTGATGTGCACCAAATCTACTGTAACCTTAGTGCACTAATGGCATGGTGGAAACAGATTTAAGCATCATAGATCATATACGCTCCTCGTACTGAATGGTGTAAAAATTCTTCCTGTTGAACAAATAATGAGTATTCCATCATTCATCTGAATTGAGAAATGTAAGTGATTATTTGGCTTGCCTGAGTATCCAATCTCTCTCTTCCGCTCAGTATTAACCACAATGTTGACACAACTGGACCTGTTTGACTTCTGGTCAATGGCAGGCAATAAAATGATGATAGTGTTGAATATTTTGCCTTTGTTTATCATATAGCTTGAGGCCCAGTCAAAATATCCATCCTCCTTGGAATAATGACGATGAATACATGAAGAAACAGAACATTTGAGGCAAAATATTGATCTGAGTCTGTATTTTGGTTGTAAGAGAGTGCAATGAATTTTTGTTTAATTTTTTCCTCATCAGTTAACCATACTCATTCACTCATGACATCATGATTTATATTTTAAAATTGAATTTTTCACGTCAGTTTAAATAGTAATATTATGCAGTGTTAGTGGAAGGCACAACTGCCAATAGCTAAGGATAATGAAAGGCATACAATTTTTTTTATGTTTTAAAATGTTAGTGGTCATTCAAATTCCGATTATTATTTCAATTCAAACAATTTGAAATAAGCATTTGAAATAAGCACATTTGAAATAAGCAACTTTGATTTAAGAGATGTATCTTCAACATTTAAAGGTAGGTGATGGTATTTTCCATGGTTGAGTACAGTTTTAGTATTTAGATGATATTTGTAGTGCACAACTAACCCGTTTAAAATTTGCTTATCTATATTCAGTTTTATAGACTTGTCATTTTTAAAGTCACACAATTCAATATTTTAGATGCATGTGATCTTGTAGCAATTGGAGGTTAAAATAAACTAGTAATTACTTTACAGAAAGATTTTATTTTAAAAAAAGAAAGCAACTTAAAGGCCCACATCTGCACTTCAGGTCTGAATCAATATTTATTCGGCCAGACTGAAACACTGTTGTAAGAAGTTAAATAAAAGATGAGCTAGATCAAGCTGCATTGGTTAATTGACAGCAAGCATGTTTATTAGTCTGAATGTTGTGATATGACAGAAAAATGGAAGGAAAGATGTTCCAGGAGAAGTAAAGATTAATTTGCATACTGTCACCAAATGAAAACACTGAAGAAGCAAACATTAAGAGTGCACAGTTTGGATTCATATCAAATTGTGATGGTTGTATTATAGTTATGCATGCAAACACTGTTCTTGAAAATTTTGAATGATCTGTAGAATGTAACAAATTTCCAGACTACAGAGTATCTGAGAGTGTCTCAAATGTCACTAACATCTAGTAATGAATTGAACTTGATACCTCCTTCAAGCAATTGCTGATTAATTTGTTCCCATGGAAGCTGCTGTCCTCAGAGGTTTCTGTGGTGGTCCTCTTATTACTTGGACACTTCATGAGTGTACAGCATCCAACCATGAGTTTAAGCTTGCAGTTCCAATGAAGCAATTGGCTCTTTTGGAGATTGTGAATAGTACAAAGACGCCCTGTATGAAGGAAATCCAAGAGATTATGTATTTCTAGTTTAAAAGGATCAATGAACCTCAGAATTTCAGGAAGAGAATCAAAAACAAATGTCTTCCACCCAGTAACTACCAATCTACCAAGTCTGAGAGACAATACATTCCAAGAGAATTGTGAAACCACCAGTTTTCTTGAATTAGTAAAGTTAGACAGCCAAGGCTTGAGGTGGGGAGATGATTTAGTGACAAATGTAATTAAATGCACCAAATATATTGAATAAATGATGGGGGTAAAATGCTTGGGGGAGATATTGTATATGATTCCAAAATATTAACATTGAGTGCCTTAAGAAGCACCTCATGATGGTATTATATTAACTTCTGAGTTGAACAGCATAGGTTCCTGAGTGAGTGAGCCCTAACATCTGGTGATCCTTCAAATCTCTGCAACAATATCCATCATATCAACATAACTTGTTGTCAGCAGCAGCCCCTAGAAATCAAAGATAATGCCTGTCAGGTTAAATGAGTCTTCATATAACAGAGGAACCCAATCTTGGATCCAGTGGATTTTCTGTAGAGGGGTCACATTGCTGTGTAGAGAAATCAAATTCACAGCTTTGGGTTGGCTGCCTTCTCCTTCCTCTGCAGCTGCATTTCCACCTTTATGGCCAAGTCTCCAAGCTTTGAAATGGCTTGTATTTTGTTGGATGAGGAGGTGCCATGCCAATCATTGGCAGTTTTCTCCTCCCAGTCAATAGTGTCAATGCCTCCATGCTAGCATGCAATAGACTAATACAATTAACTGGAAGAAATTCTTCTAATTAGACCTGATATGGTTTTCTTCCACCAGAAGCAGACCCTGTAGTTTCCTACACTTAGAAAATTGTGACAGCAACATTCGCCATGAGTAGCAGTTCATAAGCTGGCCTGGCCATGGAACAAAATGCAAGCATTCTTTAACTATACCACATTTTGGTTTTGAGCAAATTTATCCTTCCTTTATTCTTTCATGGACTGAGGGGATGTGATGGCAAGATTAGCATTTCTTGCCCATCTGTAATTGCCCTTAAAATGAGTGGCTTGCTGAGCCATTTCAGGGGGCTATTAAGAGTCAACCATATTGCTATGGGCCTCATAGGCCAGATCTGATAAAGGTGGCAGATTTCCTCTCCTTAAGGTAGGGCATTTGATGAATCTTACAATGTTCCATGATGGGTTTGTGGTCACCATTACTATGACTGACATTATATTCCATTTAATTTAAATTCCATCAGAAGTTCTGGTGAGATTTGAACCCACATTCCGAGAGTATTAACGTGGAAGCCTAGGTTACTAGTTCAGTGATGCTACCACTATGCCACCACCTTCCCTTAATCAGGTAATCAGGGCAGGCACATCATGGCTGCTAATGATAGGAAAGGTGCCTACAATTTTTCAGTATGTATTCTGAATGTTTAAAGCTTGTTCCTAGGATTGGATTTGTTCACTTGATTGTTAATGCAATTTTATACTAACCCAATTGTTAAAGTTACTTTCTAGATATTACTCATAAGTTGATACAGAATTACTGTGTGTGTGTCAATCAACATCTCTGGCCTGAAAATTAACTACAACAGTGGTACAATTTCATTCCTTTGGCTTTAATTGTTTGAAAAGAAGTATGCTTTTCCTTTGCCTTTTATTTTCTCTTTTTTTCAACCCAATCTTTCTTTCCCCTTCTATTTCTTTAGTAGCACATTTCATGATTAATGCACCCAGTCCTTGCACAGTTTACTTCACAGTCCTTCAATTTAACTAGTTAAGAAAATATGCAGCTACTTGACCTATGCATTCAATTCAGATCTCCTGTTTCCCCCTCTACGATAATGTCAACGTGCTTTTTCAGTTATTTGCCAGTCAAAAACTTTGGAACAAGTAAATATCCAAGGCCAAGTCTAAAGAATGGTGAATACTGTTAGGTGTCCTGCCCTGACAATTTCTGGTGCATTATCTTGGCTGATGACTATAGTCTTCCAAGTTTTATGTTACCTTTAGATTCTTTGTGACAAAATGTATCAACATCTTAATTTAGCAACAATCAAAACTGTAGAAATCCAAGGATAAATCTTTCACTGCTGTTTTTTATTCGAAATAATTATCTAATGCAGCAGTGGACTAAATATAACCTTGTCTGAAAATTACTTTGATAAAGCAGCTTCTAACTTCTAAATCAATCGTCTTATTTAGATACCATGTATAGAAATTTACTTGAGAGCTGAGCAGATCAGCTTTGTTCAGGACTGGAGTGATAGAGGGGATTCTGTGAACTGAGCAGCCAGTAAATTGCCTTCAACATGACTTCTGTGTTTTAAATAGGTATCTCAGAGCTATGTATCTTGGAATTCAAAGCCGTTGGCACAAAGAACATGAGCGCCGACACTTCTACTGGAGAATGATGTTTGAGAGCGCTGACATAAACATGCTGCGTCTGCTGGAGACCTTTCTTAAAAGTGCACCGCAGCTAGTCCTGCAGCTCAGTATTATGGTGCAAACAAACCACATTGGCACCTTGCAAGGTAAGGCTCAATAATTTCTCACTGTTACAAAGACCTGCTAGAAGGTCACAAGCCATTTTAGAAATCAGAACAGACCAAGTTTGGCCTTTGTTTTTGTCACCTCCACCCACATGTTGCGTTCTTGCTCCATTACAGATTCCCTTCTCTCTCTTGTCAGAAATTTAACCATTGGACCTTCAAAACATTTAGACTATCACTAACCTGCTATTGTTGTTTTCACATCTTTACCCCTTTCTCTTGGAGAGCAATGAAAAAGTCCAGAGGCTGATTACAGTTTGGAAGACCATCATCTTTAATGGCAGTGACTATCATCATACCAGTCCTATTGCTGAGCAGGATAATTAGCTCCACTTAGTGTGAGGATGTTATGAGTTTCAATATTCCAAAAGCCAAAGTGTGGATTACCTATACCTGCTGAATGAAATTATCCTGTTGGACGACAACACAGAATTCGGCAGGATTTCCAGTTGACTCTCTCCAAGACTCTTTGTGGAATCCAAACTCCCCAAACCTACCCACCACCCCAGCCACTGAAGTGACATTGCTAGCATTAATCCAAAGTTTTGTTTCACTTTCCTGGTAATATTCAAAAATCGTTCTGTCATTTCAATGGAAAAATAATTGCCTGACATTCACTCTTTCTTAAGATTATCTCATTTTTATGAATATAATAGCTAAGCCTCGTGGAATTGTCCAAGGAAATTGAATATTATCCATTGGTTTCGATAGGAGTGTAAACCAGATGGGCTCAATGGCCTTGTTATTATGTGCTTTGATCTATTTTAAGCATTTAAACTTATTCCAGTCATCTTTCTTAATCTAATTTTGCCATTAGTTTAGCAAATATTATCTGAATATAATTTTCATGAACAGTTATATTATTGGTGTAATAGAATTATAGAAAGGGCTATTGACCCATTGAGTCTGCACCAACCCTCTGAAGCGCATCCCACGCAGACCCACCCAAATACTCCCCACCCAATCCCTGTAATCCCAACATTTCCCATGGCCAATCCACCTACCTGCACATCATTTGGATTGTGGGATGAAACCAGAGCACTTAGCAGAAACCCACGCAGACATGGGGAAAACATGCAAACTCCACACAGATGGTTCCGAATCGAAACTAGGTACCTGGCATTATGAGGCAACAGTACTAACCATTGTGCCACCATGTCTATTTAGGTAGCTTACTAATTATATGACTGGACCAGTAATCCAGAAAGTTGAGCTAATTATCTGGAGATGCCACGGTGGCAAATTTGTTTTAAAATAGAATTCATGTAAGTTAAGCAAATATGGAGTAAAACATTAAGATCGCTTATAGCAATCATGAAACCATAGCATTTTAAATACGCAACTGGATCACTAATGGGCTTTAGACAAGGTAACATGCCATTCTTATCTGAGTTGGCCCACATGTGATCCCAGACCTAGAGCAATACAGTTTACTGCATGCTGAAATATTCTTGTAGGCCAGTTTAGTTGAGCTATGACAGTAATTCACACTGAGAATTAAACGAGAGGAACCACTTGGTTTCAATCTTGGCATCAATTTTGGATTTGGCAAAGGCCCACTCAGCCCAGTCAACAGTGAAAACTTTTTATCACCTACGTCTAAGAATATGTAGCAAAGTCAGGCAACCTAGCCCACAGATGAAATAATTGTCTGACCTAATCAAATTCATCAAATCATAAATGTCAGCCATTACCAGCCCTGGGCATGCCCAGTCCCATCAATTAGAAGGGTGTACAATGAAGCAGAAGTAACTCAGAGTCTCCAACATTGGCTGCAGATCCTATGCTCTTCATCAAAAGGGGCTGGATTCACCACCACTGTCTGAATCCTGAAAGAGAAGGACATCAGACTTTGATTGTGAGTGGTTGTGCAGCAAGAGGAAACCAGACCCTATTTGTAGAGGGTTGTGTTTTGGTCTGGAGGACTGTGACCAGCAGTGTGCCACAAGGATTGGTGCTGGGTTAACCACTTTTCATCATTTATATAAATGATTTAGATGTGAATATGCGAGGTATGTTCAGTAAGGTTGCAGCTGACACCAAAACAGATGGTGTAGTGAACAGTGAAGAAGATTATTTCAGAGTACAGTGGGCAGAAGAGTGGCAGATGGAGTTTAATTTAGATAACCGTGAGGTGTTGCATTTTGGTAAGACAAACCAGGGCAAGATGTGTACAATTAATGGTGGGGCTCTGGGAAGTGTTGAAAAACGAAGAAACCTAGAGTTGCAAGTAATTCCACTGTTCCTTGAAAGTGGAATCGAAGGTAGACAGGGTGGTGAAGGTGGCATTTGGCACGTTTGCCTTTATTGTTCCATAGAAACCATATAGTGTGGAAACAGGCCATTTGGCCCAACAATTTCAAAATGTCCTTCTGAAGAGCATCCCACCCTGACCCAACCCCTCACCCTTTCCCTGTAACACTACATTTTCCATGGCTAACGCACCTAACCTACATATTCCTGAACACTGTAGGCAGTATCCCTTCAATAGATTCATTTTAGAAAGGAATGAGACACTGCCAATGCAGTCTTCCAATGTGGAATAGATATGAATCTTTGTGACCACATTTATCTTTCCATAATTTCGAGAGTCTAGTTGACCCAAGCCATATAGGAACTAGTGCTATCAGTGAATTCCAACTGTTTTGACTAAGTTCAATCAAGTAATCTTCCAACATGTATTCAATCTCTGTCTTCATCTGAGCTTGTTTTATTCTAGGCTCAACCAATAAGGATGCTGTTTAAATTTGTCCTTACTCTCCAACATCCACATCAAGTCTAGCTAATGTTGTACACCCAAGTATATCTCTACAGATTACCTTCTACTTACTCAATAATCTTACAAAATCCCCCAGTTTTCCTTTGTCTAAATGTGAGAAGACAGTATCTAACTGTTCCAATATTTCTGTGTTAGCTAGTCAAATTGTAGAGGGTTCACTTTTTACCTCCTTTTACTTTATTCTTATTGTCTCTGTCATCTTCCACCTACGCTTACCACATGACAGACTTCTTCCTCCTTATTCTTTTCCTTATGTTGATACCTTTTCAATGTGTTTACTTGACATAACCAACTCTTTCTATGATCAGGAGTATTTCATTTTAATAACCTTCCTAATTACTTTGTATGTACCACTGAATTTTTTTCTAAAGGTTCACTTTTGCAAAGGCAACAAAACTAATAATGCAACTTGAAATGTTCTACTTGCTGAATGTGTACCTGCCAATTCATTTTCATCTGTGAATGTTTCAAATAAACTTGTGCTACCTTTATATGCTCCTGTGGGTTTTCAAAAGTGAACATGTAATCCAACATTGAGGATTTATCTTTGGTTCATGAATTTCTCCCTTATCGATTCTAAGGGACCTCTGGGAATTTCTAGCAGCATACAGTAAAATTCAAATCCTTTGTCCCAATACTGTGGGTATTCATGACAGCATGCCTTCATCATAGGCTTGACAGTCTGGTGTTTACAAATGATATGTGGTTTTCTTCAGTTGTTTCATATCTAAACTGTTAATGATCTGCAGAAAACTTTATGCACGCAGCTAGAACCTCGATCAGACCATATCTCGTTTGGTAGTCCACAACACACAAAACAAACCTGTGTTGGCTTTTCCACCATGGATCCTAGCTGTAACTGTCCTTAAAGGAAGAGCTTCTGCCAATGAGGTTGTCATATCCATAATTGTAAGGATATACTGATAACCTGCTTTTGTTTGTTTTTGTTTATGGTCCTACATAATTTATTCACATTCAACTGAACGATACTTCAAAAACTGCTACGGGTATCAAAGGTGCTAATTTGACTAGGTGTCCAGATTTTCTTATTACCTAACATCATGACATTTTTGTAGAACTATCATATATCCTTAGGTATTTTACACAACAGGGCTACCTAATGGTCAGTCCTACATTTCTCATATTCCTATAAGCCCTGCCATTTGAAATTCATGTGCTACTCTCAATATCTCCATATGATATCTGGGCGGTACCACTATTTGAAGAACAGCTATCCATTCTTCATCTGCAGGTCTGCAAGGATGTTTCCACCTCCCCATCAGAATATAATAACACTCTGAAGCTGAGGCTGGAGGAGGTCAAATGTGAGCTGCTTGTGTTAGCTTGCTTAACTCTGGATCTGCTTCCTGAGCTTCAGTTAACATAGACATGCCAAGCACTTCATTTGAATTATGCTCATTTGAAATAGAGTTTTAACTACTGCAACATCTACTTGTAGTATTACTGCCCTCTGGTGATGGACTTTATTTAGCCATTTCTCTGGTTACTCAACAAAATTGGAAAATACCTGGAATCAACTCCTGCAACTGTTCCATCTCTTTAGCCTCAAATGGACTTTCAGTAATTATTCACAAAACTATAATTTTCACTCCTGCTAAATCATTCCACAGGAGCAAATCAGGTCCATCCATAATTTCTTAACTACCATTAGTCCAAACAACAAGTCACAACTCCACAGTCTAACTGTACTTAGTACACAGGAACCAAGATTTAACTTCCAGCATTTACTAACACTCTTGGTTTCGTTGAACTGTCTGGTGAGAACATTAAATCCTAATCCAGCAAAAGAGGACGAGTGACTCCTCCATCCCTTATAGTTGAAAAGAAAGGGGTATCATTCTTTAAAATCAAAACCCTTCATATCTCTCATCCATCCTATGTACTCTTTTCACATTGACCACAGTGTTTACCTCCGGTCTCTCTGTTGCAGATCACCCTGCAATCTAATCCACGGCCGTTTTCTTCTGAATCTCCTCATTGGACTCATTCTTACTAGTTCCAATATGACAATTGGATTTCCCAAGCCCTATCAAGCATTCTGAATGAATGTGTCTCACCTTGTTACAATGGAAACACCTCAACTTCCAATGTTTACCTCCATCTTCAGAACTTTCCCTTCAGAACTAAGGGAGAGACTTTGGGGCATTCCCAGCTATCCATTCTTTACACTGGCTACTTGCTTTACTTTCACTCTCCCATATTTTCTCCCATATGAATTTGAGGATGATGAGAAAAAGGTTTAATTTTATGGATTAGCTCAATCAGCAGCCACTACTGTTGCAAACCTTTGGTCCTCAACAAAAGTTCTTATGACAGAAGGTTTTTTAATTCCTCTAAGAGAATAATCTCTCTCTAAAAGTTTCAGGCTTGCTTTCAGCCTCCAATGCTTGCATCCACCCATCAAAATTACTTTGCCTAACCCTTTTTAAATTCTATATAGATTTGGCCCTGCTCTTTCCCTAAAGTCTGCAACCTTTACCTATATCCCTCAAGTGATAACTCATGTGGAGGTAATATAATTTTCTTTATAGTGTCTTACACCCAGGAAACCCCAGTGACAGTGAAGCGTAAATATCCTGTCTTTTACCTGTCAATTTACTCTGAATAAATAGTATTTAGTCCTCTCTTGCCCAATTCATCTGTCCAGCCATTTCCTAAAATGATGTGAAGGGTGCTTCCACATCCTTTCCGTCCAATTTTGGTCAGGTTTGTACAAGCATAGACATTTCACTTCTGGACTTTATATTTTGACAAATATTCTCCTTACTAAGACCTGCATCAGCATTTGACAAAACCTTGTTCTGCGTCATTGTTGATTTTTCACATTCCTTCATCTGCTCTTTTCATTATTTTATCCCTTTCTTTCCCAAGTCCCTACAGTAGGAAAGCAGGCCATTCAGTCCATCATGTCCACACTAACGCTCTGAAGAGCATCTCACTCCCTTACCCTATAATCCTGCATTTCCCATGGCTAACCAACCCAGCCTGCACACTATGGGCAATTTAGCACAACCAGTTCACCTAACCTGCACATCTTTGGACCGCGGGAGGAAACCCACGTGGACACTGGGAGAATGTGCAAACTCCACACGGACAGTCGCCCAAGGGTGGAATCGAACCCAGGTCCCTGGTGCTCTGAGGCAGCAGTGCTAACCACTGAGCCACCATGTCACTCACATAATCACTGACTGTGTAATCTCTAGTTTCTTCATAATTTCCACACGTTCAGGCTGCATTAATTGTAGCCAAATCTTACCGGATTTTTCACTACCCAGGGTATTTGGTTTCACTTGTATTTACTCTAAACACCAATTAGTACCTCAATTACCTCTGCCTTCATAGCTCTGTAAGGCAATACTACCGCCAGTTTACCTGCCCTGTCTATCAACCTGGATTTTGCTTTGTTCCCTAAAGACCGCTAGGAGCAACTCTAGCATCTGCAGGAAATTGTTTGCCATTTCCAGTGCCATGTCTTAACTGCAGTACAGAACCTCATGTTTTCCATTACCTGTGGTATTTAGTAATTCTGCACCCAAATACTTGTTTCCTCTACTTCAAGTCAATCCTGGATGAGTCCCTAAAATTAGTTATGCTCACAAAGGTAGTGCACTGGAAATGAGACCCTGCTATTTCCAGACCTTTTACAAAAATTAAATATTTTTAAAAATATGTAGAATTTCCCAATTTACCTGTCCACAGACTGACAGAAAGCATGACCCAGGTTTCTGTTCTTAACGAGAATTGCCATTAATTACAAATAAACAGGTTCTAGCTACAGGTAGATGATTGTTACTGGTTAAAACTCCAACCCCCTTACAAATTTCCTACCTTTCCTCAGGCTTTTGTTAGCAGTAACAGCAGCAATCAGGCTGTGAAGATTAAGCCACGCACACTAATAAGAAAAAAGGCAACTCTGAGAAACAGAGCAGTTTAACAGCAGCCATTGCTGCCTTGAAGCTCACTGACTACAAAGGCTTGTCTTGCAATCCCTCTGGGGTCTGTGATCCACAGTTTGAGAAGTCTTGTTTTAGACTGTGCCTGGACAATGGAAGAAAGCAAGATGTTTCATAGCATGCTATTTTTGTCATTAAGATGCTTCAACATGTTTCACAACTGATAAATTATGCTTTTTATATACAGTTGCTATTGTTGTGTAGGCAAATGTAGCAGATAATTTGGCCCCAGCAGAGTCCCACAAACAGCAATTTAGATCAATGAGTAATTAATCTATTTTTGGTGGTTAGTGTAAAAGGAGAGAAAATTTCCTTAATGCACAGTTGCTAGAATGGATTTGTATTATTCATAATTGCATTTTTGTGTTTTGGAGAAATTTGCAAATTAATCCCAGCAGTAATTTATGATCGTGTATCATCATATGGACTTAATAGAGAAGATTCTGAAGAACAAAATGTCTGATGTGCAAATTAATAGTATGAGGAGGAAAAGCATTTCTTGTGATTTTATTTGCTTCTTGCTGATGGTGGTCACATTCTCCTGTTCATTAAAGAGGTTTTTCAATAATTAAGAATTTTCAGCAGCATTCTGATCATAAGGAAAGAATTTGGATTAACATAAATCCCAATCATAGCAGGAGGGTGAATCCTGAATTAAGCGGCACACCCAGAAGTGAAGAGGCGCATTTCTGAAGAAGGGTCCCGAACGAAACACCAACTTGCCTGCTCTGATGCTGCCTGGCCTGCTGTGTTCCTTCAGCTCCACACTGTGTTACCTCTGACTTCAGCATCTACAGTTCTTGCTATCTGAGTGAGTTATAATCCCACTGCAAAGCCTCTTCCGAGGATGCCCACCTCGAAGAAGTTGTCCTCCCCACTTCAGAAAGACCTCAGTGGATCTCTCTCCCACTGCAACCCTCTGGTAATCTCTTCAGCCCTGAAACTCTTTGACCACATACTCAAGCAAACCAGGTACTACAGCCACATCGCCTTTCTTAATACCTGCCTATGGAACTGGATCATCCCCAATGGACTCCAGTCTACATTCAGGCTCCCATTCAATTTGGTCTTGACCGTGACAACCTCAGCATACACAACATCCAGAGCTTCCAAAAACAGTTTTCTTTACAGATCCTCAAGCACATGCTCTCAGCAGTGTGCCAACATCTGGCATTACAATCAACCCCACCCCAGCTCAGAGACTCCCGTTCCCAGACCTGCAAAGGACCTCTTCTGTTTTTCATTCTACGCAGGGTCATAACCTCAACCAACATTTTTACACCACCCTATCTGACATTAATAACCGTAGGTACACTAAACTTGCCTGCCCTTACCACTGAACACAGGCCTCTTCCATCCCCCAAGTCCTCCACCCTACCCAGGACCTGCCCCCTCAATGTGTCTGCCACCATTAACCATGTGGTCACCACCGCCACCCCATTTCTGAAGAAGGGTCCCAACCCAAAACGTCAACTTTCCTGCACCTCTGATGCTGCCTGGCCTGTGGTGTTCCTCCAGCTTCACACTATGTTACCACAGAAGTGATAATGATGTTGAGGCTTGGTTGATTCAACACTGAGCTTGATTTTAGTAAAATTGTTAGGAAATCAGCACAGACTTCCAACAGTCTGCTCTCACACAGGGTGCAGAATGCACCATACTCCCAGCTTGTATAAAACCTGTTAATAAAACAGGGACCTCTTAATAAAAGCTTAGAAGACCAAAGGGATGGACTGATGGAAACTGCTGGAGGGAATGTATGAAGTTTTCAAGATGCCTAATGAGATAGAAACTTAGGACCACTTTCTCTGACTTCTTTGGAGTTACTGACGTTACCATGAGGGTAAAGAGGGATGTCCTGTTCCCCAGAAATGCTAGAGTAATCCAGCACTTTGACCAAGAAGGCATCATTGGAGTTGATACAAAAAGTGAGTGTCACCCTGAGGACCGAGACAAGTACATTGATTCATACTATGTGTAAGGCGTTTATGCATGTGACTAAAGGGTTGTTACTGTATCCACAACTGTTGAGTCAACAGCTTGCTTTGGATGACACTGGTAAATCATATTCTTGAAACAAGTGTTTCTTTGTGGCATGCTTTGTGTAGTCACAGCAGGTTTGATAAGTAAGCTCAGAGGGAATTGTGTGTTGACCTTGGTAAGGTTCAACTACATTGAACAGCAGGTGAAAGAATATTACTGTTTGCTGTAAGATGATAGAAGCCGAAGCGAAACTGAGTATGGTTGGGAGATATGAAGGCTAGGAATAAAGGTCACCTGAAACAATGGCAAGGAAGAAAGGTGGTGGCTGGGATTTTCCATTTTGTCAGGGTCTTAGTGGATCCATAAAGGCCTGTGATGAGTCTTCTGGAGCGATTATCTGTCTATCAGCTCATTTCATATGCAAATAAGTCCTGTGGTGATTTACATAGTGAACTGGTAACCATTTAGCCAGTAAGCAAGAGTTGTGACTTGCACCAGTACCTTCTAGAGTCAAAGGTTCTGCCACTGTGTTTATAGACCACATCTTTAAAGATTATCCAGGCACCCTTTCGCCCACTGAAAGGCAGGAGCTCTACAACAGCACGTCGTCATCGTCAGTCTCACCCCCCGAGATGTTGGCCTGAAGAAGGATTCGACACCCACAGAACCCTCACTGAACAGGCTGTCAAGGTCAGAAAGAAGCTCCTCTTCCCCAACAATGGGCGAAAGAAATTCTGCTATCAGACCCAAACAGCCTGAGTCAGAGTCACGCAAGAGGTCAGTGACTCAAATGGGATCCAGTGCAGGAACAAGATCAACAATCTCCTGCATTTCACAAAGGTAATTGCCACCATCTTCACTCTGCAGCCTCTCACTCATATGGCCATCACTTTGTATGGTGGCAGATCCTGACAGCCATGTTAGATAGATCTGCCCATATCACCGTGACAACCTGATGTGAACTAAAGTGGCTCGCACCCACCATATGCTGCCAGTCCTCTAATGCTTCCTGGGTACCTTGCTTCTGGGAGGCAATAACTGAAGAGGACTTTCCTTCTTGCAGGGCAATCCATGCTGTTCATGTGCTCATGCACCCATTCCTTTCGCACACTGAACTGTCCCCTCTCTCTCTCATTGCAGGAAA
The DNA here is from genome assembly GCF_021869965.1 of Rhincodon typus. Lineage (NCBI taxonomy): Eukaryota > Metazoa > Chordata > Chondrichthyes > Orectolobiformes > Rhincodontidae > Rhincodon > Rhincodon typus. The sequence goes on along the minus strand of NC_063350.1, from coordinate 24,695,966 downwards.
CACTGGTGCACAACAAAATAGAGGAGCCAGGCAGGTAGAGGGCTTACTGACCTCTGCATCTTCACCCTGTTTGAGGGTTGGCAGTCCTGCTCGCAGATGAGGACCAAGAGAGTTCTGCACTAATGGAAAGATCAGAGGACATGGCAGCACTGGTAGGCACCCACAGAAAGGAAGAACAACAGACAGGCACCCAGGAACTCAATCTCAGAACACTTGGGCAATACCCTGTCCCTTTGCCAGTAACCCTACTGCCTGTGGCAGATCAGGCTGAGGATGGTGTCCCTGCATCTGTGTAGGAGATTCTCTCTCCAGTCCAGGCACCTTTAGACCCTGAGCCCACAGAAGATGCCCACCAAAATCCTTATGGTCATGAGGGCATACCAGCCAGCTGGCTCCTTCTATCCCAGTTGGTGATGTTGGGCCTGCCTTTCGATAGAGTGGTAGGCAACAGAAGAAAAGAAATCCTTTGACACCTCAGTCACATGGGTGCTTCATTACTGAACAGAAATCTTACACCAAGAAATCTATCTTCATTTCCTCTCCTGTAATATTTGTTGTGTCTCTTTTCCCTGCTAGGTGCCTACATGGTTGTCTGAAGTGAAAACAGTGCAACATCTTCCCTCAATACGAGATGATAGCACCCTTCCCTTGGATACCTCTGAATATCTCGCTGGATCAGCGCTCCCCCTTGCGACCATACACCCCTCTCCTGATGCTTAATCCTCTTCTGCCACCCTTGTCTCGTGTGTGGTAATGGCATCCAGCCTGGTTCTGGCTAGCTGGGATGCTAGAATGTGCATAGCTTGTCTCAATTAGCCTGCGCCAACAGCACATCTCATGGATTGTATTTTTCTCTGTTGCTGCAGTAATTACTGCATATCCCACACATCATGAAGTGACAATCAGCTGAAAATCTACTGCGGCTCCATGAGTATAGCAGATCTCATTGGAATGTGATTGCTTAAAAACTGCTGATTTACTGGCAACGTAAAAATTGAAGGAATCTGAACCCGATTGATCAGGAGGCCAGTGGATGGACAATGGGGTACCTACAAGATGTAACTCTATTCCCTCCACCCCCAACAATAAAAGCAGCATCCACTTTTGGAGTGTAGTCATTTCCACTTTGGAGTTTAGCGCAGTTGTTTTGAGACACTTTCAGAATGATAAGATTTTGCTTGTTCCTTGGCCTATTTGTGTACTAATGCCCCTCCATAGGTTCACCATCCCCATTGCCCTAGGAACTTTATTCCTCTCATCCTAAATATTGCCGTCATTGAAGTTAACAGTCTTCTCCCAGAGTCCCTCAGCCTCCTTTGCTGAGCCTTACCTTTCCTTGATCGAAGTCACCTGTACGCTGATGCTCCTTGACCTGCGCCCATACACCAAAAGCATACACTTTCTACCCCTGAGCTTCTGAATGCCCTCAAAACTCAAATTTCTAACTGCCCTTCCCTGTCCCTGTGACCATTTGCTCTGCTACACTAGCCACCCAAACACTGCACCCCCTCCCCCAATTATGTATTGGCCTCTGTATGAGTGACGCTCTCTTGATGGACCCTTCACCCCAGACTGACTCCAGGCCAACACTCAGCCACACTGGAACTCAGCGTTCAGAATGACTGGAGCCCAGCTCTGCCACTCAGTGGAGTACACACGCATGATCCAAGGAAATGCTTTGGGAGTGAAGAATGGCTGCTGGAGTAGAGTTGGGGAGTGAGTGGTTTCCAGATTCTGGTAGTGAGAACAATCACTATAATCCCCGCTCTCCATCCGGTAGGTGAGAACCTATCACTTCCAGCAAACCCATTGAAAACTGCTTGCTGCACTTCAGGTGTGGTCTGTACAATTGGAGAAAAGCTTATTGAGTCCTATCCTTAAATCCCTTTGCCACATTACCACTTACTGCCTGAATTGTTTGCTGTACTTGCCTCTATGGGCTAAATCTTACCTTTGTTAAGCTAAGTCAGAGTTGTCATGTGGTTTGGATTTCTGCTGCAAGCCCTAATGAGGTTTTTTCAGTATCTTACCAAACCGTATCATCAACTATCTACCATGTCCCTATGGGGTCTGTCACAACCAATGCCAGCCCATCCCACCGTGTACCATTCCCAGAACAACTCACGACTCGGTTGATATCTGCCAACAGACGCTGGTACCTCTTGTGCCAGTGTCATATTTAAAAGGTACTGTAATACCCATTCAGAAGCTGCTCTGCTCAATAAAAGACAGAATCTGAAGAAAGCAGAGAAGGGGCAGATGGCACTGAAATTCAGCTTTAGCCGCCTGGACATCCTGCTCTAGGTGGTGGTGCAAAGGATAGGAGTCCTCTTCCTGGAGTTCTGGCAGAGACAGCCATGACACTAAACCCTGGCAGCCTGGTCCAAAGTCACCGCCCAGGTCAGTGCCACCTTCACAGTCCAGAGAAACAGCCGACTGTCCCATAAGAAGGTAGTGACCTTCTCTGCTGCACATTAAGTGCTATACTCTTCTCTTTGCCACGTTATGCTCGCACTGTCTCTGCTACAGAACCCACCTACCACTGAGGCTCAAGCTCTGTCACTCTAACTATTGCCTGCAACATCTTCCTTCACTCATCATTACCTCTCACTCGACTAACCCAGCATGGCTTTTGTGTTGTCTCCTCACTCCATTGGAACACTACCTTGCAACTACCCACGCCAACACTAACAGCCCTGTCACCCACTCTCCTCTCACTCAATCCATCCATTTCTCTCATTGCTGGAGGGAAAAACAGCCCATAACAGGGCACAAAGAGGCAGATAGGCGGAGGGATGCCAGACATTAGGCTCCTCATCTCCTCACAGTAGAAGACTGGGACGAGTCCTGTGGCGATCTAAGACATCTATGTCCCACCAACCAAGTCATTCTTCATTCCATTGCAAATTTCACATTAGCGCTACTGGTGGTGCCATTCAATGCACATAACTTCTAACCAATAGTGATGATGCTCTCTCTCTCATATGTCTGTAGCTACACCAGAATCTCTGCCACCTCTGCGGTGAAGTAGCCATCTCCTTCAGTAGCCACCACTTTGACTCCAGACCAAGAGTACTGAGTATCTCAGAGGAAGTATGGGTAAGACTCCCTACAGCTCAGATACTGACAGCTCTGTGGGAACATTAATCTTAAAGTGTGGTAACACAAACTGGTGAGCACCTCACTGCCTCCCTCCACAGCTGGCTAAGGAAGAAACACCCCAGGCCACTGGCACATGGGGGACTGACGGAAACCTGGCACTTTCTCAGGCCCAGGCAGGGGACGATGCTGTGGTGTCAGCAATCAGAGAGGTCATTCACACACAGAGGAGTGGCACACAGGGATGTGGGAAGCTGCAGCAGTGCAGCAAAGTCATGTAACCATCTGGATGCCCACATGGACACTTTGGCAAATGCCAAGGAGAATCAGGCCCTGTAGTCTGAGTCTGCTGGAGAGGGGCACACAACTGTACTCCAGCACCTCATAGCCGACAGCCCAGCATTAGATGGACGAGAGCCTGGTGTGCACTCCAGCTGCCCTTCCTCACAAGGAGACTGGGTGGTACTAGGAGGCACCTAGCTGGAGGTGGAACCACACACAAGCCTCTTCTCTCAGGACAATTGAGGGGGTTGAGCTCTCCACCCCACTCTGCCTGCCTTATTGAGAGCCTTGGATATTCGCACTGAGGAGGGCCAATTTGCACTGTCACGTTTAGGCTGAAGTCAGAAGTCACATGACACCAGGTTATAGTCAAACAGGTTTATTTGAAATCATATGCTTTCGGAGTGCGGCTCTTTCGTCAGGTGAAATCACCTGACAAAGGAGCTGAACTTCGAAAACTTGTTGGACTGTAACCTGGTGCTGTGTGACTCCTGACTCTGTTAACCACCGTCCAACACCCGTACCTCCACATCATGTTTAGGATATTCAGATATGAGTGCCCAGGATCACCCAAACAATTCCCCAAGACTGATGAGCAGGTTCCCTTCAAGCTATGGAACCAAGGACCACATGAAGATGTGGCTGGAGGGAGAAGAAAGAAGAAAACTTTTTATGGGGCCTTTGGCATAGGTACCAATGGATTGTGTCTTAATTTGCACTTTTTATAAAATGTAACTGCTTTCACCTTACGTATGCCCCAAATGTCTTGATTATAGCATGAGGCATAACTTTATGACTATACACGATGTTCCATGGATGGATAAGAGCCTATTGGAGCATGTGGAAGCAAGACGATTAAGGTGGATAGAGAACAATAGATACTTCTGAAACCTTTGGTTTTCCACCTATAAAAATCCCTATTCTTTTATGGCCTATCTATCTAAAAGTGTTGCTGTGAATGAGTCAGTTTGTCTGTAACACAAACAGGAGCCTGATACATCAGGCTGGCCAGGAATTGGGGACCCCACAAGTCTGCATCTTCTAGACTACATAAGTCTCTGTGTAATGTTCTGTCCCTTTAAACGTTTCATCATCAGTGGGTCCTGCAGCCCCCTCTCACACAGGTCCAGTCATATGCCCTCTTCACTCGGTGTGGTTGCAGCCATTTTTTCCCACTGCAGCATGATAGAAGGCAACAGTGAACATTCCTCAGCAAGAGGCTTCTAGCCTCCACCTCAATGTGGCAGTAGCTCCAAACTTCCAGTACGCCTTCCTGGTACACTTGCCTGTGAACTCCATTGGCTTTGCACCTCCCCATTCCCTACCCATCCCACCTACATGAACCTGCACCTGGCCACCTTTCCCCACAGCCCCTGGCATATGAGGAGGTAACCATGCCAAGTGTACTCATTCACTGTGGTGAAGCCAGTGTGCTCCTGACTGTAGACAACATCCCAACTCACATGAACCCCCCCCCCATCTTTCTCTCCTTCACAATTCTCATGCCTCTCCCTTTTCCAGCCACCAGTTCTGAGGAATAACCTGCTGCATTTCCTTCCTGGCAACTCTGTTTAGTTTCTGTGGATGGATCCAATGGACTGACTGTGGCCCACTCCCTTAGGTGACCTAACCAGACAGACCTAAACAAGAAGTGCCTCGACCCCTAACTAGTGACTGCATATCTCTGTAACTGTTTTAGACCTACCCCTTGAACTGGCCACAATGGAGTGAAAAGACTGACCATGGCCCAGTCCCTGCATGGTCCCCTGACCAAGATCGTCCCAACCAAATGCCTGACCATGGCCAAACCATTGGACTGATATGGGAGGCTGCCCTTGACTTACTGTGCTGGGATCCTCTGATTATCAAGTGCCTCCATAGATTTTGGTGAGGACTACTCTCCTAAGACATTGAGACATAACTGCTTGTTTGCTGATAATGCAGTATGTTTGCACAAATTGTTGGCAAATGTTGCAGGTATGAGATTGACAATAACATACTGCTGTACAGCATGATGTACACCTCTTGATTGAGGACTGCTGATCAACAAGGCAAGCTGCCTGCTTATGTGACTGCACTAACTAGCACAGCAAAGCAAGGTAGGGACGATGCGAGGAGGTGCGAAGAGGACAAGCAAGTGGTAACAAGCTGCAATCTGGTTCAATCCGTGAGTTAAGACCCTGTTCACACTTGGAGTCCCTGCTGTAGCATTTCAGCCCCAGTTGCCTGTGTGCACTGTAATGCAAAGCTGCTTCCAGAGCCCCCTGCCAGTGTATCGGAGAGGTGCCATGATGATTGTGAGGGATTGGCAAATGCTAGCTGCCAATGTCTCCTGGATGAGATGTGCATGCTGCTGGTTCCTGTAATCATGCCCTGCAATGATACAGTTTGTTCATACACAACATGGAGATCATTTGGAGTAATTTACCAGGTACACACTCTGGTTTCCATGTCAATTTATCTCCATGTCTAATTTGTTTGATGAAATATAAACTGAATATTAATGATTTGAGTTGTGCTGTTAACGACTCACTGCTGCCTAATGTGAAACTTTCCTCAGCGCTTGTCAAAAGCAGGAAAGATGGAGCAAGATGCTCCCAACGTCAAGATGGGCCTTGCTAGAATTTGGATCTGATTCTGGCATGCAAAGCTGAGTTATCACATTAACATAGCTTACTTCAAACATCAAAATCAAATTATTCCTGGTGCAATTTAAGAGGAGCTTTAATCTAGTTAGCAATGCCTGAACTGGGAGTGATACTTACAGGGAAAACAAATGAGATGAGAGAGAAGATATTTCTTTTTTTCACACCTATATCCTTAATGATTGAGAAATAATGAGCATCATTATGCCCAAACTTGACTGTCTTGGCTGATTTTATTTAGTTTACATTTGATTATAAAGTCATAGCACTGAATTCTTTCAGTGGATGCATGCCTGAGAAAGTACTGACTGATATGCCTATCAGTGAAGCCATTGATTGCAAGGACAAGAATGGATCCGTGATATAGGTGCTCTACATTTATTCAAAATAGATTTTCTGAATGAATGATACAATGATATTGACTGTAAATTGACTGTAACTTGAATCAAGTTTTTTTTTTCTATTCATTTGCGGATGTGGGCGACACTGGCTGACCAGTATTTCTTGCCCATCCCGAGTTGCCCTTGAGAAGGTGGTGGTGAGCTGCTACCTTAAACTGTTGCATTCCTCCTGCTGTGGGTTGACCCACAATGCTATTAGGGAGGGAATTCCAGCATTTTGACCCAGTGACAGTGAAGGAACAGTGATATGTTTCCAAGACAGGATGGTGAGTGACTTGAAGGGGAATTTGAAGGTTGTGGTGTTTCCATATGTCTGCTGCCCTTGTCCTTCTAGGTGGAAGTGGCTGCGGGTTTGGAAGGTGTTGTCTGAGGATATTTGGTGAATTTCTGCAGTGCATCTTGTAGATAGTACACACTGCTGCTACTGATCGTCAGTGGTGGAGGGAATGAATGCTTATGGATGTAGTGCCAATCAAGCAGGCTGCTTTGTCCTGGATGGTGTCAAGCTTCTTGAGTGTTGTTGGGGCTGCACTCATCCAGGCAAGTGGGGAGTATTCCATCACACTCCTGACGTGTGCCTTGTAGATGGTGGACAGTCTTTGAGGAGTCAGGAGGTGAGTTACTCGCCGCAGTATTCCCAGCTTCTGGCTGGCTCTTGTGTTTATGTGGTGAGTCCAGTTGAGTTTCTGGTCAATGATAACCCCCAGGATGTTGATAGTGGGGGATTCAGTGATGGTAACACCACTGAATGTCAAAGGGTGATGGTTAGGTTGTCTCTGACTGGTGATGGTCATAGCCTGGCATTTGTGTGGTGCAAATGTCACTTACCACTTGGATATTGTCCAGATCTTGTTGCATGTGAACATGGGCTGCTTCAGTATCTGATGAGTCATGAATGGTGCTGAACACTGTGAAATCATCGGCGAACATCCCCACTTCTGACCTTGTGATGGAGGGGTGGTCATTGATGAAGCAGCTGAAGATGGTTGGGCCAAGGACACGACCCTGAGGAACTCCTGCAGAGATGTTCTGGAGCTGAGATGATTGATGTCCACCAACCATGACCATCTTCCTATGTGTCAGGTATGACTCCAACCACTGGAGTGTTTGCCCCCTGATAACCATTGATTCCAGTTTTGCTAGGGCTCCTTGATGACACGCTTGGTCGAATGCAGCCTTGATGTCAAGGGCTGTCACTCTCACGTCACCTCTGGAATTCAGCTCTTTTGTCCATGTTTGAACTGAGGCTGTAATGAGGTCAGGAGCTGAGTGGCCCTGGCAGAACCCAAACTGGGCGTCGCTGAGCAGGTTCTGCTTGATAACACTGTTGATGACACCTTCTATCATTTTACTGGTGCTTCAAGTGGCAAATATTCATCAGTTTTGTCCACAAATACATTTAATAGGGCAAAACAATGAAAGATTATTCTATTAAAGACGAGAAGTAACTTAGCTCCTCATCTTAATTACCAAATAAGTAGTTGTGTTTAATGTAATTTGAGTCAGGATATCTAATGTTGGGAATTCTAGTTGTTATGTTTGTTTTGTGTCTGAGTCTTAATATGTTTCTTATGTGACCAGTCTCTAGACATTGCACAAACCGTTATAACATTCAGGACCAGCGGCCTACTCCAATGAGAGAGACAGAGAGACACTCTGTATTGAAGTCCATTAATGTATTTTGATACGGGACCCTCTTTTTTTTTCACATGAGCAGGTATTGAACTCCTGACGTTGAGTAGAATAGGCAAGTCTGGCTTGACATATTCGGGGAGGTGTTGACTTCTGCCGCTATAACTGAAAGCCAGTGATGTGGCACAAGTGCATCCTAAATGAGCTTCAATGGGAAACACATTTCCTTGTAAACAAATTACCAGGATGGGCCTGCGGCGAGGATTGAATAAATTTTGGAGGAAAGAAAAGCTTTAGTCTCTCTTTAGACATCCAACCTATGGTCAATATCATGGCTTCGAATGGAGATGAAAAGCAGCTCAAACTGAGGAGGAAATTTGTTTTATTCTGTCCTGTTCATCCCTGGCTTTTTAATGATTTTAGTTAGAGATTTGAAGTAGGTTGGTCAGTGCTGTGCTCAGTGCCATGGCAATGTGTGCCTGTGATTATTGACTCAGCGGGCACTGAGGTCCTAATCCATTGAGGGTCTGCTGCTTGCAACAAATATGGTGCAGATGAGCAGTAGAGAAAAAATCACTGCTTTGGCAAAGTCCAGTCTATGCAGCCTCTTGTAGAGTCCCTACAGTACAGAAGGAAGCCATTTGACCCATCAAGTCTGCACCAACACTCCAAACAGCAGTCCACCTAGACCCTAATCCCCACAACCCCAAATTTACCATGGCCAATCCAGTGAACCAGCACATCTTTATGATGCGGGAGGAAACCCACGCACTCAGGGGGAGAACGCCACACAGACGGTTGCCCAAGATTGGAATTGAACCCAGGCCCCTGGCACTGAGTACTAACCACTGTGCCACCCCAGCCACCAATACACCCCTCTCCTGCTTAAAATCTCCAGGAAATGCTTTATTTGATCGCTGGGAGATTGATGCTGAACCCTGTAGATGCCCAATCATTCCAGAAGAGTTAAGATAACAAGGTGTAGAGCTGGATGAACACAGCAGGCCAAGCAGCATCAGAGGAGCAGGAAGGCTGACATTTCGGGCCGAGACCCTTCATCAGAAATGGGGGAGGGGAAGGGGGTTCTGAAATAAATAGGGAGAGAGTGGGAGGCGGATAGAAGATGGATAGAGGAGTAGATAGGTGGAGAGGAAATAGACAGGTCAAAGAGGTGGGGATGGAGTCAGTAAAGGTGAGTGTAGGTGGGGAGGTAGGGAGGAGATAGGTCAGTCCAGGGAGGACCGACAGGTCAAGGGGGTGGGATGAGGTTAGTAGGTTGGAAATGGGGGTGCGGTTTGAGGTGAGAGGAGGGGATAGATGGGAGGAAGAACAGGTTAGGGAGGCGGGGACGAGCTGGGCTGGTTTTGGGGTGCGATAGCGGGAGGGGAGATTTTGAAGCTTGTGAAATCCACATTGATACCATTGGGCTGCAGGGTTCCCAAGCGGAATATGAGTTGCTGTTCCTGCAACCATCGGGTGGCATCGTTGTGGCACTGCAGGAGGCCCAGGATGGACATGTCGTCTGCGGAATGGGAGGGGGAGTTGAAATGGTTCGCGACTGGGAGGTGCAGTTGTTTATTGCGAACCGAGCGTAGGTGTTCTGCAAAGCGGTCCCCAAGCCTCCACTTGGTTTCCCCGATGTAGAGGAGGCCACAATGGGAACAGCGGATGCAGTATACCACATTGGCAGATGTGCAGGTGAACATCTGCTTGATGTGGAAAGTCTTCTTGGGGCCTGGGATGGAGGTGAGGGAGGAGGTATGGGAGCAGGTGTAGCACTTCCTGCGGTTGCAGGGAAAAGTGCCGGGTGTGGTGGGGCTGGAGGGGAGTGTGAAGCAGACAAGGGAGTCAGGGAGAGAGTGGTCCCTCTGGAAAGCAGATAAGGGTGGGGAGGGAAAAATGTCTTTGTTGGTGGGGTCGGATTGCAGATGGCGGAAGTGTCGGAGGATGATGCGTTGGATCCGGAGGTTGGTGGCGTGGTACGTGAGGACGAGGGGGATTTTTTTTGTTTGTTATTGCGGGGAGGGGTGTGAGGGATGAGTTGCGGGTAACGCGGGAGACACAGTCGAGGGCGTTCTCGACCACTGAGGGGGGATGTTGTGATCCTTGAAAAACGAGGACATCTGAGATGTACAGGAGTGGAATGCCTCATCCTGGGAGCAGATGCGGCGGAGGTCAAGGAATTGGGAATAGGGGATGGCATTTTTGCAGGAAGGTGGGTGGGAGGAGGTGTATTCTAGGTAGCTGTGGGAGTCGGTGGGCTTGAAATGGATGTCGGTTTCTAGGTGGTTGCCCGAGATGGAGACAGAGAGGTCCAGGAAGGTGAGAGAGGTGTTAGAGATGGTCCAGGTGAATTTATGGTTGGGGTGGAAGGTGTTGGTGAAGTGGATGAACTGTTCGAGCTCCTCGTGGGAGCACGAGGCGGCGCCGATACAGTCATCAATGTAACGGAGGAAGAGGTGGGGTTTAGGGCCAGTGTAGGTATGGAAGAGAGATTGTTCCACGTAACCTACAAAGAGGCAGGCATAGCTTGGACCCATGCAGTTACCCATGGCCACCCCCTTTGTCTGTAGGAAGTGGGAGGAATTGAAAGAGAAGTTGTTGAGGGTGAGGACGAGTTTGGCTAAGCGGATGAGGGTGTCAGTGGAGGGGGACTGGTCGGGCCTGCGGGACAGGAAGAAGCAGAGGGCCTTTAGGTCATCGGCATGGGGAATGCAGGTGTATAGGGACTGGACATCCATGGTAAAGATGAGGTGTTGGGGACCGGGGAATTGGAAGTTCTGGAGGAGGTGGAGGGCGTGGGTGGTGTCATGGACGTAAGTAGGGAGTTCCTGGACCAAGGGGGAGAAAATGGAGTCGAGATGGGTGGAGATAAGTTCGGTGGGGCAGGAGCAGGTGGAGACAATGGGTCGACCAGGGCAGTCAGGTTTGTGGATTTTGGGAAGGAGATAGAAGCGGGCTGTGCAGGGTTGGGGAAAGATGAGGTTGGAGGCTGTGGGTGGGAGGTCACCTGAGGTGATGAGGTTGTGGATGGTTTGGGAGATGATGGTTTGGTGCTTGGGTTGGGGTCATGACCAAGGGGGCGGTAGGAGGAGGTGTCGGAGAGTTGGCGTCTGGCCTCGGCGATGTAGAGGTCAGTGCGCCATACTACAACTGCGCCTCCCTTGTCCGCGGGTTTTATGGTGAGGTTGGGATTGGAGTGGAGGGAGCAGAGGGCTGCACGTTCTGCGGGGGAGCGGTTGGAGTGGGTGAGAGGGGTGGTGAGGTTGAGGCGATTGATGTCTCGATGGCAGTTGGAAATGAAGAGGTCGAGGGAGGGTAGGAGGCCTTGGGGTGGTGTCCAGGAGGAGGGGGTGTGTTGGAGGCGGGAGAAGGGGTCAGTAGAGGGAGGGTTAGGTTTATTGAAGAAGTAAGTGTGGAGGCGGAGGCGGCGGAAAAACTCTCAATGTCCAAACGTGACCGGTATTCGTTGATGTGTGGGTGGAGGGGGACAAAGGTGAGCCCTTTACTGAGGACTGATTGTTCGTCCTCAGTAAGGGGGAGGTCTGGGGGGATGGTCTGGTGGGATCGCTCGGCCCACCGCCTCCACAGCCAGCAGCTCCAGAGGAGACAGCAACACTCAGCCCTGCTGAGTGCCTCCGCCTCCACGCTTACTTCTTCAACCGTGAACCTAACCCTCCCTCTACTGACTCCTTCTCCTGCCTCCACCGTGTCTCCCGCATTTCCCGCAACTCATCCCTCACACCCCGTCCACGCAATAACAACCAAAAAAGAATCCCCCTCGTCCTCACGTACCACCCCACCAACCTCCGGATCCAACGCAACATCCTCCGACACTTCCGCCATCTGCAATCTGACCCCACCACCAAAGACATTTTTCCCTCCCCACCCTTATCTGCTTTCCAGAGGGACCACTCTCTCCGTGACTCCCTTGTCTGCTCCACACTCCCCTCCAGCCCCACCACACCCGGCACTTTTCCCTGCAACCGCAGGAAGTGCTGCACCTGCCTCCACACCTCCTCCCTCACCTCCATCCCAGGCCCCAAGAAGACTTTCCACATCAAGCAGATGTTCACCTGCACATCTGCTAATGTGGTATACTGCATCCACTGTTCCCGTTGTGGCCTCCTCTATATCGGAGAAACCAAGCGGAGGCTTGGGGACCGCTTTGCAGAACACCTATGCTCGGTTCGCA
>NC_063350.1:24667546-24683312 GCF_021869965.1 Rhincodon typus | reverse complement strand
CTCATCCCGCCCCCTTGACCTGTCCGTCCTCCCTGGACTGACCTATCCCCTCCCTAACTCCCCACCTACACTCACCTTTACTGGCTCCATCCCCGCCTCTTTGACCTGTCTGTTTCCTCGCCACCTATCTTCTCCTCTATCCATCTTCTATCCGCCTCCCACTCTCTCCCTGTTTATTTCAGAACCTCCTTCCCCTCCCCCATTTCTGATGAAGGGTCTCGGCCCGAAATGTCAGCCTTCCTGCTCCTCTGATGCTGCTTGGCCTGCTGTGTTCATCCAGCTCTACACCTTGTTATCTCAAATTTTCCAGCATCTGCAGTTCCTACTATCTCTGATTCCTAGTTGTTGACTCTATCCCAGTCTATTTCAAGCTCAGAAAACCATGGTTTTTTTTTTGTTTATTCATATTTCCTGTGTTCATTATATATAATCTTAGAATAAATGTTGGTTTGTAATTTTTTACTGTTTGAAACTATATAATACAAACTGTTATGAATGTTTTTAAACTTTTTTTTAAGTCTATAGACAATTATCTGGCTAATTCCAACATGTTTCACCTTCAAAGACATAGAGAAGAGTGCAACCAAATGAACCAAACTGACACATTCACAACTAAAGACAGCAGTCAATAACAAATATGAAATATATCCACTATCTGGTTGTTCTCTCTCCACATAATGTACTGAGCATCCACTTTACTCTTGGTGATATAGTATTGATTCCCAGCTCTGTGACATATAAACAGCTGCTGTCTTTCTGCACCTTCCAAGTAACTCCCCCCCCTTTCACTTTTCCAACTGTTATGACAAATCTACTAACCACTGCAATATGTATGTGTGTCCTATTTATTCATGGAATGTGGGTGATGGTGGCAAGCTGAGAATCTGTTACCTATCCTTAACCGGCCTTGTAACAGTTAAATGTCAAGCACAATGATGGCTAGAGTCACAGGCAAACTGAGTAAGGATGACAAATTTCCTTCCCTAAAGGCCATTAGTGAACAGAGTGACAGTTTCATAATCCCCATTACTGCAACTAGCCATCAACTCCAATTTTAAAAAAAATTGAGTTTAAATATCATAAGTTGAATTGTTCCCAGCGTTGTGAGCTTGCCTTCAACAGGGTGTTTTATCTGATGTGACAATGCTTATCTTATGTCCCACAACATAAGATGGGCGTGAAGATGGTGATATTGAAGAATTCAGCAAGATATTTATTGTAATTAGCTCATACACACAAATGTTTCATTACTCAGTATTTGGGCGAGAATTAAGCTATAAGTTTACAACAGAGGAACATGCTTCCAGTTGAGTGTCATATGATAGGTGATAAGATGAAGTTTCAGGTCTTTATACCTGTAAGTCACCTGATGTAATACAATGATGATATCATTCTCCTATCTCTTAAAGGCACACTCTGTGAGATATAACACACTAAGAGCAGTAACCTGGGCTTTGGGATTATGATTTGCCCAAAGAAGAGTCAGTCATTCTGGACATAAAATGTTAACTCAGTTTCCCTCTCCCCAAATACTGCCAGACCTATGAGTTTCATCAGCATTTTGTTTTTAAATCTTGATTATTAGCCTAGTGAAATTGTGAGCATGCCTCCTCCTACCCCTGATATATTTCTCTTTGAAGATGATATGAGTTGCTGGTGTTTTCTTGACAATAGCATGACCTCTACAATTCATATTCAGTTCATATTCAGGAAAGTCCTAACTTTAACTCCGGATGACTAGAGGAAAGAGGAGTAGCAAAGCTTCCTGCCCTTGGCCACATGAAAGATGGGTGATTTTTAATTCTGAGGGGGCAGAGTGTGTGCGTGCATGCATGCATACTCTCACTCAGTTGCCAGTTGGAAATTGGGAGGAAGCCAGTAGATGTGAGGGAGCAGCTAGAACTGGGAACCACATGAACGGACAGTGTGTGACCCCTGGTGATGGGATTTTCAGGGGGGACTCCACTGCTAAAGAGGGAGAGCCTAGGGCAAGTAAGGCTTAAACTTGCATATTTAAAGGAGAATTCCAAGACCTGGCAAAGGTTTGTTTTATGTTTAATAGTTAAAATTTAACCTGTTCGGGCCGGAATTGCCCTGTCCTTCTTTCTATTTTAACCTAATGTTTCCACGTTCAGGCCATTGGTTACAATAGCAGGTGAACTTTAAACAATATTGCAATTATGGCTCAGCCTGCACATTCAAACAGGCATTGCCCCCTCCCTCACAGAATCAGGTTAAAATTGGAAATGATAGAAAAGGAAGGAGATGTTGGCAAGTGTGTCTCTCCAGCAATTTTAACTGACTGTTTGCTTGTTTTTCACTGGTTGAACATGGCTTAAATCGCCCCTTAAGAGTCTTTGGACATGAGGGGCAGGAATTTGGTTCCAGAGTCCTGACCCAGGATGAATTACAGGCTGGGAAGCCAATAAAGTAACTTCATCCAACTAAAATGGCAGCCTATTACCAAGGGTGGAGAACCAATAGGAGGCTGTCCAGCACTGGAGAATTAACAACCTCACTGTCAGAGGTAGGCACTGCTAACATATTTGGAGGGCTGACGAGGGTGTTTCAAAATGGAGGCACTGTCAGAAGGCCCTTCAAGTGTTTAAAAATAAAATGTGGCCACAGCTATTGTACTGGAATAGGGTGGCACGGTGGCTCAGTGACTAGCACTGCTGCCTCACAGTGCCAGGGACCTGGGTTCAATTCCACCCTCGGATGATTTCTGTTGTGTGGAGTTTGCACATTCTCCCCGTGTCTGCATGGGTTTCCTCCACGTGCTCCGGTTTCCTCCCACAGTCAAAAGATGTGCAGTTTAGGTGGATTGGCCATGCTAAATTGCCAATAGTGTCCAGGGATGTGTAGGTTAGGTGCATTAGCCATGGGAAATGCAAGTTAAGGGGATGTGTCTAGGTCGGATGCTCTTCAGAGGGTTGGTGTGGATGTGTTGGGCCGAATGGCTTTTTTTGTTACAAACAGTAGAGATTCGAAGAAAACACTGTGACACATCATAATGGCTGCCGGCGGTGGGTGGGATGGGGGAGAGAATGCTGCTGGTTGGTGATGGTAAAGATTTAAAGGAGATATCACTGGCAACCCCTCAGCCACCTTTTACAAGGCACCTATATCCATCGCCTAGGTATCAGCCTCAGAGGGGCCTGTCTGTCATCTGGAAATATCCAGATGGTGGGTGACGATTGCCTCAATTGGTACTTTCGTTGGACTAATTGACAACCTGCCATGGCTATTTACGGTAATATAATCCACTGATTGATGACTAGAAACGACAGTGTTAAGCCTTTGGCAGCTTATTTCTGACAAACATAAATATTGCTTAGTACATCCACACAATCTGAGACAAGCTTATCACAGAACAGTTGTCATGCTGTAGATAAAAGACTAATAAAACATAATTGAATAATCTTTACGACTAAAACTAAAGAAAAACCAGAGGAAGAAAGCTGGTTGTTTACAACTGGTTTTGTGATTTTTCAGCCAAACTGATCTTTCACTAAGAAGTCAAGTGACTGACAGTCCAGAGAAAATGCTAATGTCCAGGTTGGCATGGAAACCGTACAACTATTTTCAAGACTCTGACTATAGTAGAGAACTGTTGGTATTGATGATATTCACTTACCCATTTCTGTTTATAAACCCATAAAATATTGCCTACGGAGAAAATGTTTTGCTGTTCACAGTGATGTTCATTGATTTAAAAACTATAAGTCAACGTTCTGTAAGTTCATGTATTTTTGTTATCTTAAGCATTATGTGGAACAGAAGAAATGATTTGTTATCTTGTAGTCTGTGTTTTTATTTGAGAGGCTCACTTGGTAGATTCAAAGGAAGTGGTACTGGGTCTCAGTCGAAACAGGAGCTGTGACAGCTTACAGAGCAACAAGTTTCACCGTGCTATCACCTTGTCAAGCAGCAAACAGGATTAAAAGTATTAGTCATGTTCTTCTCATGAAAACCTTTTCCTGGAAAGTATTCATTCAGTTCAAGGTATCTTCCCACACCTGAAATCTGAGAAAGCACTATGGATAAGTTAGAAAAATTAATTGGAGGTTAATAGAGCACAAAAGCATAACACGCATAAATGACAAACCTCTGTCCCTACTTAAATGGTCAGCTTAACTATTTGGAATAAAGTAGTGAAATATCATGCAAACACATTAAAACTTCTCCCTCAACTATTGTCAATATATGCTTTCTAAACTGCTATTTCTGCTTTTCTAATGTTGATTATTGGTATTATGTTGGAAATGCTAATTCATAATTGAAACAAGTCATCGCATCTTTTAACTATTTATTATTTTATCTAGGTTTGTCTGCAGCAGCATCACTCCTGTCCCTTGCTTGGATGATTGCTTCCTACCAGAAGGTTCTCCGTGACTCCAGAGATGACAAAATGCCTATGTCTTACAAGGCTGCTGTCACACAGATTCTTTGGCACCTCTTCACCATTGCTGCTCGAGTAATTGCATTTTCCTTGTTTGCCTCCGTTTTCCAATTATATTTTGGAATCTTTATTGTGAGTCACTGGTGCATCATGACCTTCTGGATCATTCATGGGGAAACAGACTTCTGTATGTCCAAGTGGGAGGAGATCATTTATAATATGGTTGTTGGAATTATCTACATTTTTTGTTGGTTTAATGTAAAGGAAGGGAGAACTCGGTGTCGGATGCTCATCTACTACTTCATTACGTTTTGTGAAAATGCTGCTTTGACTGTGCTGTGGTACTTGTACAGAGATTCCCGTACAACAGACTTTGAAGCCTTAATAATAGTTTGTGTAGTGTTCAGTAGTTTTGCTCTTGGAATATTCTTCATGTTTATATATTATGGTGCTTTGCACCCAAATGGACCAATGTTTGGGTCACAAGGAGGGTGCATTGGTGGAGAACAAGACACTGCTACACACATACCTGCACAGGTTATAACAGTTCCACCCCGAGCAATGACCCAGTGTCGGACTACAGTTGGCGAGCAAGTGCCAGCTGATCGAGACAGTTGCATTCCTGTATTCCAGGTAAGGCCCAGTGTGCCACCAACACCAGTGTCACGTACACTGCGAACAGAAGGGCCTGTTATCAGGATTGACTTACCCAGAAAACGGTATCCTGCATGGGATGCGCACTTTATTGACAGGAGGCTGCGCAAAACCATCCTGGCCTTGGAATACACCTCACCTGCCACTCCGCGTCTCCAGTACAGAAACCTTAGCTTCACACATGAAGTACTGGAATATGAAACTACTGTGTAGTCGCATACAAGCAGAGCTAGGTGCATGGAATAAGTTTACCCTTCCAAAAGGGTTCAAGCCAATGTAGAATAATGGTGCACTGCAGGGGTCACCCAACACTGACCATGATGCATCATAATAGTGTGCAGAAGGCCTGTATCCACAAATGTGTCTTCAAAGGAGTTGTAAAAAGGTATTGATGCAACATTCCAACTTTGGTTGAGTGGGATGGTCAGGTTTTCTTGTTCTTGCCTTTTACAGTAAATGGTCTTATGGTTGTCAAAAAGAAGTGAAAATGGGTGTGCTGAAGATTACATCACTCGAACATGAATGGCTGCACACCGGTAACTGAATGCTATCTTGGGTTTAAATGTGGAAATACCAAACTTTTGTTCGTTCTCTGATTATTTGCAAAAAAAGTATCATGGTTTGCATGTTATGGTTGAAGAATCATGTCCAAATTTTACTGCTGCTTATTCTCCTTAACTGAAAGTTGTTTCTTAAAACCTGTAAAAAAAAACTATTTGTCAAGCAGTGACCAAATGTGAAATTAATAACAATACAACTATGATACTATGTGAAGTTTGACAGCAGGTATTGTCTGAGCTTTCAATATCCATGTACCCCATATGTATAATTTTGATGTAAACAGAATAGAACATTGACTTTAGTTTGAAGGTGTGGCAGTTCTGACAATGGAAGGATATTGTGCACTCTATTGAAAGAACTATTTTGTTCTGCAAACAAGAAATGTAGACCATTACAGTAACTGGGTTATGTATTGTGATAAGCATTGAAATATAATTTCAATGCAAAAAAAAGTAAAGCTGCAATATAGAATAGTAAGATATCATGACATTTTCAAGCATTTAGCAAAAGATTTGACACTCTTTTTATTCCAAATGTAGATAACACATACCTTGTGTCACTTTTAATATCTTATTTAAAATCATGCAAATACTGCAGAGCAAATTCTCAGGAAACATAGCTTCAAATCATGTTTAAAATATAGTGAATACTGACATTTTTGTGTTGGAGTCCCTGAATAAATTTTATTTTGCAATACTTACAAATTGTTATGAGCTGTATGCGGTATAATATTTTTATAGATGTATTCTGTTAAAATGTCAGACTTACTTTCTATATTATACTGCAGCTTTAAGCAATGAATGGGTGAGCATACCTATAAAGTTACATTAATCAAAAAAATTAACCTGTCTTTTTGGAAATACTTGTGTCTGAATCAGAAAGTCCACTCCAGTAATGGATTGTCAACCTCCAAGTCTAACCTATGCTGTTTATATGTCAGTTTTCCAAACTACTTGGTCCTTGCATTCAAAGATGGGGCAAGGGAAAGACAGGCAGGGTCTTTTACTGCTGCAGCATATTGTGTTGTCTAATAAGGTGTATATCTATATGAGATGGTACAATAATTGGAGTCAGAATACTGTGCCAAATCAGAAGAGTGTTGCCTTTCACCTGTCTGCTGAGTAATTGTGTGAAATTAAATATTTCCATGTTATTGCTGAAGCAGACATGAGGTACATGTTCAGTCTGATTACAAGGCAGTGAAACGGGTGCTAATTCATAGCTGTAGTGTATGAAGATTGAAGAATGAATGCTTTTTAGGAATAAACACATTTTACCAAGGGCTTTTTGTTCCCTGTGGAGGTTTAAATCAAGCACCAGTGCTGCCTGTAGTGTAGATATTCAGTATCACTTAATGTTGTCTAAATATGAAAAGGCTAAGGTCGTAAACTATAGTGTAGTAAACTACAGCTTGCAGTGATATACTGTAATGATTCAGGAAAGAAGCTTTTAAACTTAGTTTGACAATATTCAAGTTGTTCCAGAATTATAAGGACTCTTTTAGTATGAAATAAACCTCATTTTCTTTTTTCATTCCAATCCCTCTGAGTGCTTTACAAACTTACATTTACTTTGAAAGGAGTTTACCAAAAGAATTAAAGAATAAAACCACTTTACTATTACCATATATCACATTTTTCACAATTAATTTTGGGAACTCTACCTTTGTAGAAATATGCAACTTTGCAGTGAAGAAAATGACACATCAGCTTAGTAATTAAATCCGTTCATGTCCTTAGAATTTGCCTCTCAGGAGCATATTAAAAACCGACATGTAATTCTATACTTAAGCTGTGGAACTAACATAAAAGTTAAATAGCAGCACTGATTCATGTGAAATTAGATGTGGCATAGATATAAAGTAGGTTATAAACTACACAGTTGTATCTCTGCAGAGAGCCAACAGGATGTAACAGGGCCAATGAAGTAACACTGGTGCTTATCTTTTGAGACTTGTGCAATTAGTTCACAAAAAAAAACTTTGAAATGGAATGGAACAAACCTGCAATATGTTATTAATGGACACTTTCTAATTGCACACAAGATAATCATGCTTATCAATGGTAGGAAAAGTAAAGTCTTGTCACTCTTAATAGTAGAATGGTATTTTGATAATTAGAAAAACCTGAAACTCATAATGTAAAAGACATCAATAGGCAAATTGGTATACTGATTAAAAATAAAACACCAAAATGACAAGAAAAACACTTCCGATATTTAGCCACAAAGAGAAACCATTGGAATAGGTGAAATACATGTGAAGTTTACTGAAGTATTTACAATTAAGCATTTTTTTTATAAACACGTAAGGACAAAATTATGGGTATATGTTCAAGATACTGATAGTTAAAACATATTTTTGTTCCACGTTTCCTTGTAACTATTATGAGTGAGATTATGATTGTGGGGCACCGATAATAAAGATAGCTATTGCCACCATTGCTATATCTTAAAATGTTTGTATAATTATATCCCTAATTTGAAGCCTTACTTTTACGCACCTCCTTGGACCAGACTGTTGTTTATTGCCTGATGCAAAAATTAGTGAGAAGATGTTAACCAGTGCCTACTTACGGTCCTCATACAGTCTCATTAATAAGGGCACTGCCCAGTGTAGTACTGAGCAAAGCAGAGCCTAAGATCCCATTTATAATTGCTGGTCTGTTTTTGTTTTCAGGGGCCTCATCTGAGGTGGATGTAGGAGGGCTACAATTAGCTTTAGTAACATCATACTAGGGAATAGGGAAAATACACCTAAAGTTGTCACTCAGTTAACTATCAATGACTTATGCTGAAAAATGCATTTCTTTTGATGCCAGCTAAAGACAACATTTGACGCATTATGTTGTCCCCATTAACCAAATAACTAATCAAGCCACTATCCTGATTCATACTTGCAATGTGCAGCAAGTTGTATTGACGGAGGGTGTGTAGATGTCTGCGGACGCGCAACCCAGCAAGATTTGGGGAGAACATCTGGGCAAGGAGAATAACTGTGTTTGGACATGCATAGGAATGGGATTGATATTTTAAGTAGAACTGGCTAATTGATAATGAGTGCAAGTGTCAGTTTACACTATTAGTGGCTTTTATTTTCAATGTTACTAATTAAGTATATTATTCCAACTACTGTATGTGAAGACTGCAGCAAGGCACTATAACTGAGGCACCTAATACTCATTCTATTGCAAGTCCTCACATAAATTTTGTCTTTATACAGAGCTAAAATAATATACATAGGGGACGGTGAATCCAACTGGAAATTGTGACTAGTTAATGACACCAAACTGTGAAGTGAACAAAGAGGCATTGAACAGCTGTATGTTAGAGTTTGATGGGAGATTTACTAATCACAGTGAAACGTCGATAGGTAAAGCAGATAGAATATTGCATTGTTCAAACAGCGTGTTGAACAATTGTAGCTGTATTATAATATGCATCTTTATTTGGGGATTAGACATGCAATTATTAAGAATCTATTTATTATGGGCATTATATTTTTTTCACAACTTGGAAAGCCATTATAAAGGGACTAATAATAGAACCCAGGTTTGATGTCTTCTGCTAATAAATGAAGCTGACTTCAGTAAGGGGACAAATTATACACCATTTCCAAAGAAAATCTATGTGGTGGCTATAGTATATTTGTAACTGCATGAACACAAAACTCATTGAGATTTATCAAAATTCTTTTGACTGTACTGCAATATCATTGCTTTATTACATTATTATTTAAGGGAATTTTAAGTTTGATCAATGGCATAAGCTTCAGATACAATGAGATAAACAAAGACTGCAGTGAAAAATACAATGATTATTTACAGAATTATTTACAATTATAACTATACAAAGTGTGCCATTTGAATGCTCATATTTTGTTCCATGATGTGATCGGCTGTTTTTATTTTTAGTGGAATATCTACCTCAGAAAATAAAATTTTCCCTTATTTCTGTTGTCCCCCAATCAAAAGAGAATTAATAGTTATTTTATCATAATGTAGCGAAGCAGAGTATATCCATTTTTCTTTGTGCTATTTTAGGGTGATATTTGTTGAGAAACTAATTCCATGTTATATGTACCTAATCATGTAAAAGAATATTTCACTTTGAGAAAGATGAAGTACATGTGCCCATGCTGTGGCTCACCTTTTGACATTGCTATAGCCTACCTTCTCACCTCAGCAATGGCTCACTGTGCACTTTGATTGTTCCATTAATAATTTTGTATCTTCTTTGTTGCCTGTAACTGAAGAAAAAACAATTTTTTTAAATTACTGACTCTATTTTATGTTGTTACATGCTTTGTCATCACGAACAATGTAACTTAACATTAACTATAAAAATGCAGAGCATATCCATAGAAAAACTGCACCAACTTTGCCTATTTCATTCTGAGAGAGTAAAAGGTTTTTGTGAACATCAGTGAAAATGGAAATTTTATTAGTATGGTGCAGTTTGCAAGATCATGAGGTAACTATGCTTGAGGAAGATAATCCAGCCCATATTCATTTATCCACACAGAAGAACCATACAGTTCTTCTACACAACCTTTCCCATATTTTGAGCATATCATTGTTTTATTAATGCAGTCAGAATTTTCAGCTAAGTTCCTCAGTTCTGAGGAAGGGTCACCGGACCCAAAACATTAACTCTGTTTTTTCCTTCACAGATGCTGCCAGACCTGCTGAGCTTTTCCAGCAACTTTGTTTTTTGTTCCTCGGTTTTCAGCTACCCCACCCTATTTAAAGTATTGATTGCTGTCTGTGAGAAGAACAGCCTCTAATCAGTCATACCGTTATTTTTTTCTTAGTTTGAATCTCTCATTACCAAAAGATGTGTGAAAATCTCCTGTTCTTTTCCTTTCTGGAAGCGGCAAATTGTTCCAATTTCTCCGATAGCTGACATAAGAGTGGCTGCAAGTCATACGGAAAACATTATGGACATTATTTTGTGGCATAGCATGTTTCCGACCAAAAGATGTCTGAGCATGAAGTATTTAAAAATAAAAAAAATTCTGACAATATTATTATTTTAATTCAGTAATCAGTCTCTAAACTTGAATTGCTTAAATAATTCATTCAAGTAGGGGGAAAAAATAATCAATTTTTATTTCTTTTTCAATGGGCCCTGAATATATAAATCTGTAAATGAACTGATGGTATAATGAGATCAAAATACCAAATACGAGTGAACGAACACTCGTAATTTGAAGTATGTTTAATTCTTAATATTTAATGAGAGTGACTCAGCTAAGCATCATACCCTTAAGTAGTACAATCGCAGCACATGGTACAAATGCATAGGCTTTAAATTCACTCTTTTTGTGTTCTGCTTTGAATTCCATTTTTTAAAAATTCCCCAAAATGATAAGACTCATGGGCACGTACCAAATAAATTCAGAAGTCTTTAATTGACTTCTGTTAAAGTAATGGTGGCCAAGAGTAATTTTTAAGTATATTAGTTGAAGTTCAATTTTAGTCATATTGTACTCCAACACCTGCATTTGCCACAGTAGTGATGAGTGGAGAGGATGTTAGTAATAGTGATGACAGAATATAAAAGTACTCAATTCATCACTCTGCTGGCTTTTCATAACCTGCTTTGTTCCTCCTTGCGTGCTCTTTAGCATCAGCAGTACCATGACATTGAATCTCTGTGACAATAGCAGAGAATAAGGAATGTTTGCAGAATGGTGAAGCAATACAGCTCCAATAAAAAGAGAACATTCATAACTAAAATTTGGTGGCATTTTAAGTTTGGTAGACGTCTATATTGCTCAATACTATTTATTTTCTGTTTATTTTGCTTTGTGATTAATGAAGTTGCCATCTAAAATGGTGTTTATTCCCACTTCAACCCTGAGTTTTGGAAATAGTAACCTTGCTAATCATAGCTAATTTATTTGAAATTAAGAATTCTAGTGGTTATACATTATTGCCCCATTAACGTTAGGAAAGTTATCAATGAATGAAAAAAAAAGAAAATCTTTCAAGGTACAGCATACTGAATATTGATAACCTATGACAATACAGGTTACTAATGTATTATATCACCCTTTTCCAAAATGTTGAGTACATTCTGTGTTTGGCTTCACTAATCATATATTGTCTTATGATAAGCTTTCCAAATAAACTTTTAATCATTCATAAAGAAATTAATTTTTATCACCCTTAGTAGAATAATTTTATACTATACTTTCTGGATTTTAATACCAGTTATGACTTAGACTATGCAATTCTTTTTATTCCAGAAGAAGTTTTTAGAAATAGACAACCTGTAGGATGTGAACAAACATCAAAACTTTTATAATCTCACATTTCTGAAAATAAATATAGTTAAATTTTACTAAGTTTATCATATCAAACATCTCTTTTACAGATTGTAGTCTTTCCACGATCAGTAAACCTATTTTAAAACTTTGCCATAGAATGTCGTATTGGCATTGAGGTAATATAATTCCATTTCTGCGACCACCTAATTTTTGATACTAATTAGCACGTAACTATTTTCGTGAAAATGCAAGCAATTAAGATGGATTCTAGACATGATACACATTTCATGCAGTTTGATTGTATTGATGCTAACTTACGACATAACATTTCCCTTAGATTCTATAAAGCATCATTCTATTCTATCCTACCATATATCTATTTTATTTGAATGTGTTTTTTGCTTGGGGCATGCAGTGATTAAATCTGATATAGTTTGCAGTGCATTGTGCAAACATTCTCCCATTTTACTGCATAAATGCCTCCAATTTGCAACTTCAGCAATTATCCAGCAAAGCTGTGTGTTGGCACCTCACAATGCACTTTATAATTTGCAGACACTGCTTTCATTGAAGTGACATGTAAAAATCTCTACATTCTACAGATTCTAAATCATTCATTAATCGCATTAACAACGCATGATGCCACCAATGGGTGGGTGATATAATATATTGGAAGCAAATATTGCCATCTTCCATATTACAGTATCAGTACTGCCGTATTTGATATATGATATTTACATGGATACCAAATGCCTTTCCTTCAATGAGTAGAAAATATTACATTATTTACTAAGAACCTTTTAAGCTGTATGCGCTTTTTATCTTAGTACCATAAAGAATTCACTTGCTCTGTGAAAACAGTGAACATTCATCCCATCCACATATATATAAATAATTAGCAGTACTGGTTTTATCCATACTGCTTCCTACATGTACTGTATATGAAAGGCTGTATGTATAATTGAGGATGTAATCAATATCTTTTTTGGGTGTTGGCTGTTCGATCGGCTGCTACATAACAACAGCTAGTGATGATTGTGTATACTGCTTTATTTAGTGGAAATAAGCTGTGAGGTAAAATGTCTCCTCTTTGTGTTCCTGTAATCAGTTTTGTACTATGTGGCTCAATGTTGTTTAGCACACATGACTGACTGCTTGTTCACCTAAATGATTTGAAACTGTACATTCAACAGATAGCTTAGCTGAAAAATGATTGTTGAATCATTACAATGTTGCTTGGTTTCAAATGTCATGTGTGCTTAAACAAAGGTTATTATATGACAGCTGCTGAGTTTTTATCAACTTTCTACCACTCCTACTGTTTTCTCAGCTGACAGATAATAGCTTTTTTAATAATAAAAAAGAGGATGGAATGAAATGTTTCATGATGTACATAGTTATATGGTGCCACCTTGTAATATTTTTTTTCTTTCTGAATAAGTCAGAAAAGTAATTGGGCCTGAAACTTTGTATATCACAATCTTTTGTACATTTTTATTTTGCTGCAACACGAAAAACAAAGTCATTAAAATAAATTATGCCATAACCACTTTTGCTTGATAAGATTGAATTGTCTAACTCAAAAAAAAAGCAATAACTATCTTTCACCTACATTTTTCTAGCTGTTATGTGTAGGGATATTTGCACATCTGAAGCCTAAATAATGGATAAAGTAGTCCATACATCTTGGATGACTGCTATATTATACGTTGGGTGGCTTCCTCTTTGTGTATAGTTACAGGGAGAGCTGACAATGCTGACACATTTTGTATCTGGGATAGCATCATATTTTGTACATTCAAGCTAATGTTGATCATTCACTTATTCTCCTTTGCATTTACTCAATGTCTTTCTTTTATTAATCTTGAAACAATGAGCACAAAATGGCAGCTTTCCCAGTTATTTATTACCTTAGATGAAAGATCAAAGGCAAAACTAGCCCCTTATTGCATATCAACTATCATGCTGAACAAGATTATACCTTGCTGCAGATTGTAAAACAAACGAGTGATTGGGCAGGATAATTTCTGGTCTAATTTCCCTCTGCCCCTCTCTCCTTAAATTCTGGACTGAACTTATTTAAATATATTTAAATTAGAATCCTCAAATTGCCAGCAGAGAGAGAATTTCATCAAAACATTTATATGAGCAAAATCCAAACCCAGTTTGAGGAAGTAATAGAACTATATTCGAGTGGATTGCACACACTGGATTTTTTTCTGTTATACATTCTGCAAAATTATGTTAATATGTTTAATGCAACATACTTTAAACTTTCATGGGCTTTTTCTCATGATTTGACATTGCTGGCTATTTTTGACAAAATAATTAGTTTGGAATTTGTTGTGATCTTTATCAAAATTTTTAATACATTCTGTTGAAGTTGAATAAATTATTGTATGGCCTACCATAATCAGTTAATAGTAAATCCCTTAACAGCTTTAGTTGTGTCCAGCATGCCTTCTTCCAACTTATTGATTATATGTTTTACTCCTGGCCTTTCTATAATTTTACTTCATTTTTTACACTGTACGTGAAAAATATGATGACAATGTCTAGAATTTAATTCCTGGCATTTCCAATTTAAAGATTTGAGGCTATCGAGGGCAAGTAAGAGTGGAATTACACAAGTGATTAATTTAGTTAAAAACAGCACAACTAACGTTGGAATCAAATTGCTGCTGTCATGATGTAACATTTTAATGACTTCTAGAAACTAATGATATGTTTGGAGCCCAATTGTTAGAAGTCAGTACTGACTGTAGTTCAACTAAAGAATTGGAATGCAACTACAGACGAGAGGATTTACATTTATATAGAACTTTTCATGATCTCCAAGATGTCCAAAGTGCTTTACAATCAATGAAGTGTTTTGGAATTGCTATTACTGTTGCAACACAGGAAACATAGCAGTAGCTAATCTACACAGAACAAGATCCAATAAACAACAATGAAATACATGAGTGGATACTCGGCATTATTAGAATTCTTTGAGGGAAATGTATTAGTCAGAACACTGGGAGCACTACATAATTCTTCAAATAGTCTAATTAGGTCTTTTACATCCACTCGAAGGAGCAGTCAGAATCTCAGATTAATCTCCGATTTGAAGAAGGCATCTTCAAAACTGCAACAATCTTTCAATGCTGAAATGTCAGCACTGAAATGTCAGCTTGAATTATTTGTAAAACACCTTTAAAATAATAAAACATTCCAAGAAGTATCAGAGGAGCATGCTAAAACAGAATATGATTTCAAGCTACATAAGGAAATATTATGTCAGATGACTAAAAGCTTAGTCATTGAAGCTGAAGAGTGGGAAAAAGGAACTCATTCTCTAGCTCTAAAGAAGAGTCATACCTGACTCGAAATGTCAACTCTGTTTTTCCTTCCACAGATGCTAGCAGACCTGCTTAGTTTCTCCAGCATTCTTGGTGTTTATTTGAAAAAAAATTCTTGTTATTTCATTCGTCCACAACCCTAAATGCTCAGAGGGCCATTAAGCATCAACTGCATAGCTGTGGGTCTGGAGTCACATGTAGTCCAGACCAGGTAAGGATGGCAGTTTCCTTCCTAAAGGACGTTAGTAAGCTGCAAGAATGATTGCAAACTGTAAACTTACACAGTAGGGCACCTACCATTTTACAACTGTTTTTGACCACTACAAGTCATTATATGATATTTGAAGTAGAAAAATGTATTCCAATTCTCATTATATTAATGGATTGTGAACAAAATGTTTGTTACAAGGCATTACATAGTTGCAGAAATGTACATGTAAGAAATGGTTTGTGATTTTTGTTAAAATGGTGCAGCCTGAAATGCATATTAAAAGGAATTAATAGACTATTTTATTTCATCTCTGCACAAGTCTTAAG
>NC_063350.1:24653440-24667046 GCF_021869965.1 Rhincodon typus | reverse complement strand
CACAGATGCTGCCAGACCTGCTGAGCTTTTCCAGCAACTTTGTTTTTGTGGCAGTCACTAATACCTGTTTCTCCGATTCTATCATAGTAAGGTTTCAGTATGTTCATATGACATACCTGATAAATTCTTTTCCTATCTGGCATCTTTACTGGATAATTCACCTGACTTAACTTCTTCGCCATCTTATAGAGACCACTAAACTTTGCTTTGAAGGGATTTCCAACCATTGGTAACAGCACCAATACTTTATCTCCATGGGCAAATGTACGAATTTTAGATTTCTTATCTGCTCCTTGCTTCATTAGGTGCTGTGCCACCTTCAAATGTTGTCTAGCTAATTCACCTACTCTGTTTAATCTTTTTTTCACCTCAGATACATAATCCAACTGTGAGACCTCTGACTTTGGACCTATCAACTTTTCCTCAATTAATTCTAAAGGCCCTCTTACTTTGTGACTGAATGTCAATTCAAATGGAGTCTAATCCTCCTTTCCAATGCTCCCTGGGATTCAGGAGGGTATGTACTTGATTTGAAGTGTTGGATGCCTAAACTCTCCATGACCTCCTTAAATAATTTGGCAGTAAAATTGGACCCTTGGTCTGAGTGAATCTCCCTGGCTCGTACATAACAGGTGAAGAAAGCAAGCAACTCCTCCACAAGCTTTTTTGCCTTGACATGCCATAATAGAATTGCTTCCAGAAAAATGGTAGACACATCCATTATAGTTAGCAAATACTGGTTCCCACTTTTGGTTTTAGGGAGGGGACCTACATAATCAATTATAAGCTGCATGAAAGGTTCTTCAAATGTGGGAATTGGCATCAAAGGCACTGGTTTTATTACTGCCTGTGGTGTTCCTACCATCTGACACATCTGACAGGTATGGCAAAATTCAACCACATCTTTAAGTAATCCAGGCCAATAGAAATGCTTCTGTACCTTAGCCTGAGTCTTCCTCACTCCGAGATGACCTCCTACAAGTAATTCATGTGTTAGCCGCAATACTTCCTGTTTGTATTCTACCGGCAACACAATCTGGCAAACGTCTACCCATTTCTCATCTGCACTCACCTACCAACGTCTCCATTTCTGCCTTAAGATTTTATTCCTAAGGTAATAGCATTCTGATTCCTTTTCCCTGTTTATGTTGGTCAGTCAGAGCTTCCTGATTGGCCCAGGTTAACAATCCCAATCAAGGATCTTGTATCCACCTGGTCCCAATCACTACACTCCTTAAGGCAGCCTCACTCTCCACAGAGGCTTCTTGACTTACTGTTCATCATTTTCTATGCCTCGAGCAAATCCTTGCTTGATTTCCTTAATTGGTTCACTCTTATCCAAGTGACTAATAATTTTGTGGCCGATTCTCGTTTCTATAAGCTTTCCCATTGTTTTGTAATGCATGGACAAAGATAAGCAAACATTGAACAGCAGGCAACCATTACTGAACAAAATTTACCTACCTTTCCACAACAGAGGGGACAATATAACAACGTCTTGCAACATACTATCATCTTTGCATCCTTTTTGATCATCTTTGCACTTTTGACTGCTTAAACATTTAACTGAAATTGGAACAGTGTGTAGAAAGAATGCCTTCATTAAATGCGGAACTTGACAGGATGGCCACCTTTCCCAACTTGCTGATATTTTTGGCAGCATTAATCCTGCCCCAGCTCCACCCCAAAAATCACCAGACATAGTGAGAGGGAATATAACTGGCATGACAATCTCCAGGTTAAAATCGTCCTCAAAACAGAGGAAATTTGGTCCAAACATTAGGTGACCATTCTGCTTTTCTTTGAATAATGCCTTGGGAACTTTTACATTCACTTGAAAATCAGATGAGGCCTCTGGTTAAAGCCTCACTCAAAGATGATACCTCCCAAAACATACCACCCTCATGGTAATGATCTTAATACGTGTATAAATTAGTGGCAATCTCCTTAATTGAGCTTTGTAACCACAACATTCTGACTCAGATGCAAAAGTGAATTTCAGATGATATATTAAGCTATAGGTTGGTATTCTGTTATAGGAGAAAGCAAGGGATCAATGGATGAAGAGGTTCACTGTTTCATCAACTGTTAAAAGATAATAATTTAACCATCTAACCTACCTGTAAAACTGTATAAAATATTTAATAGTTTAATAAATTCTGTGAAAACTCAAAAGCAATGAAATTCAATTTTTGAAGATTAATATATTAAATGTTGATGGAATGAGTAATTCAGGTCACTTCGGCAGGGTGGAGTAGTGAATTCGTAATTTCCAGTAGTAACAAGTTTTACCACATTATTAAACCTGGTTGACTGGATATTGCAGCTACCATAATTAATTCTTTGGCTGAGACTTTGTTTGTGTGACAAAATAATTCCTTAATATATGCATTTGTAATGGAAGTTGGTAATCACCTTTGTAATAATTAGTAAATTACCATTACCAAATTGGTAAATAGTAACTGAATGATAAAGCAGAAAAAGTAAATGGACATCCATCCAATCATACTTAATTGTGATGGTGAGCCACGTTGGGAAAATAGTTTGCTATGTTATGAAGTGATGAGATGTTGGTTTCCATCCAAAATTCAGTGTCTGGTGAATTTATGATTTGTTCTATGTTGAAAGCAATGATACAATGACCTCTGAAAGCAAGGGTTGTTACAAGGTGTACCTAAGAGTAGCATGAAAGGATGTGTTAAAGGGATATGAAGGGTGTAATCTGTTTTTTGAAACTAACATTGACAAGTTGTTCCAATTACCTTTATTTGCATTTTAGCTATTTAGCCAGAAGCACCAGAGGAGCTTCCCTAAAGGGACCAGTGAGTTAAACATATCTCTATTTATCACAACTGTGCTCCAGGGTCCAGACTACCTGTGAATAATAAATGACACATTGGAGTTGGAAATAGTATTACTGCTTAAGAATGAAATTGCAGTTGAATAATATTTATGTCATATATATTCTACTGTATGGACAGTTTTCAAACTATCACACATACAGTTAAGCCTGTGGTTTGCAACTTTCAAAATTACGCACAACTCCATTGATCCAAAGACAAGCTTTCATAGCAGTGAAGCAGAAAATGTTGACTGATAAATAATGAGACTCCTAAGGACATTATAATCTATGTATACATACAGTCAATGGGGAAGGGAAGTGTAAAGGAGAGTACCTCCACTAATATCAAGCTCACACCACTCCCCTCTGATTATTTAAAATATATCTTTAAAAATGATCTCCTAATTCAAATCAGATTTAAACAGCTATAGTTCTGAATATGAGACATATTCAAATTGCAAATTTAATGCTGTTCCTCTATTCACACATGCTGCTAGACCTGCTGAGCATTTTTTTAGCACTTTCTGTTTTGACCTCAGATTTCTATGATCTGCATCATTTTGATTTTTAAAGAAAATACAAATCAAGCAAACCCAACATTTTTGAGTTTCCTTCTGTGCAGGGAGCTGGTGAGTTAATATCAGCTGTAGCAGTGTCAGCAAGTAACTTATTTGAAAATAGCACTTATTGTGATCCTTTCCTTTCCTGCATGTCAATTGAGGAGACATCTGCACTGTTAAAGTTCTGTACCAGCTGAATAAACTTGGCCAATATTAAATGTGCACTTGGCTGGTACTGAATATTCCTTGCTTATGACTTCCTTTGCAATTTGTACACAATATGGAAATGCCTACATTTCACTTCTACTTTATTGTTGTTGCCAAATTTCTCCTCTGAATACCTTATTATCTGGAAATGTTATTTTCCTACAGCACATACATTTACATGTAGATCCCATGAATTGGCAAACTCATTTGTGTAACTAAAGGATTAGAATGTCACTTAGACTTTAATTCTGCAAACACAGGAATATGCATCAAGCATATCAACTGTTATGCCAGTAGGTCATGACATGTCAAAATGAAGTACAAATAAACAAATGCAAATGGAAACTCAATAAATAAGCTCCTCATGTTTTATTTATGTCCACAATTCTTTATGAAGAAATCAAGGATGAATTATTAACAAGAATTTGTATTTTTGTTATTGAAGGAACCATTACAAATTCATGTTAGGATCAATTTATCTCTATTAATCAAAGAAATATGTAACATTGTTAGACTAGTGTAAGTTTCCCTGGAATATTAATGTGTATCGAGTATTCAAATATATTGAAAGTCCATGATCATAATTGTTAATCAGGTCTTCACGAGTATGTGTGTTATCAACATCTATTTTCAAATATGGAGCTTCCATGTATACTCATTGCGTGTTAAAGAAAATTACTTTACCTGTCTGCAGATTGCATTGTGCACATGTATCCATTACTTTTCATGCATCCATGTGCCCGGTGACCCTCCTGTTCTTCCTAGTAATTCATGCAGGCAGATAGCCATTGTGAAAGCTACAGATCTACAAATGGGTAATTGTGCCAAATACAATTTTGTAAAACTGCCTACAAAGATCAAAATGGAATGAGAAAATAAACAAGAAAAAAAGATATAAATTAGATGGCTAAAACTGGACCTCAAAACTGTTAGAACAATTTGCTTACTTGTGTTGCTAAGCACCTTGCAACACTAGATGCTTAAATATTTTAGGCATTGAATTTACTTGCATGAGGTTGGTTAGCTCAGGTGTCTAGAGTGTAGTGAAGAATTACATCAGTGGCCTCTACTCTATTCTATTCTATTCTATTCTCATTCTAGCTGTAGTCGTTCATGGAGGCCTGCTTTTTTGCCTTGTAGCATTTGTCATGTGGAGTATTACCTATCAAGCTATTTAACCACTTGTCTGTCTCCAACAGTTGAGATGCCTATGGACCCTCATAAACAGTAGCTAATTATTTAATTTGACTTAGCATCTGATTGGTGGAAAGACCACAATAGGCATCAGAACAGTGTTTACCCAAAAGTTAATTACAAAGAGAAGAAACCTCCCCTCCCTGGAAATGCCATGATAGGCAGTCAAAAAGGAAAATAATTGGGTGAGTTTTCTCTAGAAAGAGACTTCCCCACATTTTTGCCAGTAAATGTTGGGCAAGCAGGTCCATGGATAACTTTCTCGAATTGCCAGTAATTAATGGCTACTTAAGGCTCTTACTTTCTATTTCCCTGATCAACTGCTTCCCATTGGGTGGCTAATTTACCAACTGAGAAACTGGGGCAATCTACCAGTTGGGTTTAAGGTGTTGCCTACATGTATGTAGGAAATGTGAACAAGGAACAACAGTAGGCCATTCAGCCCCTCAAGCCTAATCAGCCATTTAAAAAGATCATGGCTAGTAGCCTCAAATCAATATTGTTGCCTATCCCTGATAACTTTTCACCTTTTGGTTACTAAGAATCTATCCACCTCTGCCTTGAAAGTAGTCAAAGACTCTGCTTCCACAATTCTTTCAGGAAGAGAGTTCCAATGGCTCATGAGTCTCTGTAAGAAAAAAAATTTGCCAAAACAGGAATCATCATCTCCACATCTACCCTGCCAAAACCCCTCATATCACTTGTTTCAAATGGGCTCCATTTGGCCAAATCTCAGAAAGCCAACCCTGCCTTTGCCTCTGACTCACTGACATACTTCTCCACCACCAACCCAACCCACCCCTCCCCCCCCCCCCCCCCCCCCCTCAACAATCCCCATCCCATGACAAAAAAAAAAAGAAGTCTTACATTCTTTGCAGTGGATCCCCTCTGGAGTAGTCCTCAATTGGTGAGCAACATTTCCTTTCAGTCTGCATATGCACTGGGGCTAGAGGCACAGCACATGGATTGTGGTGGCATCTACACTGTATGTACAGAAGGATCCCAAAGCCCGTTGCAGCAAGCTGACATAACCAGCCTTGTCTGCACATGCGGCAGCAGCAATTTCATCAGCAATTTTGGTGCTTGCATTAATTATTATAATTCATTGCTATTTATTCACACCACACAGATCACTGTGTGCAAGGCCATCCATTATCGTTCTTGAGAAGAAAGTGATGTCTTCTTGAACTGTTGGAAGCTCATGTAGTTAAGGTATCCTTGCGGTGCTATTAGAGAAGAAATTGCAGGATTTTGTCCCAGGGAGAATGAAGGATCAGTGATATGTTTCCCAGTCAGGATGGTGTGTGACTGAAGGACATTTGTAAGTGATGAATCTCCTACTTGCTTAGTGACCTTGCCCTCTGTATATTAAAGTTCGAGGGATTAGGAAGCATTGTTGAAAAAAGCCTTGACAGGTTGATGCAATGTGTAATGGTTTACTGTTGTGGAAAAAGTAAATGTTCGAGTGCTTGGATTCATACTTCTTTTTTCATAACCTGTGTAATATGGACCAAGTGGTGGAAAGTGAAATTAGTTTCGATACCTTTCCCTTTTACAGCTTGCTTGAGAAAGGCTGAATGGTCTGCATCTGTTCTGTAATTTTCTATGAAGCTGGAGCCCAAATTTATTGCAAATGCATACAAATTAAAGACAGCGTTATTTCAGTCATAGATTTTCTTTTCTTATCTACCTTCCCTGTATTATAAACTGGAAAGTTTCTTCAGTAATAAAAACAGAAGTTGCTGGAAGCTCAGCAGGTCTGGCAGCAACTGTGAAGAAAAAATCAGAGTTAACGTTTCGGGTCCGATGACCCTTCTTCACAGATGTTGCCAGACCTGCTGAGCTTCCAGCAACTTCTGTTTTCGTTCCCCTTTTACAGCATCTGCAGTTCTTTCAATTTTTATTTAACATTCCTTTAGTCATTGGTCATGTCAAGAAGAAATTTTCCTTCATAGAACATTCCATTGGTCAAATAATTAGCACTTGCCATAAAAGGAAGTTATAATAACATTGAGTGGTTTGGTATATAATGAAGACTGGAAGATGGATAATGTTATTCCATTGTTTAAGAAGGGTAGCAAAGACAAGCCAGGGAACTACAGGCCAGTGAGCCTTACATCAGTGGTAGGCAAGTTATTGGAGAGGATACTGAGGGGACAGGATCAACTAACATTTGGATAGTCAAGGTCTGGTTAGGGATAGTCAACATGGATTTGTGCGCGGGAGTCATGTCTACCAAATCTTTTAGAGTTTTTTGAAGAGGTGACCAAGAGGATAGATGAGGGTATGGCAGTGGATGTTGTCTATGTGGACTTTAGTAAGGCCTTTGACATGGTCTTGCACAGCAGGCTAGTCATGAAGATTGGATCGCATGGGATCCAGGGAGTGCTAGCTAATTGGATTCAAAATTAGCTTGATGGTAGGAAGCAGAGGGTGATGGTTGAAGGTTGTTTCTCGGCCTGGAGGCCTGTGACCAATGGTGTGCCACAGGGGTTGGTGCTGGGACCTTTGTTATTTGTTATATACATAAATGATTTGGATGTGAATGTACAAGATATGATTAGTAAGTTTGCGGACGATTCAAAATTAGGAGGTATCGTTGATAGCAAGGATCATTACCAAAAATTACAGAGAGATCTTGATTAGATGGGGAAGTGGGCTGAGAATTGGCAAATGCAATTCAATACAGATAGGTGTGAGGTGTTGCACTTTGGAAAACCAAGGTAGGACTTATACAGTAAGTGGTAAGGTCCTGAGGAGTGTTGTGGAACAGAGGGATGTAGGAGTACAAGTACATAGTTCATTGAAAGCGGTGTCACAGGTGGGCAGGAAGGTGAAGAAGGCATTTAGCATGCTGGCCTTCATCGGTTGAGGCATTGAGCATAGGAGTTGGGATGCAGAGAGTGGTGCATATATGGAATGGGCTGCCAGAGAAAGTGGTTGAGGCAGGTACAATAGCAACATTTTAAAAAACATTTGGATAGGTACAAGGATAAGAAGGGTTTAGAGGGGTATGGACCAAATGCGGGCAATTGGAACTAGCTGAGTGGGCACCATGGTCAGCATGGACCAGTTTGCGCTGAAGGGCCTGTTTCCATGCTGTATTGCTCCATGACTCTATTACAGTTGAAAAACTTGCAATAATTTTAACTTAGTTTTTAAATTGCTGGTGTTTTTATTTATCTTTATTTGATAGCATAGGCATAGAGTTGCAAAAATGCAAGCAACTAAGCAAAATATAATGCATTGGACTTTATGTTGTAAGAAAATAGTATTAAAAAATAATAACAACTTGAAGTTGTTGAATTAATTAAACATACTTGAAATTGTGAACTGAAAATCAAAATAAGAATTGTTGCTTTTACATAAGTATTTTATTGGATTTTGGACTTATGCTAATCACCCATAAAATTTGAATGTAGAACATTTTGGTGTACATTAGATACACACATTCAACTATCTTGCAGTATTATCAAAGCAGAAATTACCACTCCATCACAAATATCAAACCTTTGTTTTCTTATTTTTATGAAGAATTAAATGTGCTCATTGCAGTAGTTAATTTTAATATGATCTAGAAATAAATTACATGGCATTTTCTGAAGTCTTTTTACAAAAACTGAGTTTTGCTTAAGGCAGGATTAGGAGGGAAGATTTATCATTATATTCACACTTCTTTACTTGTTCATGGGATGTGGGCATTGCTGTCTAGTTCACCAGTTATTGCCCGTCTCTGTTTCGTGGAGCTGGTGGTGATGATCTGCCTTCTTCAACTGCTATAGTCTTTTGGGTGTAGGGAAACCCACAGTGCTATCAGGAAGAGAGGTCCAGCAATTTGATTCTGTGACACCATAGGAATGGCAATATAGTTCCAAATCAAAACCAGAGTTTGTGATTTGGAGGGGAGTTTATAAGTGCTCCCATAGATCACCTGCCTTGTTCCTCTAGATGGTTGCGAGTTTGGAAGGAGCTGCTGAAGTAACCTTCATGAATTATGGTAAGTGCACCTTGTAGATGGTACACACTAATGTCAGTGTGTATCAGGTTTGAAGGAAGTACTGTAAAGGTTGAAGATGGTGGATGATGTGCCAATCAAATGAGTTGTTTTGGCCTGCATGTCGTCTAACTTCTTGAGTGGAGCTT
The DNA here is from genome assembly GCF_021869965.1 of Rhincodon typus. NCBI lineage: Eukaryota > Metazoa > Chordata > Chondrichthyes > Orectolobiformes > Rhincodontidae > Rhincodon > Rhincodon typus. The sequence goes on along the minus strand of NC_063350.1, from coordinate 24,658,100 downwards.
ACATCCATTTAGTCAAGTGTCTTCTGTCATACTCCTTGTGCCTTATAGATCAGGGACAGGCACTGGGGTGATAGGACTTGAGTTGCTTGCTGCTGCATTCCCAGTATCTGACCTGCCCTTCTAGTAACAATATTTATATGATTAGTCCAGTTCAGTTTCTGGCTATTTGGTAATCCGCAGGATATGATAGAGGGAATACAGCAATATTAATGCTATCGTACATCAGGAGGCTATGGTTAGATTCTGTCTTATTGGAGATAGTCATTCATGCCACACAAGTGCCAGGCAAAGATACTTGCAACTTAGTAGCCCAAGTCTGGATGTTGTCCAGGACTTGCTACGTGTGGACACAAACTGTTTCAGTGTCTGTGAATGGTGCTTCACATTGTGCAATCATCAGCAAATATCCTAAATTCTGACTTTATATTGGAGGGATGCTCATTGATGAAGCAGATGAAGATAGCTTGGCCTAGGACATTACCCTAGGACATTACATGAAATAACTCTTGTATTCAAGTCCCACCTGCTCTAGAAGTGTGTCATAACATGTATGATTACATGTATGGCTTGTATGATAACAGGTTGATTAAAAATTGACTATAACAACTCATATCCTATGGAACTGATGGAACGATGTCCTGGGTCTAGGACGATTGACGTCCAGCAACCACAACTATCTTTCTTTGTGATGGATGTTACTCCAACCAGTGGAGATGTTTCCCCCAGTCCCCATGGACTCTGCTTTTGCAAGGGCTTGATGTTATACTCGATCAAGTGCTGCCTGGATGTCAAACACAGTCACTCGGATCTCACCCCTGCAGTTCAGCTCTTTTGTCAATTTTTGGCCCAAGACTGTAATGAGGTCAGGAGCTGAGTGTCAGTGGTGGAACTCAAACTGAGCGTCAGTGCTAGTCTTATCTCCAGCTTTTACTTCATACGTAATTTACACACGTTTAATGTTACATTCACCTGCTACATGGATATGTTAACTTACATGTTCAAATTTAAAATAAAAATACCTTTTCTTTCTCCTCAAAATTTCTATTCTTAGTTAGCAAGAGATAAATGTTAGTTTGCCATTTTCTTTTAGATTAATATAACCTTTCGCCCTCTTGACCACCACTTTGAGGTGCTATATCCTGCATACCAGTAGTTACAGTCTTGTTGAATTGTTTAACAAGAAAGCAATGAGCTTGCGGCATGTGGAAATGTCACATTGGACAGTGGTTCACCTTGACATACAAGATCAGAGTTTATGAGAAACAAATGTTCTTCTTGGCACAAATGTTACCATCCAATATAACGAGACCAAAAGCAGTGTCAAACTTAATTTCTCAAATCCTTACTTACTCTCAGGATGCTGATATTTGCTGGCAAGATATAGTTTATAATAATAATTCCATGAGCTGTAAACTTTGGACACCAAGTTATGGCTGAAATCTCTGTTTCCAAATCTATTTACCGGTAATTCCTTTCTTGGATATGTATATGTAATCCAGCTCCCAAATAGTGCCATGAATCATTCTTAAAAAATGTAATTATTTCCTATGTAGTAAGTTGTGATTTTAAAATGCTACTTTGATATGATTGAATTAGTTTTCAAAAATTAATTGCTGGGCTTCATCTTATCAAGCTTCAAAATTTAAATGACCCAGCTGTTTCCTATGATGCTGATGTGCATCAAGCTTTAATGGCTACATTGTGGAAATCAACCAATCAACATAACAACGTAACGATTAACTTAAGAATCGTCAAAAATGAACCTTGCTCCTTTTAAATGTTCCACGATATATTGCAAAGAACCAAGTAACAGTTCATTTCAATTGTAGATACCAATAACTTATGATTAAACATTATAAGTGTCGTACTTCAATGTTATTGCATTAACTAAATAATATGTTTGATCTCCTTCCTTGTGACTACACTGGTTCACACACATAATATAAGATCATAGCTCTGTTTCTCTCTCCATATATGTTATCTGGCTTGATTGTTATTTCCTGCAGTTTTAGTTTTGTACTAATTTCACAATGTCATCTGATCATGGCCCATTCTTTTCACCCCACATACTGGAATACTTTACACATGCAGACAGGACTGTACACGTTCATCTTTAAAAAGGTCTTTCACATTCTTGTCTCTGAGTCACAATGCTATGGATTCAAGCCCCACTCCATGAGTAAGGCATGAATCAAGACTGACAGCCAAGAATGAGAATTTTAAACTGATCTCCCACCTGCCTACACAGACACCCTAGTAAATGTAAAAGATCCCACTACTAGTAGCTCAAAGGCATACAGGATTGTTGTACCCAGCATCCCAGCCAATATCAATATTACCAAAGCAGATTATCTGAGCATCATTGCATTGCTGCTATTTGGAATTTATTCTGCATAAAGGTGGCTGTTGCATTCTTGCATTAAACAATGACTACATTTCAAAAAGATACTTGGCTGGAAAGTGTTTTGAGACATCTGATGAGATCTGAGTCATTTTATAATCGTAAGTATTTCATATGTTGATAATTATTTTTCAATTATTAATACCTAAATGTCTAAAAGTTGTTAATGTTCTACACTGATCACCATGTTATAAAAAGGGCTGTGATTGTACTCAAGGGGGTGCAGAGGAGATGTATCGGGAGGGTTTGAGCCATGAGGAAAGATTGGAATGCTGGGAGCAGCAAAGTTGAGATGAGACCTGATAGAGATGTAAAAGATTATGAGGGGCATAGATTTGATGATAGGAAGACATTTTTTCCATTAGCAAGGGACCAATAACAAGGCAGCATCAATTTAAAGTAAAAGGTAGAAGGCTAAGAGGGGAGTTAAGAAGAAATATTTTTTCACCACCAGGGTGGTGGGAGTCTAGAAATAACTGAACGGATGGTTGAGCCAGAAACTCTCATCATTTAAGCAATATTTAGATTATCATTTCCTTTCAATAGCTGCCAGGGTATGGACCATGAGCTGGAAAAGAAAGGAATAAAGTGCAGTCAGATCTTTGTTGATCAGCATGGACACAATGGACCAAAGGGCCTCCTTCTGAATTGTAAATGCCCATAAGTCTACAAGTCTACCGACAGCAGATGTACAACTGTGGTTGAAGTAAGCATATTACAGTGCTAGAGACTGCTATCTAATCTGGTCATGGGGTAAAATCATTTCATTTCTCTAGCTGTCTGCATAATCCCAACATGTAATTTTCATATTGCAGGCACATTATAGAACACTTTTGATCAAAATTAAAAGACCTGACCACATCTTTTAAACAACTAGAAGTCACATATAGGCAGTTCTTTTTGTGCTCGTACCCTCAAATCCATTCTAACGGCAGGCTTCCAAGGCACCAGCCTCAAATAAACATGCTTTCTATTATACAACCAGTTTTCTTGCAACACACAACTTTTCTTACCCAATTTATTTCAGGCATTATAGTAATTGGTGAAATAACTCCACAGAAGCTGGTATCCTGTCACCAAGTCATCCTTTATTTACACATGGAAAGTCCCTGACCCTGGTCCAGTTCCTCAGAGCCAGCTGTCAGACTGACCAGGATGTCTGATACTTCTGTTTTTATCTGTCAGCCAGGGCTTCCTGATAGGACCAGATTAACAGCCCCAATCAGGGAACTCATATCCAAGAGGTCTACCTGGCTGACCTTGTTACAATTGCGACAGTTGGTAATGAGCAGCACTTTTGAAATTCACCAGTTGGCTAGGAGGGCATTTCCCAAATCAAGTATAAACACAATTTGGTTTTAAATTTCATGAAATTAACTAAAACAAAAATAAAGTGTGTCTTATAACAGACCAGAATTCTGATTTGTTAATATTCTACTTAATCAGTGAAGATGAAAATTACACACAGCCTCACTTGAGGAGCTCAAATCTATTCTGAGGGACTTGGCAACAGAATCTTTTTTAAAAATCATTGCGTAATTAGGTAGAGTCCATACAGTTTGATGCAGGGAAATTTTAGGCTTTTGAAGGCAGATAGGAGGGAACCTGTGAATTATTCTGAAGGCTTCAATAATGTGTCACACGACGCAAGGCTCACAGGACTGTGGGTAATATACTGGCATGGATTGGGTAACAGAGGGAAAACTTATAATAAGTGGTAGGTTCAGATTGGCAGGTTGTAACACATGGAATGCTGCAAGGCTTAGTGTTTGGGCTTTAGCTGTTTAGAATCGGTATCAATTAGTTAGATAAGGGGATTTAGTGAATTTTATTCAAATTAGGTGATGACACAAAGCTGGATTTTTAGATTAATGTTTCTGGTGAAGGAAATCATTAACTTTGATTCCCTTCACAAGTGCTGACTGACCTACTGAGTATTTCTAATACTTTCTGCTTTTATAAGGTTTCCTTTGTTTATTTTTGAAAAGCTAAAATAACTCAATGCTAAGTTCCTTCCCTTTATTATAATAATGTGCATTATATGATTCAATGCTGATTTTGTTTTGAATATGAGCGATAGACAGACAGCCAGATCATCAGTGGCAGAATTTTATCTGCGAAGATAGGGTAGTGTTCGAGTTGAGGTGGGATTGTTAAATCACCCCAAAATGCATAGATGTTGGAAACCTGACATAATTTTGCGACTAAAACAAAGTTGCCGGAAAAGCTCAGCAGGTCTGGCAGCATCTGTGAAGAAAA
>NC_063350.1:24642642-24652940 GCF_021869965.1 Rhincodon typus | reverse complement strand
CTTTTGGTTTTTATCATTTTGTCACTCTCAGCTTTTACCTGGTATATTCAAAGATGAGTGGAAAAATCCTATGGATCTGTTGGATCAGTCACTTAAATTTTTAGTTAACATTTCAATTCAACCTAGAACACTGAATTCTGGCTTCTTAAATGTGCGCATAGGTTTCCTAGAGTATGTGGGATTTGGAAGGGGCTTTAACAGGGCTCTGTGATGCCACATTTCTTCAAAGGTTGCCTTGGTGTCAAATGCAGTCATTCTCATCTAACCTCTGGAATTCAGCTCTTGTACCCTGTTTTGAACAAATCTCTAATTAGGTTAACCACTGAACAGCCCTGATGGAAACCAACCAAGCACCAGGGAAATCGTTATTTGTGAGTAAGTGCCATTTGATAGTACAGTCAATGACACCTTCCATAACTTAACTGGGGGCCAATACATCTAACTTGAGTGATAGTGGAACAGGATTTGGTGCAACTAAAGTCCTGGGTTTTGATAACCCCAAGTCTATAGAGGATAGAACAAATGAACAAATGAAAAAATATAGCACAGGAACAGGCCCTTCGGCCCTCCAAGCCTGTGCCGACTATCATGCCCTAATTAATCTAAAAACAAACCTGTCATTTTTCGATCCGTGTCCCTGTATCCCCTCCCTATCTGTACCCATCTAGGTGCCTCTTAAATGTCTTCAATGTGCCCGTTTCCATCACCTTTTCTGGTAGTGCGTTCCAGGATGCTACCACTCTCTGCTTGAAAAACTTCCCTCACACATCTCCCTTAAACTTTCCCCCTCTGACCTTGAACTTGTACCCCCTTGTAATTGTAACTTCAACCCTGGGAAAAAGCTTCTGACTATCCACCCTATCTATGCCTCTCATAATTTTGTAGACCTCTATTAGGTGTCCTCTCAGCTGCCGTCTTTCCAGTGAAAATAATCCCAGTCTTTTTAACCTTTCCTCATTGTCAATGCCCTGGAGACTAGGCAACATCCTGGTAAACCTTCTCTGTACTCTCTCCAAAGCTTCCACATCCTTCTGGTAGTGTGGTGACCAAAAACTGCACAAAATACCCAAATGTGGCCTAACAAGGGTTTTATATAGCTGCAACATGATTTGCCAACTCTTGTACTCCACGCCCCAGGCAATGAAGGCAAGCATGACATATGCCTTCTTAATTACCTTCGGCACCTATGTTGCCACTTTCAGGGAACTGTGGACCTGCACACTCAGATCCATCTGAATGTTAGCGTTCCTAAGAGTTCTGCCATCTACAATATAATTCACACCTAAATTTAATCCTCCAAAATGCATCACCTTGCATTTGTCTGGATTAAACTCCATCTGCCATTTCTGTGCCCAAGTCACCAATCTATCTAAATCCTGTTGTATCCTTTCACAATCATTGGCACAATCAGCAACTCCACCAATCTTCATGTCATCAGCAAACTTGCTTATCAGACCACCCATATTTTCCTCCAGATCATTTATATATACGACAAACAACAAAGGACCTAAGACTGACCCCTGTGGAACACCACTAGTTGCTGGTCTCCAGTCTGAAAAACATCCTTCCACTGTCTTCTATGACCAAACTAGTTTTCTATCCATCTAGCCAGGTCACCCTAAGTCCCTTGTGATTTTAGTTTTTGTACCAACCTGCTATGTGGGACTTTATCAAATGCCTTACTAAAGTCCATATAGAATGTGGGATGCCCAACAGAACATAAGTGAGTGACGCTACAGTGATGGAAGTAGATAGTCTTGTTGATTAGGTGGATGTCTGAGTGTAAGATATCTATATAAAATGGATCTTAGGTAACATGAAAGAATACTGCTCTATTAAGAAGATGCCCAGTTTGTTGCTTATTATTTTATACCCTAGAGGATTTCTCTCACAGATTGGTGGATATGCTGTCTTATAAGGACAGAAACATGGAATTATTATTCTACTGTTGAAATACACTTGCATTGAAGTTGTCAATCTTATTAAGGCTAGAAAATGTAGTCACAATGTATTCGTTAGTTCAATGAGAGGCTAATAGCTCTTAGCATATTCCTGAATCAAATGGAAGTAAGACTTTTTGAAACATATGTTTTTCCTTTCATGTATATTCGAGAGTCAAATACAATGGACTTTACGCCTAAGTGACATTATAAATCTTTAAGCATTTGTACATATTCTAATGTCTGGTAGAAACTGAAAAAGTACAACATTTACAAAAGAATGAGGCTAATTGGTGCAAACCCTTTGGAGCGGGTTTTGGTTGGTGTGATAGTTGGATGTGGCCAATGTGCACGTCCCCACTTCTTAACATGTAGATAATCTGTCTGTAAGCTATCCTTGAAATGGTACTGTCAGTAGCTTAGTTTGTGGCTGCAAATATGTAAACAAATAATAGTGTATGTTCATCATCACTGTTTTCTGCCTCCATTGTCATAGAATATTACAGCACGAAAAGAAGCCCTTTAGCCCATTACTTTCATGTTGGTTATCACCTATCTATTTGAATCCTATTTCCCAGCATTTGGCCCTTAGCCTTATATGCTATATTTCAAGTGTTCATCTAAATACTTCCTAAATGTTGTAAATGTCTCTGCCTCTACTATCCTTTCATATTGTGAGTTCCAGATATCCACCACCCTCGGGGTGAAAAAATTCTCCTTAAATACTTTCTAACCCTCACATCCTTTACCTTGAATCTATGCCTCTTGGTAAGTGACCTCTCTACTAAAATGAGAAGTTTATTCCTAGTGACCTTATCTATGCCATGCATAATTTTCTTGACTTCACTTGGGTCACACCTCAGTCTTCTCTGCACTGAGAAAAATAACTCCAGTCTTCCTAGACTCTGTTCATAGCTGAAACATTCCAGCCCTGGTAGCATGCTGGAGAATCTCCTTTGCATCTTCTCCAGCGCAATCACTTCATTTCGATAGTGTGGCAACCACAACTGGACACAGTACGTCAGGTTTAGCCTAACCAACTTGGGTATCTGAAAGAAAGAAAGAAATCAGTTCTAGTGAATGAAAGGAGCAAGTGAAATGTCCATGCTTAAACCATCTGCAGTCAGCAGTAACTGTGGGATGAGAGAGAAATGCAATGAGAGAAAAACAGATCAGGTACATGCGTATCCACACCTTCATTGGGGTTAGCCTCTCAGTAGCCACTGTCTTAAAATAATGACCAATATCATTTATTCCATGGAATTAAAGTATGAAGATGTACCTCTTTCCCCTCCAGTTAGTTCCTATTTCTCTGGTTGTCTGTTACTTCCACTGCATAAGAGAGGGAAATGTTTTAGGGTGTGCCATGCATTATGTTTACCTGGCCTGACTGTGATTGTTGAATAGCTGGCAGTGTGTGCAAGCTGTGTGATGTCCTGTGAGGTTACAATAGTGTCTGAGTGTGAGCTTAAGTGTATGAATACTAGGGATGACTGCTGATTGATAGAAATTATTGATACAGTCATGATGGGAGTTTAGTAAGTTGGCAGTGGCTGCAATTCAAGGTGGAGTTAGGAGGATATGGCATTTGAAGATGTATTCACTGAACTTGACCTTGATATGAGATCATTGAATATCTTGCTGCCCGCCATTCTGATCTTTGCGGCTATACTCCTTCTGTGACACCTACATTGTGGGTTCAATTCCCACACCAGCCAAGGTTACCATGAAGATAACCTTCTGAATCCTGCTTCTCGGCTGAGGCATGGTAACGCTTAGGTTAAACCACCGCCAGTTGTCTCTTTCTTTCTAATGAGAGAGCAACCTGTGATCCTCTGGGACTATGGTGACTTCTCCTTGTATTGATAGCCACAGTTATCTGTACCCATTGCTTTCATAGTATATTTTAATAGGATCTCCTGTCCCTGAGAATATAAGACACCATCCTCCTAACCACCTCCATCAAGACCGTTAGTATGACATCCAAAAACTTGACTCCTGTGATGGACTATTATTCATGATTTCGAGTAAGATTCACTTGGAGATCAACCCATAACACTTCTTTCTGCCACAATACACCTTCCCTTTAAGAAGTGCAGTTAGTTTTAAATAGTGTAAGTTAGTGTAATAGTGTAGGTTAGGGTAAATTACTGTAGTAAATTACTGCAGATGCTGGAAATGTTAAATTAAAAAAAACTTGCTAATGCAAGCAGTAATGACCTCTGCAGGAAATGCAGGCTGCATGCAGGCATTATGATAAGAAGAAGGCTGCACAAAGTTAATGTGTTAGTATAAGCTAATGTGAATTCCACTCAACAAGTATGGGTTAATTGCACAAAGTGATCCCAGGACTATTTGGGGGTGCTAATCAATTTAATTCAGTTCTGCTAGGTTTCAATGCAGCTTTATGATATACTTTAAAGGGATATGCATATGATGTCACCACCTCATCACATGTTACCATTTCCATTCTTTTTATTCATTCATTCATGAAATGAGGTGTCACTGGCTAGGCCAGAATGTATTGCTCATCCCTAATTGCCCAGAGAGCAGTTAAGAATCAACCATATTGCTGTTAATCTGGAGTCATACGTAGGCGAGACCAGGTAAGAATGAAAGTTTCCTTCCCTAAAGGACATTACTGAACAAGATGGGTTTTTCCACGGTCAGCAATGGTTTCACAGTCACTGTTACACTCTTAATTCCATATTTTTATTGAATTCAAATTTCACCATCTGTCATGATGGAATGAAAACCTGTCCCCAGAACATTACCTAGGTCTATGGATTAATAGTCTAGTGATAATACCACTAGGCCAATGCCTGCTGATTACTGAATTCTGTTCCCTTGCAGCATGACACATGCTCTAGTACATCCTTAGTTTGACCCCAGACTTGCAAATGTTTGTGATTGTAATGTACATATATAAATACCAAGAGTTGTAATAATACTTTGTGATCTTCATCTCATACATATGTTACAGTAACTAACATAGCTATCACAGCTTGATAATTACAGATAATCAGTATATCTTGCCACATCACATCAAGCTCTCATATTATTTATCCAATATGTCATGGCCAAAATAAGATCAGTACATAAGACCACATTTTAATTAGTTAAACAAGCACCCCCTGCTTGAAACATGCCACCCATTTCATAACCTGAGCTAAGATGAAGTTGGCTGAGACCCAGGCAATCAGTTGGCAGAAGCTATTTTCAAAACCTTTTGATTTCAAATGGCCCCATTATTTGGTATTTATGGAACAGCAGGCATATAATAATTGATTATAATTATAATCTTTCATTAGAAATTTAATCTCTGTGCATTAGACTTTAATAATACTTTGTGAATGGGGTTGAATTAACTCAGGCAAAAGTAACATGAACATTGCTACAATGAACTAAGAAACTTTGTATATTGTTACTGTAACAAATGTCTATCAGCAAGATTATAATGAAATAAATTATTTAGACCATAGATATGAATATAATATGATACCTATAATGTTATAAGATAAAACAGCAATGATGGAGGACTAATTAAAACCAAATTTAAACTTTCGTTATAAGGGAACATTGGGAATTGGGAATAACATAAACAGGTTCTTCTTGAATGGCTAACCAACCAGAAGACAGTCATAGGACAGAGTTTTTTTAGGAGGGTTTTGCAGGAAGGAAGTGAGGTGGCCTGGGCCAGGACAGGTTTAAAGTTGTTTTGTGGGGCCAGGAGGATAAAGTCCCATTTAAGGCTTACCTTAACTGGCCACTTCCGGTTTCAGGTCCTCTGTTGTCCACACCTGTCAGAAAGCCACAATGACATCCAAGCTGAGGCGAGATTTAAAATTTGCAACATTGACCTGACGCAGTTACAGATCTGCAGACTTAAAGAAGGGTCTCATTGTCTTCCAGTGGGTGCCTGACTCCTGTTCAGAAATGTATATTTAAATGGAAGTCATTGACATTAGTAAGTAAGTCACCTGTCCAATGTAACTGCGTCTCCACGGGCCCTCCCCATTCCACCCCACTCCACAACCACACTCTGTACAGTTCCATGGCTGGCAGGTATGGCCAAAATTATCCTTATGATTTAGATTTGGCTTTGGAGATTTTACATTCATATTTCCATGTGTAAGCTTCATTCCTTATAGAATAATATATGCATCTGAAATCTGCCATTACATTATTTGTAAATTTATTTCACACACTTAGTAATCAAATGTATCACAAGTCTGGATTCTCTGTCTATATAGGATATCTTGACTGGGAAAGATGAATTTTGTACATTCCCTCCCTCTATAAAAAGTAAAAAGTAAATCTCTGGCATCCTGCATTAGGTTGAAGTGACTGCCTAAAATTGGACGCTGTACAATTTGTATTTCTGCCTTGTGGACAGGAAATGTTTGATGTTTCTGCTGCAATGGCTGGATGCAGATAAGATCGCTGTAAAAGTCAGTACGGTGACCTCTCCCACCACCCAGCTCACCAGGCCTGGCGTCCGACTAGTTGGCCCTCACCCAGCTGCTGACACTTTAGCTCAGAGTGTGCCTCTGTCTCATACAATCCTGCACAGTAACCGCAGCTGCACCACACCTAACAAAGGAAATCTGGCTTAGGCTCCAGACTCCATGACTTATTTCATTTAAACACACAATTTTCTCAGCAAGGTCACACTCACAAAGGGGTTCCCATAGTCTATTTTAGAACTTCAGGATGGAAATAGATTATGAGGGGAATATTTCTGGACTCTTCTCTATAATTGCATCAATGTAAATTAAATATCACACTTTTCCAATATTGGCTTTGTTTATAAATATTTAACTTTTTTTGATTTTACTTTCATGTTTTATAGTTGGAATATCTCTAGGAATGATGATGCTTGAAAATAAATGAGTGTTCCCCAAAGTGATCAGAAATTTAAATCTACAATTTGTTCACAGGTGTACTATGAAAATATCATTAATAATTTAAAATAGGAGAACATAACATTTCCAAAGCTGAGGATCTGTAAGGTCAAAATGTTACATGTAAACAAGAACTTGCTTTATCGTAGTGTCTTATCACATTTTTCAGGAATGCCCAACTGATTATTTAGAAGTATGACAACTATTATTTAGGCAAATATAGCAGCTGACTTGTATACAGCAACAAACAGAGATGATATTAATTGTGTGTTAATATATAGAATCAATTCACATATTCAATTTTCTTTTAACAAATTTGAAGTGAACAGGAATTAAACTGCTCTTTCCTGACATTGTGTTTTTACTGAATGCTTTTGTGCTTTTCTTTCAACCATTTCACTGCTTCTCCTAAGCACAACTGGGTGGGGGAGGGGGGTGTGGAGGTGGGGGGTGGTGGGATGGGGAAGTAAACATCACAAGAGATGGCTGACCGTTTAACCTCACAAACGGGTAAAGACATCTAGACTTTCCTCCTGGGAAGACTTATGTTGTGTCCCACATTCTGCTGCCATTGAAGGCCTATCATATGCTTCTGTCCTGTGAGGCAGCAATATTAGACAAGTGGACTCTAGCTACTGATACTCCATGGCTACATACAATTCATATCTCCACTGATCAGTAAGATGTCAATGCCAATGGTAGCAGTAGATTCTAAAAGCCCAGGGATTCAGCAGACTACATTTCAGGTATCATGGTCTACCAGCTACTACGCAAGATTTTGATTTGAATACTCCTATTTTCATCAGGTTTCCTGGAGGGTTTCTCTCCATGAGGCCTAGTGAGTTCTCATGCACAATCATCCCAAACTCATCTCGCTAACTACCTACCATGCCCCTATGGAACTCCTTTCATCCGATGTTGGCCTGATTTTCCCGCTTGCCGTAGATAGTAGGACATTCCAGGATATACTAGCATCCCTGGCACTGGTGTAATATTTAAAAGCTGTTGCTCACATAGTCAAGGTTTTGGCAACCCAGAACGGCCACAATTGTCCTGGGCATGGCAGACAAGCACTGGCACCTGGAGAATCTCATGTAGAGGGTTGTGCAGAGGGGCGACTCCCCCCACCCCACCACCCCACCCCAGAACCGACGGAGGAGACCAGATCTTACCAGCCTGGTCTGAAGTTACCATGTGGATCAGTGAGGTCTCCACAGTCTGGAGAAATGCCCTGCGATGCAATAAAAAGTCAATGACCTTCCTCACTTTGTCACGGTAAGTGTCATCATCATCTTTCTGCTACCTCACCCTCACTCTATTTCTGCCACTGCACCACCTGACACAACAAGGCTTATGCTCTACCCCTCTCGCTATTGCATGCAACATCTGCCCTCACTCACTCTCAGCACTCCAACTCCCTAGACTACTAACCCTGTATAGCATCTGCACTGCCTACTCACTTGGATCACATCACCACCTTTCCCCAAACTGTAACAGTACAAATAGCTGTGTCACCCACTTTCATCTCATTCAATTCCTCACTTTCTCTGATTACAAAAGAAAATGGCCCACAGTAGAGCTGAAACAGCCAGGAGAGGTGGAGGGGTGAAGGATATTTGTCCTTAGGAACAGAGAATTTTGATCCTGGCTGGTGAGGACTGAGACCTGTCCTGTGGGAATGTCGAAATCTCCACGTTCCAGCAACCAAGTGAAAAGCATTTGTTATGCTTCTCTTCCATTATCCCCATGGGGAATTTATATTTAACATGCCGCAATTTTAACTCTTGTTCACAACATTGTCTGTTTTGTTTCCTGCGTTATCCAGTGACATGTCCATGGTGTCCATTGTCAAGAAGGCTGCCTCAACCCACTTCTGTTTCTGAGGAAGACAGCAGAGATGCCTCAGTGGAAGCCTTGGCAATGTTGCCTCCTACAGCCTCCACCAACTCAGACACTGATACTTTCGTGGGTATTTTAGAGTTGGGAGTTCCTCCTGGTGAGTACTTCACTGCTGTATCTCCACAGCTAGTCAAGAGAGAAATGCCTGAGGTTACTGGCACTCAGAGGACTATGGGAGATCAGGCATCTGCTCAGCCCCATGCACGAAAGGATCCCATGGTGTCAGCTCTCAGGGACTTCATTGGCATGCACGAGTAGACACAGGAGCAGCAGACAGCTTTGTCGGACGCACTGGCAAATCAAACACAAAGGCTGCAGGACTGCAGGAGTGCAGTGGAGCACGTAGCTGACATAGAGAGCCATGTCCAGCATCGTCAGTGTTTGTTGAACATGTGCACAGTCCTATAATTTATCATTCCAGCTGTTGGCACTCAGCACCAATGGCAAGGCAATAGGGGGATGACGAACCTTGACCTCACTCCAGACGTCCCAAACAGGGTCATGTCAATAGGTACCCAGTTGGAGGAAAAGCAAACATAGCCACCCCTCACCTGCTCTAAAGTCTCCCCTCAGGACATTCTAGAGGTGACCGGACCTTCCACTGTCACCCTCAGGCCTGTGGGAGGTCAAGTCAATGAAGGTGCACCTGCCTCTAGGCAGGGCACACTGAGTATGCCTGGGCTCTCTAGACAAAAACACCCCCAATGATCAAACTTCCAATGTCAATGAGGTCTACTGTACAGCAAGCTCCGTTGACCACAGATGCAGAGTCCAGGACTATACTGATATGTAGTGGAAGGAAAAGAAATAAGAAAACCTTTTGAGGTTACCTGGTGCAGGTGTGACATGTCACTGGAAATGCGTTTTCTCATTTATAAATCTATGTTCATATATATTATATATATATAAATCTGTTTGTACAAAACAGTTGCAACTACATATTGAAGGTACAGAACCCGCACTTCATTAACATTACACAATGTTCCATGGAGCAAGGTGTATAGTAAGCAGCTCCTACACCATGTAATTAATGCTTTGGCAACAATGATCGATCTTACCAGGTAGACGAACATAGTGATTGCTTCGTAGGAATTCGTGTGATTCATTCATTATCTTGCTTGGGGCAAAGATTTGCACACCACACAGTAGACTGATGCTTATGGTTCTCAAAGCATGTAGTGTTTGCAGATGTGTTTCAGCTTGAATGAATGGGTGTCTCTGCAATGGTGTTGCCCTTTGAAGTTCCTCCTATTACAGGAAGTTGAAAACCCCTCCCCTGGAGAATGAAGCATTACCCAGACCATTCTGAGTGTGGCCATGGTCATTTTCTTCATTTCTATTATGCACAATAGTCACCTGTGAAAGAGTGAGTCTAGGCTCAGCGTCTCTGTCTTGATGAACCTGCAAACATAAAAACCCGCTTCCTAATATCCTTTCCTGTAAATGCCAAAGGCTTTTCACTTCCCCAAGTCTCCCATCCAACCTGTCTATCTAAGTTAACAAGGTGTAGAGCTGGATGAACACAGCAGGCCAAGCAGCATCAAAGGAGCAGGAA
>NC_063350.1:24592142-24642142 GCF_021869965.1 Rhincodon typus | reverse complement strand
CTGAAGAAAATAAGTCATTGTCTTGGCTCAGTTTCTAGAGAAAGAAATTTAATATAACATCATTCAGTGAGATTTAGCTGTAGTTGTCTCAAAATATTAAACACTGAGAAAACAATTTAGTACACTTCAAATTTCAGGAGCAGGAAGCAAAAATGAATGTTACACAGACTTCACATTTTGTTGAGCTGAAGTAATTAAAAACTAAACAAAGTGGTAGGTGTCCTTACACTGTTCACAGTAAATCATCTTCTGCATCACATCCTAAAACTTCGATGTCATGTGTAATGTTTGGAATCGTTCTTTCGAAGGGTTCTGTTTCTGAAGGCACAGACCAGCTGTCATAACTTCTGACAGCAGATGCTGATGTATTACTCATGCTCCTCTTGATTCTTCCGAAGCTGTCTGTCAATATCCCTCTTCCATCTCTAATTCCAATGGTTTCTAAGAAACTCTCAAAGTAGCTTGTGTCTTTATCGGGTATGAAGGCCCGCATCCCTAAGTTAAGAATGAAATATAAATCGGTTAACTCAAATCTTTCCTTGAGGTAAGATACAAAAGGGATCATAGGACTGGGCTTAATTGAGGTTGATAGGGATCTTGCCGGCTGGATGAACTCAATGCAATAGTTTAGCCTCTCAGAATAGCTTCACAAACTTTAAACTATTGTTCTATTCTGTACAATAAGTAACCAAGCCTGTCTCTGACTGGTATTAATTGATCCATGCTGAATTTTGGTAACGTGAAGGAAATGGGACTTGATGGAGTATTTCTTTGGTTTTGTGATTTGACTCTGACTTACAATCTGTTTTTTGACACATATGCTGATAAAAGAATGTTCTTGTTCAAACTCTATTAATCATCCTGTTATCAAATTTGCTCAAAGTGAGCACCATGACCTGCAGCATATTTTCAGGTTCAATTTAGTACAATAGCTGTAGGAATCACAAAGCTTATTGCATTCCCTCCCCCACAAAAATCAAGAGAAAAAGGAAAAACTGAACAAAGACCACAATTCCATCATTCTGCCTAGCCAGTAGTTTTTTGTGATATGATCGATGTTAAACTACCTGTAAATATACAATTAAACCAGTCAGAAGGGCATTGTTTCAATTTGGAACACAGGAACAATCGTATAAACACAGCATCTATATTCACTCCTCCCGTTTTTTTAATATCAGACATGAACAGTGATATTTAATGCTCTCCCCATGGTGAGTTTGGATTTTTTTATTCAGATGGCAGGATGGCTGCTTTCTGCTGCCTTCTAATCTCCACCTCAATTAGCCTTAGTCTAGAAATGACAAATGGACTTTAGATCTGAAAGTTACTGAGTGGCCTATTTCCAAATGTGCCTTGGTTGTGAAGAATTTTACCTATTGGAGAGTGTGGGCAATTAGTTACATTGTGCTAAATTAAACAAATTAATTCTGTGTTATTGTAATTGAGAGAGTACTGTTGTTCTGTTTGCACCAGTCAGTTTGTACCTTTGACTGTGAAGAAGAAATGCATTAAATTATTTTATCAAATGTGCTTATGAAGAATTAAATGGGTTTGACTGATGCTATGCTTGATTCCTATTCGAAACTGAACAGTGGCTGGATCTTTGTTAACAGAATATGTTTAGGTAAGACAACCCATGTGACAATTAAGGTAACAGATATAAAATGTTAGAACTAAGGGCAATAGCCTCAAAATAACTGAGTTGAGGAAGAATTTCTTCACCCAAAAGGTTGTGAATCTGCAGAATTCTTTGCCCAATGAAGCAGTTGAGGCTACCTCATTGAATGTTTTTAAGGCAAGGATAGATAGACTTTTGAACTGTAAAGGAATTAAGGGTTATGGTGAGCGCTCAGAAAAGTGAAGCTGAGTCCATGGAAAGATCAGCCATGATCTTATTGAATGGTGGAGCAGGCTCGATTGGCCAGATAGCCGACTCCTGCTCCTATTTTTTATGCCCTTATGTTCTGTTCTTATGCAATATGTAAGCCTGAATTCCAATCACACAATGTGATATCACTAATTTATTTTGGCCTGAGTGTCCCCTTTTACTGCTGAATCGTCATTTTCAGTTTCTGTTCTACATATAAAATACATTTTAAAATGTATTTTTTCTGTCAGGAGATGCATCTTTCACGAGTCTAAAACAGTCTAAGATTGAATTCATCAGCTGTGATAGCACAATTTAATCTTATACCTAAAAGAAGGAACTTCCGTTTTTCTCCATAAAGGTGAAGAAGATCTGTACAATAATCTTCAATCGATGTACCAGTTCGATACTCATGGAGCAGCAAAGCAAAGTGCTGGATTTCTTGTGCTGTCAACTTTGTTCTCAGCTATTAAAAAAAACTCCAAAGATAAGCACAATAATCTCAGTGTGAAACAGTAAGACCCATCGCAAGGGTTTTGATGGCTTTTTTTTTAACTGTGATATTCGGTTCCTGTGCAGACATTGCTTAAATTGCCTTGAAAGTATCATTAACAAAAGTGTGAACATTTGATGGATGCAATATTTGAAGTATCATAACACAGCTCATAACTAATTCTCAGAAGTGGAGGTGCCGGTGTTGGACTGGGGTGGACAAGGTCAAAAATCACACAACATCAGGTTATAGTCGAATAGGTTTATTTGAAAACACAAGCTTTTGGAGCCTCACTCCTTTTTCAGGTGTCAATGAGAGAGGTAGTATCGGACACAGAATTTATAAGGAAAAGATTCATAAGCAAAAGATTAAAGATTTATCAGCCATCTTAGGTTTGTTGAACATTGCATCGGCTCTATGATCCTTTGATCTTTTGCTTATATGTTCAGTGTCCGATGCTACCTCTCTCACTAACACCTGAAGAAGGAGTGAGGCTTTGAAAGCTTGCGTCTTCAAATAAACCTGTTGGACTCTAACCTGGTGTCATGTGATTTTTGAACTAATTCTCAGAAGGATTGATAAATCCCTCCAGCAATGCCAGTTCTCAAAGAAATATGTGTCTTTGTTTAAAAAAATGGATCCTCGGTATCTCAAAAATGCATTTCATAATTTTGACAGACAAAATTTTTTGTTCTGGCCAGAAGTCTTGACCGACAAATGAAAACTATAAACATGGATACAAACATTTAACAGTATTAATCTTCTCAAAGGAGAAAGGAAGCACAGAGAAGGCAATTAAAAGACAGTGGAGGTCTGTTTTACATGTATGTAAAGGAAAATCTATTAATATTGCTTCTATTTAAAGCTTTTGAGAAGATTTGTAGCTCAGGTTGTGGATGAGACCCGGTGTGTTTGATTGCAGACATTTTGTCACCCTGCTAGGTAACATCGTCAGTGCGCCTCTGGTGAAGCGTTGGTGTTCTGTCCCACTTGTTATTTATTTGCCTTGGTTTGCTGGGATGGTTGGTATCACTTCTGGTTCTGTTTTTCAGTGATTTGTATATCAGGTCCAGTTCAATGTGTTTGTCGATGGAGTTCCCTCTGGGACAGCACATCCACAATAGCCCAAACCAAACAGAGACTTGCCAGGAAATTCTTAGAGGCCTGGCATTCCAACCAGAACTCCATCAACAAACACATTGAAGTGGGCCCGATATACAAACCACTTCCACAGAACTGGAAGTGATGCCAACCACCCCAGCAAACCGAGCATATAAATAACAAGTGGGACAGAACACCAACGCTTCACTGGAGGTGCACTGATGATGTTGCTTAGCAGGGTGACGAAACATCTGCAATCAAACACACCGGCTTGGCAAGCAAGGTTGTTTTCTATCCATTTTTGGGATGTGGGCATTGCTGGCTAGCCAGCATTTCTTTCCCATTCCTAGTTGCCTTTGAGAAAGTGGTGGTGAGCTGCCTTCTTGAACCGCTGCAGTCCACCAGCTGAAGGTTGACCCCACAATGCCATTAGGGAGGGAATTCCAGGATTTTGACCCAGCAACAGTGAAGGAATGGCAATATATTTCCAAGTCAGGATGGTGAGTGGCTTGGAGGGGAACTTGCAGGTGGTGGTGTTCCCATATGTCTGCTGCCCTTGTCCTTCCAGATGGAAGTGGTCATAGGTTTGGAAGGTGCTATCTGAGTCTTTGGTGATTTTCTGCAGTGCATCTTGTAGATAGTACACACTGCTGCTGCTGATCGTCGGTGGTGGAGGGAGTGGATGCTTGTGGATGGAAGTCCACATCTTCATTGCCTCTATTGATGAGCTCAAATCACCCGTATTGTTGGGTGTGGAACAATATCTGTGGTTGTACTCAAGAAGGTTTGTCCAGTCAGTGACGTGGATCTCTGTCCATGTGTTGAGAACAAGGTAAGTTTTTATGTTTTTATTCCCTCTGCCAAGTAATAATGCCTGTTGATCAGCCCCACCCACATCATCCACTGCTGGGACTTGCTGGCTAGAGCACATATTAGTTCTATGAAATTCTCCCATGCATTAATGCTGTGACCCAAAGATGCTTTTCTCAATAGATTGTGCTTTTGGGGTCAATTTTACTGAGGAATCGAACCTTCCACCTTCTCGTCATGATTATTGGTATTTTCTCTCAGTGCATTTTCAATGTAAACTGAAGAAATTTTATCTAGAGCTAATCCATGGATCACTTGAGTGAAAGATATATAGTTGTCTAGTTCAAGGCCAGCCCTGTGAAATGCTGCTATAATTCTGAAGAGCATTTCGTTGTCTCCAGACTGTATTGATATTCTTTTTGGCAGAAAAAGTATTATTTTTATAAACAACTCCATTAGAATGGTTTTGTCATACTCGACTGACACTGGTATAAATTTACTTCATAGCATGCTCACAGTAAGTAGTACATCAGTTACAGAAGAGGCCTTTGAGGTTTCAAAAGCTCATCTGTGCAATAAAATGTCTGTATAACAAATGGTATTGCATTTATACTGTATTATTTATAATATAAGAGCAATAGTGGTATATATGTCCCCATTTTATCCTTTAAAAAATTTGGTTTGCTTCATACTCCCTTACTGCCACAGAATCTTGATACAACAAAGGACTTTGTTATAGTATTCAGATAGTGGATTTGTGATTTGTATTAGGACAGCAAACTCCAGTAGTGAAAACAGATTAGAAAATATTTTAGGTTTGCAAAGGGAGAATAAGGAGAGCAAATCTCAATCATGGAAAAGAGTCTGCATAGTAAATCAGAAGTGAGCAACAACTATAAGCTAAGTATTTATTATAACATTGCCATAATTAATATTACTTCATCCTGAAGTTGTTGACTTCTCACTGGTGCACAGTTCTAGAAGCACTAGACATCTTCCACTTCCTCACTCACCGGCCACTATTGAAATGTGGCCCTAGATAATGATGGCTGGCAAGGTTGTTCAGCTGTACTGGACACCAGAGCTCTGGGCAATCTTGTCCTTACCACATGTCCTTGCTAGGTCACTTGCAACTGCAAACAGCAATGGGAACACCCTGGTCAGTTTTCCCCTCCCTGACTCAGGGATGCCTGAGCCTATTTTAAAACGTAATCTATTCATACAGGTGTTTTCCTCCCACTTGAGTAGTATTCCCTAATGCCAATTGCCTATAGTGTTCCTGTATGCTGTTACCTTCATTCAGTGATTGAAAATATCCTTAATTTTTGACACAATCACAAATACTACTTCAGAAATCCACAATTTCACCGGCCTCAGTATGACAAGATTTCTCCAATTCTTTGCCTTGAATTTGTTACGGTGCATCTACGTTCTTCTTTTGACTTTGATTTCCTGTTTTACTGACTGCTGCAGGAAAACTAATCTTGCGGTAGGTGCCTCAAATAATCATTACACCTTTCATTAAGATTTGTAAATGATCTGATGCCTACTTGAGGTGTGTGCACTTTGCCCCAATGTTTTGTTCTTTATCAATAGAGCAGGCAACATTTGTTTGGTTTGTAATGAATATATGTTTCTCATACTGGAATTTTAGGAAGCTATTCAACATCTGAAAAATGGTGCTGGATTTCTGAGCTACGCACTCAATGAAAACATACACAAGTCAAACAAAAGTCATCTTGTCGTCTTGCATTATAAATTTGTCACTACAATCAATTTGTTTAGTCCATATCTTAATTGCTAAAGTTGTCAAAAACAATCTAAGGTGTGTGTTTTGTGGAGTAAATCTAATGAAGCTAACAAGTACGAAAGAAATAGCTGTAAAATATTTTGTGAAGAAAGTATTGTTTCATAGGGTTGACTGAGGAAATAAAAAAGTAGATTTTTAATTTGTCACCTAACAGTAAAACTAACATTGTGAACCACTATTCATAGAAGCCATTTAATTGAGTAAATGCAAATCAGGCTGCTACAATGAATTTTATACCCATATGCTTAATGAATATTCATCATTGAAGTTCCCCTCCCAGCCACACACCATCTTGAATTGGAACAATGTCACTGGTGGCTCAAAATGCTGGAACTGCCTGCCCAGCAGCACCATATGCATACCTACATCACATAGACTGCAATGATTTAAGAAGGTTGTTCATTGTCACCTCCCCAAGGCAATTGGGGATGGACAATATTTTCTGGCCTAGCCAGCAATGCCCATATCCCTGACTGTATACGTAGAATTAAAAAAAATCAACCTTAACGGTCTATTCAGCTCAAATATAAGGGACTAAATAAAGGAGTGGATGGGAGAGAGAGAAAAACATTTCTCCTTTCTGCATTTGTAGCTTCTTATATTCAGTAATTTATCTTGAAGTACATATGAAGTGCTTTCATTTTTAAGAAAGGGGGATTTCATTTGCACAGAAGAATGTTGTGAGGGCTGAGCAAGCAGCCTAGAGTGGTGTCTGCTCTCAGGAAATGGATCTAAGTCTGTGAACTGATGCTTTGTGAACAAATTTTCTTCCCTACTGAATTTGTCCACATTACAGCTATGCATCAATTTTGGGAAGATTCACGCCGAATTTCTCTCTGTGAGCCATTGTGTCTTTTCTCATGTAATTTTCTGCTGTTCATCTCATTAAGTATGTATCCGGTCTCAATGGCACCATTTCGCACAATCTTGCACTCAGCACAGGTAGAGGTGTTTGCCTTTACTGGGACCTTCTGACATTCTAGCTGCAACAGTCCTATTTAAACCCCAGATGCACACCAGTTCAAACATTGCAGGCCAGTAACTGCCTCACCACATTGCTGTACATTTGGAAAGAAGATGGCAAACTGGCACTCTGCTTTGTCAACAGGGACTGGAGATCCTGATGAATGGATTAGTGAAGAAAAGGCTGTACTGTTTTCCCAGGACCAACAAATCCTGCCAACCTGGTCTCAAGTAGTCACTTGAGTCATTACATTGTCGATGGTCTGGAGGAATGTGCAGCAATGCCACAA
The DNA here is from genome assembly GCF_021869965.1 of Rhincodon typus. Classification (NCBI taxonomy): domain Eukaryota; kingdom Metazoa; phylum Chordata; class Chondrichthyes; order Orectolobiformes; family Rhincodontidae; genus Rhincodon; species Rhincodon typus. The sequence continues at coordinate 24,634,808 of NC_063350.1, read as the reverse complement.
GAATGTTAATGACTTTCTGCGCTCTGCAAGGGTAGGTACCATTTTCTCTCTGGCACTAACTCCACTACTGCACCCACTTCCCACAATATTGTAATATCTTCTCTCAGTGGGTCTCACCCAGCCCATCTTCCCACTATTAGGTACTGTTATTAATCACTTTCCTTCCCTCTACACTTCCTATTCACTCAACTTGGGATACCTCGCCATTTTTCATCCAGCCACATCAGCTACTTTCATCTCACTCAATCCCTTCCGTTGTCTCATTAAAGGAGAAAACAGCTCATGATAGGTCTGAGAGGGTCAAGAGGGATGGTGGGGTGGATGACATTTGTCTCCTCATGCCCCTATGAGGAGACTGTCATTGAATTATTGAGACAGGATCACAACCACTCGTGATGTTGAGACTTCCATATTCTAGCAGTCAGTAAGATTCATTGTGGTGTGTTGTGCTGCTCCCTCATTACCACCACTGTTAATGTATTCATGCAATGCTGAAGCTTCCCCCATGCCCCCATCACTCATTCCCTCTTATGTCTTCTGCAGGTACCAGTGGCACTCAGCTCCATCCCACAAGAGACCAGCCCCTCCAGTTATCAGCTCCTCTCCTATTGTTGAGGGAGAAGCCTCAGATCCTTCAGAGGAAGCACTGGCAAGGCTGCCTCCTATACTCTCCACCAGCTCAAATACTGACACTTCAGTGACTAGATTAGAGTCAGGACACCGTTGGAGACCAGGCATCTGCTCAGCCCCAGGTAAAGCTATCAGCCATTAGTAACTTGCAGAAGCAGATGCAGGAACAGCAGGCATTGTTTGGAGACAGTTGGGAAATTGGATAGAAGATTTGAGTCCACCAGGGATCTCTATACCATGCTGGCTCTGGCAATGCATGCACCTGGCTGTCTTCATGGACAGTTTGGTAGTTGCCATTTAAAGCCAGCAGAGTGCACAGTGGCTCTAGAGATGTAAAGAGACTTGCACTCCATTACTTTAATCATTGGTGCTCAATATAAACAATGAGGTGATAATGGGACAAGAGACCTTGACCTCACTCCAGCTCCACTTCCTCTCAGTGAATTAGGGTGGTGCAATCAGATACCGAGACAGAGCAGGAACCATGTGCAGTCCCTCAGACATTTCCTGTCAGGATACTACAATGGTGCCTGGCCCCTCCCCCTCCACCCTGCCTATGACCCCATAACCCTGTGGAGTTTTGAAACATCAAAATCTCACATTCACTAACTGACTCAAAATTTGATGGTGGTTGTACTAACACACTTACTTCAGTGAGATAAGCACTTTGGAACATCAAAATCTCACACTCATTTTCAGTCATTTGGTGAATGTGAGATTTTGATGTTCCAAAGTGCTTATCTCACTGAAAGAAGCGTTTTAGTCAAACCAGGAGGTTCAGTCTGCATTTGGATAACACACTCTTAATATGTCCGGCCCCTCTCATTGTGAACAACCCCAGGCACGTCCATCCAAACTGTTATGTGTGTAGTTGGATGTGTGCTGACCCTTTAAGAGAGTGGGTCTGGTGACCAGGAGGCGGGCAGTCTAAAAACTGACTGGAGACGAGAGACCTACAATAAAGTATTCCCAGTTCAAGTTTACTGTCTGTCTGCCTTGGGTTCTATTTATGGTTCTAGTGAGATACAAACGTACAGTGTGTGTTCTAAGGCAGATTCCTTGTCCCCACTCACCACCACCTCCAGCTGGGGACTTGGGGATTACACTTACATGTAATGAGAAGGCATGGATAAAGAAATCCTTCTAAACGCACATAGGTGGCATGGGTGATAGTTTATTGTACAGAAAATATTACATTTTGTAAATATACTGCACTTTTAATCATCTCCTGTCTGACTGACTGTCATTTCAACTGTAGCTAGAACTTCCTTAGTGCCATTCAACATTATAACCTCATTCACAGAAGTGCTACTCTTTTCCTAACGCCCAGATTGACATACCATGTTGTTATTGTTGAACATGTGCCATCAGATGTTGTGAAGCCCTCTGACAGTTGTTAATATTAAACTTTATCAAACAATGGAAAAAGTGAAATAAGAACAGTATTGCAATGCCAAAGTCCATGGGCACCAAAGTGCAGTGTTGAAGTGCATGATGATGTAGTGACACAATGGCTCAGTGGTTAGCATAGCTGCCTCACAGTGCCAGGGACCCCGGTTTGATTCCACCCTTAAATGACTGTCTATGTGAGATTTGCATATTCTCCCTGTGACTACGTGGGTTTCCTTCCACAGTCCAAAGATGCCCAGGCTAGGTGGATTGGCCATGGTAAATTACCCCATAGTGTTCAGGGATGTGTAGATTAGGTGGGTTATAGGGGAATGGGTCTGGGTGGGATGTTCTGAGGGTCAGTGTGGACATGTTGGGCCGAAGGGCCTATTTCCACACTGTAGGGATTCTAAATCTTTCAAATTTGCTGCTTTGCTGATGCCAGCTCCTAGGGATGGTAGGTGTGGGCTATTGCTACGCATGGAATCTACCTTGAAATGTTGGAAATACTGGCAACATGGAGCCCTGGAGAAGATACCCAATGAGATGTTACTGTTCTGACTTTCATGTTGGGAATTGGCACTATTTATTTTCTCAAGGTACCTGGGGGAACAGCCACTGCATATAACTGAGGTGAAATCAGGTAATAATGAGATGCCAATGTATGCAAATAGGCCCTTGCTGCTCACTGGCTGTTGAATCCTTAAGGGAAAATCAAACTTTTCTTTCTTGATGCCGATAATCTCAATTTCCCAGTCTCACTGTATTCTTTAACTTTCTTGCCAATGCCCTTGCCAGTTAGATGCTGCGCAAATGTCACCTATGGACTTGTTGGAGTATGTGCACAGAATGGTTTCAAGTAGTTTTATGTCCACATGGTGAATTTCAATATCACTGCTGCATTTGGAAAACTCCAAATATTGTTTCTTAACATGGAAGAAAATGAAACCTCCTTATTGTACTAGTTGCTGGTTACAAGAATAATCATTCACAGGGCTCTGGCAGACCTTCAGATGGTACGTAGTGCAATAGCTACGTGGTTTAAAGAGAAAATAATATCAGCAAGTATAGTTGTATGGAATTAATTTGTTGGCTCCACGGATGAGTGTGCAATTAATACCAAAAGGATCTGCATTAATGAATGGTCTTTGCTCACTTGGACAACCTCAATGGCACTGGTGATGCAGATCAACTTTTGACCTCAGGGACTGGAAGGGATAAAACTGCCAAGATTCCTGATCGTGCTTACAATTCAACATTTCTTTTTGATACTGTGTGGGCGTAGAAACTTTGGATTGAAACAGGGTTAGATTCAACTGTGATGACACCTGCTGCTGAGTAAATCTGCCAATACTCATTAGCCAATGAAAAGTATGAAGACTTACATCTTAAAGATTATTACCACCAGGGATCCGTTTCAAAGTAGGAGGAGCGTGGGCACTGTAGAAAAGCTGTCATTAACCAATTCAAAAACCTTGCTTTGGAAGTGATGGTTACATATCTGAGTAATCTCTATGGTATAGATACAGTAAATAAAAGAATTAGAATAAGGTGAGAAAGAGAGGGGGTAACATTTCTACACTTCACTCTGTATAAATGGATATTGTCACTTTAGATGAATACAGATAGCAATGTCTCATTTACGGTGCACAAAATATTTACTTACGGTTGTCATATAATCCTGTAGCAGATCATCTCCAGTACTACTGTGGTCACTCTCACTGCCAGCTGTGCCTTGGCTGAATTGTGATTCTCTGAATGAAGGGGAAGAGCTACCATTGCAGTAAGGTTCGTATATGTCCTGTGATCCATCACTGTGCTCAGAAAGAAAAGGTGAAACTGTAAGTAATGTAGTTTAAAATAGAAATGCTCTATACCTATTATTCAAAACACGCTTCCAGAATCAGGAATACTTACAAAGAGCTGCAGCAGCTAAAATCTGCTTCATAGCCGTAAGTCTGAGCAGTTTGGTTGCTGTCACCTAAAGAATCAGTGAAAAGGGGTCTGGTTAGCAAAATAGAACATTTAGAGTTACAGTGCTAGGAAAATCAGTTTCACGTTATCAGTGAATTTTATAAGTAGTCAAATATATATTTCAGATATTGACACTTAAAACAAAAGAAATTTTTGTTTTTAAATCTTGACTTTTTCTATTTCATGGTATTCCCGTTTAATGAGAAAGAACCAAGCACAGTTGGGTATTTTTCTTTAGCATTTTAGTCTTATCCCTTAGCTCTATTCATAATCATTTGCTTCTTAACTGACATGAATCACATAGTTGTGTAGATGAGACAGTTTACTGGTTTATGTAGTTTCCTAAGGCTTTTCATAGCAATACATCTCCAACAAAGGAACAGCCAATCTGAAAGGAACATCAATAATTCTCTTCAAGAAACAGGTCATCCATTATGAAACTAAGCAAACCCACCCTACAGCCCAGATACAGAATTGACAAATCACAAACAGAGCAACCATGGGTTTCAGTAACCTATGTCCCAAACCATGACTTTTATATAAGTAGCTCCTCTTCATCCCTCTGCCTAGTCCAATAAACAATGCTGAGACTATTTTTCTCTAAATCACTATTTTAGCGTTCTTTGAACAATAAAATTCCTGCATCTTTACTTGTATATCACAGTAAAATGCAAGATTGAAGTCACAGTGCTATTTTACCAGCAAAACACTTTAGGAAGGTGTACTTGTATTTCTCAGTACAATTTGCTTATATTTCCCCAACAACTTCCATAAAACTTACATTCAAAAAATTTACAACACATTAGTTAATATCTCCGGGAGATGGATATACTAGAACTGGAGACTATAGCAGAAACCATCCAAAGATAACATCGCAATTATTTGCAGTTTATAATTTAATATTTGTGCAACTTACTTATGTATGTCTGCCAGAAATCACACCATGAGAATAAAATACCCTTTTACATGCGCGTTGTAATCAGAAGCAATAGATTGTGATAATAACACCTGAAGTTTTCCTTCGATCATGTGGCTGACCAGCAATCTTTCCCATTCTTACTGCACACCATTGGTGTGTGTTGGAAATATTTGTAGATTGATACTCAACTTGTTTGGCCATGATACAAGCAGGCCTTCCTTATTCATCAAAATCCTGGGGTGAGAATGAAATCCAGAGCTTCTGACTCTGAGGCAGGGAAGCTAATCACTACACTATAATATCTTCTATAACTCATTGATAGTCATTTTGCTAATAAATTTCAATGACACATGCAACATTTCATACTTTGGTATTGCTGGTGGACCAACATAACGAAGATTTATATTGTCTACAGTGTTAATTAGAGACTGGCCATATAACTTAGAGCTGTACTAGAACACAAACATATGTATGGTCTAATTCTTTCCTGTGAAACAAGTAACCTGCCAGCCAAGTCCACATTTATCATTCGGACAGGAAGCATCAATTTTCAAATTTAAATACTTGCATCACTTTTTAAAGAAGGGAATTATCACATTTGTAATGCAACAAAACTAGCTTGAGACCAATTCAGCTGCTTCTGTGGGATTGTACAACTATATTCTGGATAAGTTTGCAATTGTAGTTAGAGTATTGTGGGGGAGGGGTCACAGGGGACATACCTTTCACCCCCAAAATCATCGATGCAGTCATGTTATATTGTGTTTATACTATTCTAATAAGTCCACATAATCTGTTTTTGTGATATTGATTGAGGAATAAATCATTTGTTGTTCTTCAAAACACACATAAACACACACACTCACAAAAAATAGAGAGATATCAAACAGTTTCATGGGTCTCAAAGGTGTTGTATAAAGCAGTTAGTATCCCAAAGGGTAAACTGACATTATGAGATAGGCTGTCTGGATATAAAGAACTGTATAAGGCTTTTGAGGTGCAGCAGCAGTGTCCCTATCTCTAGGCCAGGTGGTCTGTGCTCAAGTCTCATCTGCTCCAAAGATGTGTAACAACATCCCTGAACGGGCTGAGTAACAAATATCTGCAAAGAACTATTCCTGGGAGGAGTTAACCAGTTCTTTGTTTGCTACCAATGCTGTGAGAATGTTGCAGTAATAGCAACATGAACTCTTAGGTTTAGCCTGATGTCTCCCAAGAGAACATCATGCAGCTTAGATGCCATATTAATAACTATTAATAAATATGGAAACAAGACTCAAATTAAAATAAAGTGCTGCATAAGCTGGAAATCTGAAATAAATACAGAAAATGCTGGGGAAATGCAGCAGGTCTAGCAGTGATTGTGGAGAGAGCAACAGAGTTATGTTTCAAGTCTAATGATTCTTCTTTAGAAGTCCCCTTACACTAATGTCAGCTAGAAGGATTGATAGCAATGAAACTGGCCAAAGCTTCTCAGTTCCACTGTTATAACAGTGTTTCAAATATTTATCTTTATGTGATGCCTTCAAACAAATGATTTAAAACAAAGAAAGCAAGGACTTTAATTGGGGTAGAAATGTGCAACTACAAATGAAAAGATAATCAGGCAAGATGAAGAACATGTTGCCAATTCTCCAGTGTTTGCTATTGCACATGACCCATTTTATGCCTAAATAATGTCTTTAAGGACCTGAGGATATTACAAGGTACTTTACAATCAAATGAGTGCTTTTAAAGCATAGTGCAATTCATGTTTGATTGCCCATCCCAATTTCTCCATTATGGATACAGCTCAAATAACACAAAAAATAGTTTTTTTACACAAATACCCTCATTACATTTTTTAGAGCTCAGGTCAGGGCCCTCAGGTTAGCTTGGGCATTAGTAAGACTTGGTCAGAGTTAGGGTAAGAGTTAAGGTTAGGTTGGTGTGTGCTCTAGTTCTCTGCATTCCAAAATCATGAACACCGGAATTACTAGACATGTACAGTTGGTGCTGTCACAAACTATCTTTGCTACCCTGACTTTTTGTTGTGTGCTTGTGTATGTGTATGTCTGTGTGTGTGCATGTAATTGGAAAGGAGCATTTCAGCTGTGTAAGCCATAGCCGAGGACTGTTCAAGTAGGCTGCGTTATTGTTAAAAAATGGTTTAAAGAATTTAGACGTGAAAAGTTATTTTAGATATGTGTACATTTCTGCAAGCATTGCATAAATTGTCTTGGTGGCAATATTGTTGATGTCAGGATTATTCACAGATGCTGCTGTCAACAACACTGAATAAACATAGCTGATACAAGCAATTGATAACAATATTACTGCTTTCGATCGAAAACATACTTCTCTCCATTAACCAACGTCTGTCTGGTGTGGAAGTATAATGGAGTCCTGTTCGATCCACACAGTCTATTGTCTGATCTCCATAAATGATACGAAAAACCTGACAGATGAGAGCACAATATTCTTCGGCTGAATCCTAGTTCCAAAACAAACGAGATTATTCATCTTATCATGCTTCTGTTAAAATTGCTGTCAAAACTTTTCATTGTTAGGACAATAAAAACAGCTCACTCTGCTGTCCACTGCAAGTATCACCAGGTTGCAGTGTGTTTCCGAATTGGGCACAGCTTCCGGGGGATCAGGCAAGCTTCCTGTTGTTTGTCTACGCTCCAAACTGCCGCCAGCAGCTACAGCAGCCACTCCAAGCCCTAATGTGAAATAAATAGGTCTAATATTCATTTAAATTCATACAAATAATAGGCATTCATATAATAAAGCTTAATTTGAAGGGTGATCACAAAAGAGAATCTGGTGAATGAAACGAAGAGCATTAAAAGCAATGTGTTCATTGGGTAAGACAAAAGCATTAATATGCGTATGTACTGTACAGTGCCACATCAGGGAAATATGACAGTGTCATCACTATTGGAGAAAAATCCAAGTAATTTATTCATGTCATCTTGAACTTGACATCTGTTACGTCCATGTAACATTTGCAGTCTTTTTTTTCCAATATCTTACACCTACAGGAATGTTTAAAGCCAGTTTCAGCAAGTTTACTTTGCCCTGACATCAGGCATGAAGGTGCAGATTGAAGAAAACACAATCAGATGATGAGATTTGAATTGGAAACATTATGCAGTGTGTGATTTGAACTGAAATGGTGTTGAGTTTTATTAAATGTCATGTTACGTGCGCAGCAGCCTGCTTCATACACGTACTAATATAAAGTTTATTGAATTACATTCTGAATAAAGCACATAAATTAACTGCAGACATGGGTTAATTGTCTGGACCATATTGATTGCCAGCATATTTACATTTACAGAACACAAATTGGATGTTTGACTCGTGACTTTACAGGTAAGTGATTATTTAAACTATTTTTTGTCCAATGAGCAAATTTTTAAAGTGAGGTAAATTTTGAATATTTTTGGTGCTGTAAACATTCAATAGATACAAGTATTTTAGAAAGGTAATAATGATCAAAGTGAAGGAAGAATGAAACACTGTTCATTACAATGATCCATTCACAGTTAGACGTTAGATTTATATTACCAGGTATGAAATTTCCAGCATTCGCAGTACTTTGGTTTTTCTTTTGAGGATATAGTCTATTCCAATATTGTCTCAGTTGCAACTTCAGAAGAGAACACAGGAGCATAGATTTTTCTGGGGTCATAAAGGTGGCGTATTTTATCTAAAATTATGCAGATGCCCAATTCTAGAAGTCCGGCACCCATTTCCAACATTTCCAAATTTTGTCAGTGGGGGAATAGGACAGGACATGATTTACACAGGAGAGAAATCTGAACCGGGCTGAATTCAAACAGACACCATTTTTGGAGGAGTTTCTTGTCGCACCATATGTGACGGTATTTTTTAGAGTAGATGTAAATGGCCATAAAAGGCATTTCCCGGAACAAGCATCTTCAAGCACTCTGAATGGTATTGCCAATTAGTAAAAAATAATGGTCAATTTTGTACTGCAGAATTTCCAAACATCATTTCACATAACACTCTTGCAGTACAAAAATGGAAGAGTCTTTTCTCCCATGAATCTTGACTCAAATCCTGCAGGCCATTGTCTAACCCAATACACCTCCCAATGTTTGAGATGAAATAATGCTTTGGACATTGCATTATCACTCACTTGCAAAAATGCTTTTTACTGAGTCTCAGAATTCTGAAATTTTATTAACCTGCTTAAGACATAAGTGACAATATCTTACAGGATTACTTCTGAACTGGTACCACGTGTAATGCCAATCATTGGAAATCTGTTGATAACTTGCCCTGAATGTTTTGAAGTAAATGAATATACCTGTTTTCAGAATGAGTAGATGTATAGCATCATCCCTGACATAGGATACAGCAGCAATCTCATGGGTTGGAATTCTCAGGATCAACTCTTCATTGTCCCTCCAGGTCAAGAGGAGGCAGCGTGCAGACAAACTCAGAATGGTGTCCTGCTCTGCAGTCGTTTGCAAAGGCAGTTGTTTCTGTTGCTGTCAAAGGTAGGATTCTGCATATTTCAATTATTCTTAATTAATTACTTCCTTTTTTTAAAAACCTCTTATTTCATGTGACATCTGTTTAACAACTAAACTCCTTGAGTTTATAAAAGGACCGAGTTATCTTAATCAAATTGCTTTCAAGTGGGGAATAAAAACAATTTCTATAAATTATAATATTAGCATTCTGAAATATTAATTGAGTTTTGAACTGGTGAAACAAATCATTTTCCTTTGATAAATAATTCATCAAAAGATCAATGACCTGGAAGGAGCTCTTTTTTCAAAGAAAAATTTATATAAAAAATTGCTTTACATGAATAATTCTGACTATATAGTTTTTTTCCCGAAATCTAATGATTCAACCATGAACTGGAAAAATCTAGCTTTCCTTAAATGGTAATATCACAATGAAGCAATGTCATGTTATGAATTTTTCACTAAGCTGCAATTTAATATTTAATTCAGGTTAAAATATGAAAATGAAAGATAATAATGTGCTGTATTCAAATCCTTAAGCACTTTATTTGTCTAGCTTTAGGACCTGAGCACTCAATGATTTGAGCACATAATTTAGGCTAATACCTCACTTCAGTACTGAGAGTGTACTTCTTTGTCTGAAGCCTTGAGCAATATTTAACAACTGCTCCCCAGCAGTATCTGGGAGGTGAGGCCATAGAAAAGGAGGGAAGATAGGGGATAGATTGCCTGTCACCTTCCTGTCTCCTCCTGATTAAGTCAAGGTCAGGGAAAGCTAACTTGGGCCTTTTCACCCAGTGGTAAATTGAGACCTCTAAGTGACTGATTAATGGCCACTTAAGTCGTCCATCCCTCACTGCTGGTATTCAGCAGGGAGGGGCTATACTCCACATGAGAAAACCATCTGATAATGACTGTAGACTCCCTACGGGCTCAGGACTCTGATTGGCACCTTGTATCATCCTCTGTTGGCAATGGCCTCTGCCTGTTGAAAGAGAACCTCCCCTTCCACAATGACTTTCCACCCCAGCTTACTGGAACCTATCTGAGTGGCCTCAACAAGTAACTTATCTGCACTCCTGGACTACCTCCATGTTGCTGTTCTTGAGTATGCTAAAGTACTAGCAGTGACTGCCTTAAATTGTGGCCTACTGGGGTTAAAGAGACCCTGACTGGCTGGCATCTCTCTAGAACCAGGAACTCTACCCTGAAAACCAAGGGGCAGGCAAACTACCTGATTAAACTTTGAATCCCATTGCGTTTTCCAAAAATGGCAATGTACAATTGCCCCCAGTTTTCTGACTAGTGGAGTGGCCCACTGTAATGGCCTTTAATTCAGTGCTATGTCCGATGGATGAGATGCAAAGGTAAGATTCTATCTTACATAAAAACTCCATGAAGAATAGATTCGGAGGCCTCCCAGCATGCCAGACAATATTTATCCCTCAATTTACATAATGAGAACAGATTGTCCAACTTGTTAAACAGACTTGATTGCAAATACTGATATTTTTCAGCTATTTATGAGCTGTTCACAATATTCTGTAGTATTTGTCCCTTACCCTTGCTGTATCCAAAAGCTGTAGCACTTCTGCTCTACTTGCTGGATTTAAAGAACATGAAACCCATGTCAAGTGACCTAAAAACTAAAGAAAAGAAATAGCAGCTTAAAGAAGGAAGCCGGTAAATTTGATTGTATAAAATTACTGGATTCTTTAACTAGTCAGCCAAGATGTCTGTAGTCTATGGGAACTGGTTCATGCAATATTTGACCATAGCTCTTTTACTATTGTATCTTCAAATCCAGATTAGTTTAATCGGATTAACTTAATCCCTACCTGCTGTAAATTTTCTTAAGAGTCCTAAATGGAATTATATGGCTCGGTGTCAGACCAATTTACACCTTTGCAATTGAAAGGTGAGAAAACAAAACAAAATATTGTTCACATAATGTTAGTTTCATTCAGAGGTTGGTGTGTAGATTGTAACAAATTCATAAGGTCTGTATGAAACTATCAAGATTGCTCTTGGTAGTAATCATTAACATTTAAAGGTTTAGAAGGTTACATAATCTTGTTCATGAAATTCTAATGAAAACTAAATTTTAGTTTAATCAAATATAAAGAAGGGAATGAATAAATTTATTTGAAAAGGAAAGTAATATGGGTGAGTTTACATGGCACAAGTTTAGAGAAGCCACTAAAAATCAATGTGAAAGTTGAATTATAAACTAGCTGCTGGGCCTGAAATGATTCTGAAGCTTTGTTTCTGTGTCAAATTGGGCCTTGATTGTAGATTCAGGCAATAATTACATTGTAACTGCAACACTGGTGCAAAACCAGATTATTCCTCTCAACCAATGGCATGGGAATGAGCCAAAAGACACAAGCAATTGGAATTATTCTTTATGTGATTTTAAACTAGTGAAGAGAAAATCAACAATATTTCAAACAATTCTGACCTATTATGCCTCCAACTGGTACATACTCCTTCCTTCATCCCTTGTTTTAAATTTACCTATGCATAATCTATCTACTATTTTGATATTTTACCTATATCTTTAGTCAGTTCTCTGCTGAAATTTCCTCTCTTTTTCTCTAAAGCTTCAAATGTGCTGCCATATAAGTTTACCTTCCCTGCATTGTGCACTAATTTGTTTTTTTTCAGGAACTCCAAACTGGAACTCTCTTAATTTCACCCTAACCTTGGTATTTCACTTTGGTGTCTTAATAACAATCAAGCATCTAGATTTGAATATACTGTTGGCAAAGATGAACTTGCAATCACTGGTAGGGTTCAAGATATGTGTAGAATATAGAATTATCTGTTATTTTTTTCGCCTTTATCTGATTTGGGAAAATTGTGTTGCTTGATGTGATCTCTATCTGCCACACAGATAAGAAAGATTATTGATCACATTCAAAGGGAAATGGTTATGAGTACAGATTTAGATTATATTGTAACCAGAGATTTTATCATAACTTCAAAGATTTATATGACAGCATGATTAAATCTGGAACGTTATAAACCCGGAGGTGAATGTAATAATGTACCTTGGAGGCCCAAGCAATGATATATCTTCTGAAATTGATGCGATTGTAATCATCATATGAGTCTGAAAATCAGAGTGTTAGTTCAGTGGTGTTGCAATCTCTTAGAGTGGAATTTTCTGTGGGGTGTTTAAGTGGAATTTTCCTTGGGTCTAAGTTACAAGCAGAAATACACCCATTGTGCTCAGATCTATTAGCATCCATATTTCCTGCCAATCTCATTAACATACACCAGAACAAATGGAAATCAGTGTTTGCAATCAGTGCTTGAGGGATTATTTTTTCCAAGGAGAAGAATTAATGTTTCAAACCATCTAACAAGCATTCATGCATGTTAAGTACGTCACATTTAAGAATATGCAATTGTGGAAGGGTTTCAATTTTTAATGTGAAATTTTGACTACTGCCATAGAAGTTCATTTAATCATAAAAAACACACAGGTCTCAGTGACAATAAAGGCTTAAAAAAATGTCAGAATATAGCAACACTGCAGTATCTATTATTCTGAGATTTGTCTTAGGCCTGCTTTAAAGACATGCTGTTGCTAGTGGTCCATTTCAGCCTGGGAGCATTGGCCATTATAATTTGAGTGTAAGAATTAATAGGTAGGCACAAAAGAATGCCAAAATATGGACAAATTATGTAATTAAGCAGCACAGATATGTTGTGTCACTGACTGCACATTACTCTGAGCAAAAATACACAGGAAATCTCTTCGCACTATACTATTTTTTTTGAGAGAATGTGTTGCACAATTAAGGTTATAATGTTAAAGGAACAGTGAATAGTAATCCTGAGAAATAGTTCCTGACACCACAGCAGCAGCATCACTGAATACATTCATAGATTAGTATCTTGTAATCACTTCTGCTATTTGTAACATTTATTGTTTTATTGTGTTATGGGATTTGGTCAAGATTACTGTTCACAGTTGTTCTCCGAAAGATAATTAACAGTTTTTAAAAATTATTTACTGCCACTTATAAAATCATGACATGTTGGTGCTTATTTTTAAAAATAACAATGTGAATTTTCCGATACTAATTTAAGGCTTGATGGAAACCATCTCAATCATCTGAAGGCCCTGTGAATAAAATATTTTTACTTGGATGCTTTAATTGTGATATAAATATGTAAGTGAAGTTTTACGTAGTTGTCATGCTTGTAACATTTTTGGTGATGACAGGGAAAGTTGACATATCTGGAGAAACAAAATGTGATCTGTCCTATTTACCTTGCTGGGTCTGACAATTTATGTAATATTGGTAAGCTGATCTCCATGAAAGAACAACTGAAACAAAAGCAAAATGACGACTATGAGGAACACAATTTCCTGCCTAAATAAATCAATTTCAGTTTTCCGTTCACTGTGAGATGTAGCTGATTCCTTCCTGGAATTGTTAACTAAATTAACCTTCAGTCTACTCTGGCATAACAATGTTTATTTGACTATAAAACAGGTTGCCAATACAAGACCGAGTTCTACCATTGAACCAATGCAGGGGAGTACAAAAAATACATTTTGGAAAAGTGGCAAAAATCTATTAAATGGGAGCAGTATTTAGAATTGTCCACTCTTGCAATGGTTTTACAGCTTGAACTGCAGCCAAGGAATGGTTGTTTTTATGTCAATCCTTGTTTTAGGATAACTACCGCAAGCTTGTACTGCCTGCTGTTAAACATCTGTTGATGTATTGACAAATAATAATCAAGATATCTATTAATATTCTTCTCTGTGAAAATATTTAGTAATGTGTCCTATTCTTCTGTATGTGAAAAATCTGCAATTTTCAGAACAATTAAAGTTCAGTCAGCCATTTACTACAACACAACCAGAGGGAAGTTTTAAGATGAGAGCAAATTGCTCTTTGCACACTGGTCTCACCATATTATCATCGAACACACAAGGTTAAAAAGTCCATGGAAACACAGTAAAAATGATTATTGACTATAAAAATGACATCAGGAGCAGATTCATGAGAAGCATAAATACTGATAAGGCTAAAATAGCTGGTTTCTGTGCTGTAAATTTTGTATACTGCTGTTAAGATGAAATGATGATGTCTAGTATTTCTTTTTAATTTTGTGAATAAAAATGCAATAAGTTACTTTAAGTTTGAATACCCTGCACGTGGCTTGTCTGTTGGACAACATTGTTCAAAAAGTTAAATGTAAATAATCTAACTATCTAAAAATGTCTGTGGCACAGTGAAAGTGATGTTGTTGCTTTCTTGTGTATTCAGTTCTTTACTTTTTCCACCTCAAAGCCTGTTGCTTCTACACTACAGTTACATTATAGTGATTAGTTTTCAGTTCTATAGTTCCACAACCAGAAATCACATCTAAAGCATTTTAAGTTAATTAAAATCCCACGCAACTATTCAAAATACTTCTTCAGAAATAAGTATTTAATTCAATACTACATTTATATATTATGATCCTAGACCAGACACAAACTTTATGCTATGATCTTGGATGAGATCACCAAATTATGTTGTGAGCTGGTTATGGATTTATAACCTTTATTTTTGAGATTAGACCAGTGTATTATTGAATGAATAAAACCACAAGATTCAAGATGATCAAACAACAACTTAGAACATTAATAAAATGAACAATATACGTACAACTTATTTTTATACCCAGAGTCATTTGTGCTGAACATGGATCATATACTTCGATTAAACACTCAACAATGCTTATCAAATAGCAAATGCAACCCCTAAACGCATCCCATGGATTTCTTGGTGACTACTTCCCTAGTGTTAATGACACCATCCGTCATTAAATCTCATCAAATGCCGCAAACAATTTCAATTCTTCATTTTTCTGTTCTTGGCTTGAACTACTTATATTTCATATTAAATTGAAATACCTCTTTAGTGAGAACAACATGTCATACATTTGTAAGGTGTTTAATTGTGTCAAACCACCCAGAGACAAGAGCCTGTCTGGCCGGGCAGCACAGTGGCTCAGTGGTTAGCACTGCTATCTCACAGCGCCAGGGACCTGGATTCAATTCCACCCTTGGATGACTGTCTGTGTGGAGTTTGCACATTATCCCCATGTCTGTACGGGTTTCCTCCCACAGTCCAAAGATGTGCAGGCTCGGTGGATTGGCCATGTTAAATTGTCCATAGTGTTTAGGAATGTGTAGATTAGGTGGGTTATGGGGGATGGGTCTGAGAGTCAGTGTGGACTTGTTGGGCCAAAGGGCCTGCTTCAACACTGTAGGGATTCTATGAATAAAAGGCAAAGCTAAGTTGCAAATATTTCAACACAATGCAACTTTCAGCAGGAATTCTCACCGTATGCCCACCTTACCATAGCAAATTCCAACATACACCGCACATAACAAAAGAAAGCCACATCATGCCAATAGAAAATTCCACAATACGCAACGCCCTTTTGGGAGCAAACTCCACCAGGTACCGTACATTACTGTTAAACCTGCAGCTTTCAATTCCAACACAAACCACAGATTTAAATTTTCTATTCCATTGCACACCATATCATCGAGCAGCAAACAGTGCCATATACATCTCATTTTTCAGCGTATCATTTTTACTTTTTTAACAGAAAATAAAAGAGAGAAGAAGCACATTGTTTTACCATTTATTGTTGATGCCTGACTTAGTTCCCTGACAAAGCTGCCTGCTAACCCTATCCCCCATAATTTATATATATTTATTTTATCAATTTATCTGTTGCATCATGGATTCTGCTCCCTAACACTGTGTCTGGTACAGCATTCCATGTTCTCACAACCAGAATTAGAGGCAACAGTGACAGTGATTTCACTATGCATCATGGAATTCTGTTAGCCATTTATAACATTAACTCTACAGATTTAATTTTCTTCTTAAAATCATACAGATTACAGCACAGAAAGAAGCCATTCAGTCCAACAGATCTTTGCAAAGAGTTAGCTCTTCAAATGGAGCTGTCAACCCAAATCCCAATTATTGTCTTTTTCTCATAACCTATCATAATTATTTTCAAACTTTGCAGTTTCTGAATTAATTAATAATTTATTTGGTACAAGATATACCTCGTGATTTTAGATTATGAAACTGAACCTACTTTGACTTCTTTCTCAAGATAATCGTGCAGCAGGATCTCAGGGTCTATCAGGTAATCCGGAGGGAAGAGTGGGATGGAATGGAGAGGTCTCCTGTATACACTGCTTCTGTCCTGCTGTCTCCTGTTCTTGTCAGCTTTAGGAAATACCAGCCTCTTAATTGGAGACACAAATCCCTGAAAATCACATGGAAAATCATAAACATAACTTTTGAAGTGATTATTTTCATACAATTTGTTGAGCATCTCTCCAGACACTCCCTGAAATGTGATTATTAATATTTCAGAAATGAAACCAGCACAAAATTACAATCAAGGAACCCTGAAATAATGGAACATTGCAGATAAATGTAGGTAATTTGGCAGTTTTTCAGTACAGGAGCTGTTGCTCCATTCTCACTTGCTTCTACATCCATATCTGCTTCCTTTTCTCTTTCAGTATAGAATCCTTCAGTATTCTTGTTTTTTTGGATGATTATCTGATTATCTTTTTAAAGAATTCGCAGATTCTGTTTGAACAATTTGTGACAAAACAATTTCATATGCTAATCTCTCTTTAATAAACTGTATTTAAAAATGTCATTTTTTTGTAATATTATAATACATGAACTATAGCAATGGAACAAATTCACGTGAATAAATCTACAACACAGACAGTAGAAAAAAATCTCATCAATTTTATAAAATGTAAATTTTAATGTTCACCACTTGGAAAGGTAGCACAACAACTATTGTTACCTTCTGTATTTGATCTATGTCAACTGCTTTTGCTGTGCAGCTTTCATAAGAAAACCAAGCTTTCTTTATAACTTTTTCAAAATCTACAGATGGAAAGATGGTCAATAAGCATTAGCCTAAGGCACATAAACAATCTAAGGGTATGACAGGGGAAATAACATTTTGACAGCATCTTATTAGATCTATCAGAACATTCAGAAATGCTTCACTTGTAATGAATTACACTAGAAGTATATTTAGTTGAAAGGTTATTTTGCACATAGGAAGAACTAATGAGTTGCCTGAAGAATGTTGAATTGATTAAGAGCATGTTAGCCAGAAGGCGTAAAGAACTTCTCACCATGTTTCAATGCTGTCAGAGTTCTGAGCATTCTCATAAGCAGGTCGTAGGGTCTCGATTTCTTATCACTGGATGGCATCTGCAAAAGTGCAGCTCTTTCTCAATAATGGGTCAAATGTTAGCCCAGATCAGTGCTTCCCCAAACATTTTACTGGTGTGAACCCATTTTAATGTATCCTTGACACTGGGGATTGGACAGGGGGGATTAGCTTCAGCTGCTGACTTGTGTTTGAGGTGGTAGGGGAGAAGTACCCATATTTTCTTTTTTCACAGGTTTTAGTGTAGTAGTAATTAAAACACAAAATCTGTCCATTAGGGCATGCGGCACAATAAAATATGGGGGGATTTAGAAGAGCATGCATCTGTGCTCCATATCCACTGATCACCCTAACTCACAACCCTGTGCACTCCTCACCCCCTCCCACAACCCTGTGCACTTCTCACCCCCTCCCACAAACTGGGGACTCCTAACTCCCTACCACACTTTCCAGGCATTCTCATGCCAGCAAAGAATGTGTCACGTACTATTAGGTGTTCCAGCCTCACTGTGCGTACTTGCGGAGAGACTGGAAGAGTTTGTCTTAAGAATGTGGGTTGTGTGTGATGATGTCTTTGTCCCTGGAATGAATGACCAATTGCATCAAGCACCAAATGCACTGTTTGAAAAAGGGCATGCAGGCCTTCATTAATGGCTTGGCCATTTTGTAAGCCCCCTTGGAATGCCCAAGTCTTGGCTATTCATCTCAACATTGATCTGTAGTGATGTACTGTCCAAATGATTGCTATTAGGGAAGCACAGGTAGTTCATTAGATGGATGTTGACTCAAACTGTTTACCTTTCTGATAGTTCTCCCTCCTAGTCAGTGGATGATGGGCTGTTCCCTGACCTGTTGGCTGAGTCTGCTCCTACCCAACAACCTTTGTCAGGGGTCTCACAGGCTCCAACACCTAGAGGATGTTGACCAAGAATATGTCACAGTAGGGATGTGAGCAACCTGCCTCTACCTCTGATGAAGTGTAGAACCATCCTACACCAGATAAGGGTGCCAGAAAGAAGGATTAAAGAGCAAAGCTTTGCTTATAGTCACACAATGCTAGTTTGACATGTTTCATTTCTATTTTTGAGTTACTTATTATTTCTTACCACCACCTTACCCATTTTTTGTTGCTCCCATGAAAGAGTCTTTTTCATTGTGATGATTGGTATGATACTGACACTATGCAACGTAGGGTTGGAGGTGGGTGGGGTGGGGTGTGTAAGGGATGCTTGGTTGTTTACTGGACTGCATTATTTTGGGGAAAAGTGGCTTGTAGTCTTGGACTGGTGCAGTTGACATGAACCTGATGATAGTAAAAGCATCTAGGTGAGTGATGTGAGCTGCTACTAGCGCGCTGAAGACATTATGTTCTACTACCTCCTCCTTCAAATCCTTTCTATGCTCTGTGCTTTGTTTTTCTTGCAGGTCTACCTGTTGCTGTACTGCAATGTTGAATAGGGTTCATTGTGTGACAACCATTCTGGAGACCCTGGCTGGTTTATCTTAACAGAAGCCTCCAGAACTGTCCAGACACCTAAAGTACATCTTCAACATGCAGATGCCTTGTTGAATGACTCATCTACTTGTCATGTGGTGTTCTTGTATCTCTCTGGCCACGTTCAACAAAGGTATCAGCAGCCATGTTTTAAATGGGTATGGCTGGATAGAAAAGGATTAGAGACGGTACACCACTAAAGGATAAAAATGCACGCACATGTCAGCAGAAACTTATTTTTATGGTTGATGGCATGGAAACCCTTGCATTTGATGAATGCTCCTGGGCAAGTTTGTGGAGGCTTAACTATCATCAATAACACCCATCAAAAGTGCAAAGTCAGCTCCTGTTGTCAATTCAGATACCTGCTCATTCTAAATAAAATCTGAAAGAACTGTGGATGCCGTAAATCAGGAACAAAAACAGAGGTTACTGGAAAAGCTCAGCAGATGTGGCAGCATCTGTGAAGAAAAAATCAGAGTTAACGTTTTGAATCCGGTGACCCTTCCTCAGAACTGATGGTATCTGGGAAAATGTCAGTTTATATGCAGAAAATGTCCACCTTCTTCCTCAACTGAGGATTCCCCAGCACCGTTGTTAACAGGGCATTCAACTGGATCTGACCCATCTCCTGCACTTCCACCCTCATCCTCTCTCTTCCCTCCCACAACAGCGATAGGGTTCCCCTTGTCCTTACCTACCACCCCACCAGCATCCACATCCAGAGGATCATCAAAAGCAACACTTCACCTGCACTTCCCAGAATCTAGTCTACTGCATTCACTGCTCACAATGTGGTCTCCTCTACATTGGGGGAACAAAGCATTGACTGGGTGACCACTTCGCAGAACATCTATGTTCTGCCTGTAAAGAAGACCCTGACCTTCCAGTTCCCTGTCACTTTAACACACCACCCTGTTCCGTGGCCAGCATTTCTGTCTCAGGTTTGCTGCAGTGTTCCAGTGAAGCTCAATGCAAGCTGGCAGAACAACACCTCATTTTCTGCTTGGGGACTCTGCAGCCCTCCGGACTCAATGTCCAGTTCAATAACTCTCCCATGTCCTAGACCCATACCCCACACACCAGGTCTTGTTATCACATAGCCCGCCATTACACGCTACCCATTGTTAGTCACTAACAGTTCCCATTAACAGCTAGTCACCCTCCTAGCCAGATCAATATCAAGTCCTTTGTCTGTCCAACTGTTCTTCTCTCTCTTCGGGCTCTATCCTTTATCATGTCATTTACTCCCTACCCCATCCCCCTCCTTATTTTCTGCATAAAAACCTACGATTTCCCAGCTACCATCAGTTCTGAGGAAGGGTCACTGGACCTGAAACATTAACTCTGATTTTTTCTTCACAGATGCATCCTGACCTGCTGAGCTTTTCCAGAAACTTCTGTTTTTGTACCTGCTCATTCTAGGTAGCATCATCATTGTCAAAAATTGACATAATTGGCTGCCTTATCCCTTGGCCACTGCTAGACCCTGCAAAATCTGACAGAAACTTGGAAAGATCCAGAGGCATGAAGTTCAGGACGGTGTTGACTTTGAGACCAACTGGCAAAGCATAGCCATTACGTTCACCTAGCAGCAGGACTTGTTTCCTCAGCCATTTCAAACACTGTGTAATATCTGCCACATCTTATCCAACTCTTTGAGTGTTCTGAGAAACTGGTGTTTCTGTATCTATAGACTCTGTGAGGCCTCCCGCAAGCTACCTGTTATTGCTGATCACCTTGTTCTTGTGGAACTGCAGGACTCTGAGTAGCAGGCTGTTTCTGCTCCTGCTTAGTATACATAGTTTTATTCTTTCATGGGACGTGGATGTTACTGACAAGGCCTGAGCTTGTTGCTCATCCCTAATTGCCACAACTGAGTAGCATGCTAGGCCACTTCAAAGGGCTGTTCAGAGTCAGCAATACTGCTATGTGTCTGGAGCCCCATGTAGTCCTGAATGGGTAAAGAACATTAGAGAATTAGATGGGATTTCACCACAGGCGATAATAGTTTCATGGTTCTTGTGCTGGTGCTGGTCCTGCTGGTATTTTTGTTTTTATCTTTACCTCATCCAAGGTCCAAAGTACACCACATAAGCACTCTTCATACTGATCTGACAGATCAGAGCTGCAAAGTGGAGATCAGACATATCTATCTCCAAAGTTTCAAATTAGCCTCTCTGCACAAGTACAGTAAACAAAGCCTTTCACAAAGCAGGCAAGAAATTAACTCTGAAGTTCTGATATTTACAAACCTCACTGCCATGCCTTCATTTCCTCATTGGTTATTGTATTCAAGTCTTGCTTTCAATGGCAAGTTTCAGGAATCTGGGATGAAGTAGGGACCAACAATTATATTGTAAACACCATATTAATAGTACTGTGATAGCTAAGTTGACAACACATCTCTCTGAGTAAATAGCATATAACATTGCTTGTTGCAGTTCAGTGTGGGCTTTAGCCGATTGAAGCTTGTTTTCCAACGTGTTGTTATTTTCGTGGTTCAAAATTCTATTCAACTAGATTATAAGTGGTCTGCAACTTCAATCCAGTAATTGTTTTGCTTCATAATGTGGAATTGGTACAATTTAGGAGTTGTAAATCAGAGGTGCAGTAAATCTCAAAGTTTGAGAAATGAATATCTTTTGCGCAAAAGAGCCAAACAATGAATAAACACTATAGAAATACAAATAGATCAGAAAATATCACTGCTTTTACTTTATAAAATGAGAACATTAAAGAAATGTTTGCACCCCAGAGCATTACTAGAGCCATTAAATGCTTTACCACAATGATTATGGAGACAGAGACCATCTCACCTTTTAAAAGGATAAGTATATGAAATAGAAGAACATAAAAAAGATATGAAATTAAGTACATAGGGAATAGGTAGCTCTAGTTGAAGTGCAATTACCATCAGAGACATAACGTGAGAAATTACATTATTTTATGTTGTAATTGACTACAATAGAATTTCGATAATAGGCAAAGACCATTTTATAGCACAAAACAAATCATTACCTCATTGTTAATAGAATATGCATTGATTTAAAGTGAAAAAAAATGCAAATTTCACCTTTCCTTATAAGTTACACAAGTGAAATATTCACTTGATTGGAACAAGACACTTGTGTAGGCAGTTTAACTATTACAGGAAAACAAAACAATAAATGAGTGATCACCATATAGCCATTTGTTTTTCCTCCAAAGCTTTAATGTTCTGTTCAAATTCCTGAAAAGAACTCAAAAACATTTAACATCATCCAAACTTGATTAATGTTTTCCTGATCAAAACCGCAATCACATTTAAATCTGAATTAAACTTTAGATGGATTAAATCTGTAGACTAATTTAAGTTACAACTAATTACTTTTGGCATTTTCTAAATAACTAATATCAAATTATTAAATCTTCTACTTTCTTCACTTTCTTAAAAAAATCTGTTGTGTTTTCACATCTATTCTGAACTCCTAAGCTTTCTTATTAGCTTAAAAATTACGCAGTTGCATGCAGGAAACACTGAGCTGACTCCACCAAATGAGTTCCGACCTGAACTATTCATCTTTCTTCCTCTCTGGAACTTATAGCAACGTACATCACTGTGTTTAAAAAAAAACACAGGCACCTCTGTATTTGATTTGCTATCTTGTTTATAAAAAAAAATGAAACTAGGTATTTTTCTGTTTATAAAGTGGAGGAACTAAGGCTGCATCATCTTTCCCTTCAAACACTCACAGTGAGTGACATTCTATCTATTTGCCCCAAAAATATGTTTCAGTGTTCATTTTCAACACAGTTCCTTGTTTCCTCATCAGTCCTTTTCAGAGAGAAATTGTCATTTTGGTGTTGAACTGCAGAACGTTTTTGTCATAGACCAATCACTACTTGGAGGTTTGTAGCTACAATCCATGAGTAAAACTCTGGAAATGCTCAGCAGATGAGGCAGAACCACAGAGTGAGTAGAAGATTTAAATACTTAAGATACTTAAGCTCTGTGGTGCCTGGAGTTTCCATCCAAATGCTGTCTTTTGTCTGAGAGTTAGCTCAGGCATCAGAAGCACGTACCAGAAATGTGCAGAGTACTCAAATTCTGGTGTGTAACACTGATTTGACATCAGCACCATTATTTTCATGCTCACTGTTCCAGCTATCCCTCTCTCTTAAACATGCACAATTGGAGATGTGTCCAGTAGCAGGAACAACTCTCCACCAATACAACAGAAGGACTTGAGTCTGTAGAAATGCTTTGAAGAGTGTATTAAAGTTTAGGAAGTGACAGGTTGCAGCCTTGGCTGTAACTGCAAAGTAAGAGCCAGACTACCATCTGAAACATCATAGAGCAGGCCACTGGATGCTGATGCAATGGTTCCTCTTCATGGAGCACCCTGGAGGAGCCTACCAGTACCGGTTGGGACAGGTATCCAAATTCCAGGTGATATCTTACATAAATTGGCTATCATTTGGGCATAGCATTTGGCACCATTGATAAGGAGGAGCATCTCAGGAGGAGGAGGAACATTGCTACAAGCAACCATGAAAGCAGCAATGTGAGCTTGCTTAGCATCAAGCTGAAATTTCTTGCCCTCTGTTTGAGCTTCCACTGCAGCTCTCAGATTTCGGGTGGCCTCTGATTTTGCTGTTTGGAAGCTGAGATCTTATACAACAGGCACTGCATCATGGTTTGGTGTGCAAGTTTTCTTTTGGAGGGGCCACCACTTCTGTGCCAGAAAGACAGAGCTCTGCGCAAAACCCCCTATGCCAGATTGGAGCCAGACACTTCCTTGCACCTCTCAGCAGCAGCAGCAGGCTTTTCTCAAGGCCAGGTAATGCAATGAACATTTCCGTGATCGCCTCTGGTGGCCTTTTACTGTATGCTGCAAATTTCCCATTGGAATCGTTTGGAGTAAAACTTCTGTGTGATCTTACCCTCCAAGGGGCTGGCACCTGCTTGGTTTCTGAGGGTGTGCATACAGCTAAAGCAAGGCAGCTTAATATACAGCCTCTTACTGTCTATCTATTAAGAACTAATGAGGGTGGAAACTAAATCCCAGACTAGGGATCTAGTTTGTAAAAGTATTATGGGTGAATTTAAGATAACAGAGCTACTAATGATCAATATTAGTATTGCATATACTGGGTTCCTGCAAACTAATCAAGCTTTTTACCAAAAATGTTACTGCATATTTTTAAAACTTTAAAATGTTTCTCGCATGTTAAGAAAAATCTTAAAAATGTAACCAATAAATATAGTGACATTGCTGTTACTACTGCCATTTCTTTAGATTCCCTAACTATTGGTTCACAATATTGTAAGCTGTAATGTATGCTGGAGTCCTGAAATATTTCTGTAGCTGGGCATTAAAATTATCTCAGCCTCCCAGAAAATGCTCTTAGACTGTTAACCAAACTACATTCCCAGACTGAAGCGAACATTGAGTCCAATGTCATATTTGAAGTCCATGCCTAATTTAGTGACAGGACATGGAGTCATGCAGCACGGAAACAGGTCCTTCAGCCCAACTCGACCATGCTGATCAGGTCTCCTAAACTGAACTATTCACATTTGTCTGCGTTTGGTCCATATCTCTCTAAACCTTTCCTATCCATGTACCTGTCCAAATACGTTTAAATGTTGTAATTGTACCTGCCTTCACCTCTTCCTTTGGCAGCTCGTTCCATATACACATTACTCTTTGTATGAAAATGTTGCCCCTCAGGTCCCTTTTAAAAATGTCCACTCTCGCCTTAAACCTATGCCCCCTAGGTTTGGACACCCATACCCTGGGGAAAAGATCTTGGCTATAAAGGAGAGGGAAGACAGAGCAGAGGGGAATGAGATGATGTGAAGATGTGAGTGTTGGGTCCTCATTGGGAGGATGAAAGATTATGGAGCAGATAGACATCATGAAGGGGAGAGATTACAGGTGAAGGGCTTGAACTCACAGCGAAGTGAGATGCCAAAAGGGCTGGATGGAGATTGTGAGCGAGATTGTAGCAGGTTGTCTGGGAGACCAAGGGTAACCATGGGGACCAACTCCTGGCCAATCAGGACTTGCTTCCTGGATCTGGCAACTCTTAGTTTCTTAGGGTTTTTCAAGTCCTGGAAGTGGTGACCAATGTGTTGATGTATTTGTAGACCCATGATGCACCATGTCACAACTTTTATTGCAGCAAGTGCACCAGATGCTAACAATCTGCACTCTGCAGCTTACTCAGCTCCTGGCTCCCAAAAGCCTGTCTACAATCTACAAGGCACGAGTGTGATGGAATACTGACTAATTGCCTGAATGAGTGCTGTTCCAACAACATTCAGCAAGAATGTTATGATGGAGCTGTTTCTAATGATAATTAGACCACAGTTAGAGTGCTTTGTGTAGCTCTGGTGCCCACACCATAGAAAAGATGTGATTGCACTGGAGAAGATGCAGAAGAGATACACCAGGATATTGCCTGGACTGAAGTAATTCAGCTATGAACAGAGAGTAGATAGGCTGAGGGTTGTTTTCCTTAGAGCAGAGAAGGCTCTCAGGGGATCTGATTGAGGTTACATAAAATTCTAAGGAGCTTAGAAAGGGAGAAACATTTCCCTTTAGTAGAGAGGGCAATAACTAGGGGGCATGGTTTTAAAGTAAGGAGCAGGGGATTTAGAAAGAATTTGAGGTAAGTTTTTTTTTCACCCAGAGGATTGTGCATATCTGGAGCTCACTGCCTGAAAGGATGATGAAGGCAGGAACCCTCAAGATGTGTAAGAACTATTTAGATAAACACTTGAAATGCTATGATATACAAGGTTACAGGCCAAGTGCTGGAAAATGGATTAGAATAGATGGATATTTGATGACCAGCATGTACACAATGAACTGAAGGGCTCCTTTCATGTGTAAAAATTCTATGACTCTAAGAAGCTTGACATCATCCAGGACAAAGCAGCCTGCTGATTGGCGCCCCATATACAAACATCCATTCACTCCACCAATGCTCAGTAGCAGCAAGTGTGAAAATGAAAACGCATTTAAGATCATGCACTGCAGAAATTCACTAAGGCTCCATAGATGGCACCTTCAAACCCATGGCCCTACCATCTCAAAGGACAAGGGCAGCTGTGTGGGAGCAGAGAGATAAACAGCTTCCAGAGGATGGTGAAAACAATTGTGTCTGAATTCTATACGATGCATTTGGATGCCAAAGCCATCATATTTTCAATGTTTGGTACAGTAATGCTGATTCCCTGTACCAGGATGGAGTGTTAGAAGCCAGTTACTTGAAAGATTGATATGGTTTGGATGGACATAGATGGTTCAGGTTTTGTTGTTGATACATCCAAATGATAGCTAGGCAATGATTGGGTTAAATCAGTCTCATTAGACTTTGCTAAATAGAAATGTATAAGTAGGGATTCATTGAAAAAATTATAGATGTGTTAGTTGAGAAATCTACCAATGTGTTCTGTACAACAGTCTATCACAAGCTTACATTCAAGGTCAATATACAGGTTGGAATTCCTATAGGTCTACATGCTGTAAGATCAACACTATTACAATCCTATTGAATAGGCTCTAGCCATCTAATCATTGTGTAAGCCTGAAGCTAAGATATGGCTTTTTAAACTATCCTGTGTGAAAATGGCTACATTAATCAAATTATCACTCACTGAATATCACACAAACTCATGAAAGGGCCTATGGCAGCAATTTTTTGACCCTATTCAAAGTCCAGGCCATCTCAGATTACTTTGGAATGGGAAGGTTTGTCAATAAATGGAGCAATTGGTGAATCCAGCTGTTTTATGTGGCTATTTTGCAGTAAACATGTGAATTGTTTCGTGTATGAGTTTAATTACTGATGTGATAACAAGTATGTAGGTCATACGTTCCAATGACTGGCAGACTGTATCAAACAACATTTCCCTTTGACCATCCACAGTAGGTAGCATGCCAACCATGCACCAGAAGCCTGTACTTGCAAACCTCGGATACCCCATATCTACGGCCATATTTTTGGACAATGTTTACTAAATAATGTTGATTGTGTTATGAGTTACACTGAAAATATATTTAAGATCATTACTGGCTTGCAGTCTGATTCATTTACTTTGAATATTACATATATATATACAGAGGACCTTTTCTCTGAAGCAG
Organism: Rhincodon typus; assembly: GCF_021869965.1. Lineage (NCBI taxonomy): Eukaryota > Metazoa > Chordata > Chondrichthyes > Orectolobiformes > Rhincodontidae > Rhincodon > Rhincodon typus. Next base: position 24,607,526 of record NC_063350.1, on the reverse strand, counting down.
AAAGAAATTTGTCTACACATTGCATAATTTTTCCATTGAGGAACAGATTATGGAGAATACCAATCCCTGTTGCATTTTTCAAGGTAATGCCCTGACCATTCAAAATCTATTTGCCTGGTTTGAGGCTAATCAGCTAACTAAAATTAGCAGTCAAGGGTATCACTGACCAGGCCAGCATTTATTGCCCATCCCATTGGCCAGAGGCGATTCAGAGTCAACTACTTTGCACTTACCTTCCCTTAAGGATGCTAGTGAACCAGATGGTTTCTTTCCCCTAACAATTGACAATATTTTCATGGTCATCATTTGACTCTTGAATTCAAATTCCACCGTCTTCCCCGATTCAAACCCAGGTCCCCAGAACATTACCAGGGTCTCTGGATTAATAATCTAATGATAAAAGCGCTAGATCATCACCTCCCCATTATGTTGTCTTTCTAAGTTAGTTTCTTGTGCAACAGGTCTGATAAGTACAGGATAAAAAGCTTTTGCTTTTTGTCTCATTTTAGCAATGTGTTATATACAGCATTGACAGGTATCATGACATTTGGGAGCATTTATGCGGTGATCATAGCTGATCTACGCAAAGTGCCTTGGTAAAACTACTGCACTTTGAAACATTTGCTCAAATATAAGCAAGTGTTATGTCTTGCTTATTCTGAATAAAATATAGCCACTGATACCAGTAAAAGTTATCACTTTGAATCATTTCAGAGAATGGGAAAAAGGGATAAATTGGCTTCCTGAACTCCAAATTCCAAAGTACCCTTTGGCCACCATGATGTCTCAAATGTACCTGGCAAAGCAGACTGCAGCAGAATCTAAGCACCATCATTTTTGCTGCCAGAATAGAAAGCTTCATTAACTTTGCTTCTTCAATAGTGCTTGACATGTTGGAAATATCACCAACAGAAATCTGGCAGAAGCCAAATGCATACAAATTAATTACCACAGTTACCTTTATGGCTACTGGACATTTAGTCCTTATTTTGCATTGAGTTTGCACTTGTGGCTAGAGCATGTGATGTATTTCCATGGTAACATTCTAACAGAAGAGTAGATAGGAAAATCACAAACTGAATAATTTGGGAGATATGACTTCTTATTTAGTCTTCTTCTCCTCCACCTTTCCGAAACTTATCCTGCTCTGTGTAACCTCTGTTAATTCTCGATGTAATGCTTTGTTTTAGAATAGCTATTTCTGATGGCAGTAAAATGTCGTTTACCATATCCCACTAAATTCTCTACTTATTTTCTTGCAGAATTTAGCAATTAGATACAAATGCATGAATCACCAAACACTTGTTAAATCAAAGCAACAGCCAAAGGGAAATCTATAGGTTTTTTTTTATCCTTTTAACGAGCATTGGTGGGCCCTCCCCAGCTGTTGAACATGCATTCAGCTGTATGAGGATAAGGGAGCTCAGTAGCTGGAATATTGAGTTTCAAATTGGCAGCACTGGCATCAAGTCAGTGTTGTATGTTGCTAATTTATCTGATGTGCATACTTGCCAGACGTTAACGCTATGCACATGCTAATGCCCTCACTAATCTGGTATAATTGATCCACAAAAATGCATGTGCTTTCACTCAGGCTATTTTGCCCCTTAAAGACACTCATAGGCACAAAAGTGAACACCAACAGATCCAATTTCTCAAATACTCTCTTCTGGGATGCCAGACGCTGAAGGCTTATGCCGAAGCCCTGCATTTTACAACACTATTGAGTATTCTTTGCTTTAAATATAGTAGTCCAGTGAGAGCCTTTCATTTTGACAAGAATGTTATGTTGCAAATTTAAACAATGGAAAATTGGAACTTTATTTTAACAGTACAAAATAGATTAGGCTGAAAAAGTACAAGACAGGACGTGCTAAATAATCACCGATATTATTTCTACAAAGAAATAGAAAAATGAAACTTCTATCATCATTTCAATTGTTTGCTAATGTCTTGTAAACATATTTCAGTGACAGAAAACAGGAATGCTTGCTGCATAGAGCAGATTCTTAAACCAATAACACAAGCTGCTTACACCAAATAACTGCACGAAAGCTTGATTTCCAGCAACTGAAATCTCAGGTACTTCTTAAATATTGCTAACAAATGTGTGTATGAAGAAACCAACAGCTATACATAAGTGTAACTGTGGCAGACTTTTAGCCTTCTATGCAAAATTTCTAACATTGAATCAACATGGTACATTAGATTTTCTCAGTGAATTAATCTCTTTTAACTTACAGTTCAGAAAGAGGTTTGAAAAGCTTGTACTCTTTGATGAATGAAAGTTTCCCTAAAGGAAACTGCGGGTGTATATACCCCCAAATTCAGCGTTTCTAACATGCAACAGATTTAAGATTTTGATGTTACAACTAGTCTGGATTTATGAAAGATTAATGTCAAATTACAATTTTTTTTACCTTCTTTCCCTTCTTGATCTCTACATCCATCGTGTTTTCACATCTGCTCTGAACTTCTGATGTTTTTCTTGCTTTGTTCTTGGGCTGCTACATGCAGGAAACCCTTGGTTGACTCCACCAAATAAGTTCTGATGTAAACTTTTAACAGTTCTTCCTCTCCTGGGAGTGACAACAATATACATCAGCCTATCAAAATCCAGCAAATATTAGACTATATCCAATGTTGGGTGCATCTAAAGTTATATTTTGATTGAACACTCATCTGAACACTGACTGTAATTTGACAGTACTCCATAAAATAGTGATATGTTGATATATGCCCAATCTTAAATACTGCACTGATTTCCTTAAGTCACTATACAGTCAGTTCCTGTGGATGTGTCCTATCAGTACCTCCTGTTGGCAAACTGTCATTGTTTCATTTACATGACACAGAGTAGAGCAGGAAATGATTCCAATGTCAGCCATTTTCAGACCAACATTATTGTATTAACTTCACAGTTATAAATAGAGCTTTTGTGATCCTTTCCATTTCACAATTCAATATTTATATTTTGATTGAGTTTGTTTGGTGGTTTATTCCTTCCTCAATATACCTTATGTTCATCAAAATCTTTTCTTCCTACCAAATTAACAGTGATATAGTTGTATAAATATAATCACAATCATTTGGTGCTACACCATTAAAAACACAATTTAAACTTCCAGTTCTAGATGTCTGCCATTTCATGAATGATTGTCATGGTTGAATGAATTCAGTGGATAAAAATCGTCTCCTCTCTTTTGATTTAATAAGCTAAAAGTTTGACGGTTACATTCTTTTACATTCTAACACCTATTTCTGGGAACCTGTCATTGCTTCATTCAAATGTCTATCTATGTGACCGAAATTAATCCAGTATATATTTTCAAAAATAGCAACTGTTTCCAAGTGCAAGAGATGAGCTAGGCAAGATGCTCTGGAATTAGATAAGTCAAAGATGATTTGGTTGGTACGTGCAGGCATTGGGCACCTAGAATTTCAAAGGGACCCAAGTAAGTTGCCATATCGGTTTGTTGTTTGAATTATGATACTTATCATTAAAGGAAATATGGCAGAATAGATTAGAAATCAAGTAAAGAGCAGGAAACAGAAATTAGTTGTTAATTTTGCTTTTTGATGCTGAGAACGTGCACAATGCTGTTGCCAGGGAAAAGTGCTGGATGATTTTTTTAATGTAATGTATGTAAAGTTGCCATTGTCTTTCCAGTCTATAGGGCTGCTCTCTCATGAGAGAAAGAGACATCTGGTGGTAGTTTAACCTGAGGGTCACTATGCCACAGGCAAGGGGAAAGGTTGAGAAGGTGGGACCTTCATGCGCAGAAATTGAACCCACACTGTTGGGTGTCACTCTGCATCACAAACCTACCATCCACTCAAATGAGCTACATTTTAATCATCACGGTAGCCTCACTTACATGCTAGAAACAACTTTGCTCAGTTGGTGCAGTGCTTCAAAATTTATGAGCTAGTTGAAATGCATTGGAGATTGAATAGAAGGCTGACAGGACACGGAAACGGAATGGCTCCATTATTATTTGCTGATGTGGAGGGTAAACCTCCAAGTAAACAGTCTGTCCTTTGTTGTAGCTTCTATTGCCAATAGCAGTTGGTTTTGTATATCTCTAAAATCATTTTATAGCTAAATTCATAGCTCCTTTTTAATGATTTCACCTCTTTTTCCTGCTTTGTAAATGTTGGCAGGCTATTCACAGACAGTTCTGATGAAGGATCGCTAGACTCAAAACATTAACAATGATTTCTCCCCACAGATGATGCTAGATCTGATGAGTTCCTCCAGCACTTCCTGCTTTATGTTCTTCAGGTCTGATCTTGCTCGTTCAAGCATTTAAGTTGGGTTTGCAGAATGGGATCAGGAGCAAGAATCCTGGATATGTTTCTTTAACTCAAATGCTAAGGATAGTTGAAAGGGACACCAATTTATTCTGTAAAGTCTGAACATCCAACCTGAAATATTCTTCATTTAAATCGACACAATAACTCATTCTCTAAGCCATCTGTGCCATCAAATGGTATATTCAGTTTTATAACATGATTTAATATTTTAGTATTTTGTTTTGAAGAACAACCATGTTCTTTTCTAGGTGTAACTAAGCAACTTGAATCATTTAAGATAACAAGGTGTAGAGCTGGATGAACACAGCAGGCCAAGCAGCATCAGAGGAGCAGGAAGGCTGATGTTTCGGGCCTAGACCCTTCTTCAGAAACTTGAATGGTTTGTTTTCTTTACCTATGTGCTTCTACTTATTTGAGTAGTGTGCGTAGTGGTTCTCCTGATTGTTCTATTGAAAGAGTTAATGAATATCTACAGAACCATTTTGCTTTACAGCCCCTTGCACCTGTTGGAGCTCTGAGCTAGAGGAATCCAAAATTGATTTCAATGGCTCCGTATCTTTACTTCCACTGATTACTTTGTCTGCTTTAATATTTATTCAAAAGATGTAATGGTCTTGTCTCAATGCTTCCTCAGGCAAGAAAGTCATGTTCCAATAATCTGCTTGACTTGTATCTGTTACAGTATGGGTTACCAACAAAAATAAATCATCTGTGATTAATGGCCATAATGACTTAATTGTACTTCATTGTGTGTGAATGTAATAAATGATCATATGGAGATGAAGCATTGTAGCACTGTCAAAATTGAAATTTGACACTGCAAATTAAAATCCTTAGGGATGATGCAAGATAAAAATTTGTCCAGTCAATTGTATTATTACTGTTTTGTTATATATATATTTCTGAGCAGCAAATGGAAAAAAATTCTAAATCATGAAAAGCTCTTGTAGAAAAACATATTTTATTTTTCTTCAGTTCTCTGGCTGAAGGCAGATACAAACCACAGCACTGCAATCTATACCACAGGTAGGGCAAGGTGGCAGACCCCCAAGATCTCACCAATTAAAACAGGAATCAAACCCACTACTATTGGTATTAATCTGATCCATGCAGGTTGGCCAGCTAACCGAGCCAACTGTCCCACGCCCATTTTCTTAAGGAGTATGAGTTGCTGAGACAACATGTATGCTGTAGCACAGAGCTATAGATAGTGATGGTAGAGGCTCCAGAAAAAATAGTGTGTCTTTTTATGATGATTAAGACCTTTGCAGTTCATATCCACAAGTCATAGGCATTTAATATCCAAGGATAATTTTGTGCACAAATTTTTGTGCACAATCAATTAGGAGCAGGAATAGACCACTTAGCCCTTCAAGCTTCTTCCACCATTAAATAAGATCATGGTTGATCTGCTTTTTCCATGTTTTCACCAAGCTGATAATCTTTCACACTCTTGGTTATCAAGAATTTATTTACCTCGGCTTTAAAAAATATTCAAACTGTGCTTTCACTGAGTTTTGAGAAAGAAAATTGTAAAGACTCTTGACTCTCTGTAAGCTGAAAATTTCCACATCTATGTTTTAAATGGCCAACCCCTTATTTTGAAACCATAATGTATTTTTCTAGATTTTCCCACGAGAGAAGGCCAATACTCTCTGTGGAATTTTTCTTTCTGATTAGAATATATGTATTCTGAAAAACCCCTTAAATGTCTGCCACTGTATCTCTATTGATCTATCCCTTAATCTAATTTGCCAGTTTATCTCAGCTAGATTTGTTTACAATGCCCTCATAATTACTTTTATTTAAATTTAAAATACTTGTCTTGGACCTACTCTTCTCTCCCTCCAACTGAATGTAAAATTAAATGATATCATGTTCAGTGCTACTAGCGCCAGCTTCATATTGAGATCATTAACTAATCCTATCGAATTGTCCAATGCCACGTCTAATATAGCCTTCTCTCTGGTCAGCTCCAGAATGCGCTGTTTAATGAAACTCTTCTGAAAACATTTAATGAACTGCTAATCTAGGCTACCTTTACCCACCTAATTCTTCAGTCCATATGTAAATTAAAATACCCCACGATTATCACCATATTTATCTGACAAGCTCCCATTACTTCTTTTATCCTCCATCTTCTCATGAGATTACTTCTGGGGGATCATTCATCATTTCCTCAAGTGTTGTTATTATTTCTACCTAAACTACATCCTAGTGTCCTCAACTTAGGTCATCCCTCTTTATTATGCTAATACCATCATTAACTAACAGAATCACCTCTACACCTTTTATTGCCATTCTTTACTTCCTAAATGTTATGTACCCATCAACATTCATGTCCCAAGCTATGTCATTCTAACAATCATGACTGTCAGATTGTACTTCATTATTTCTATTCATGTTTTCCATTAATCTGTTTTGTTTAGAATGCTACATGAATACACATAAAGAGCTTTTAGTGTTGTCTTTTTATTTAACTTTATAAAGCCTAGACTTCTCTGTTTGATATTGCTGTCACCCGAAACGTAAGCAATTCTGCTTTCCTTATTTTTGATTACATGAATAAATGTGACGGCAGAAAGCATATCATTGAAGGCTGAGGGACCATTGAAGATTGGTATTAGTATTCTAATTATTTAACATATTGTTGTTTGTAACAAAATCAAAGGACACAAGATTGTTGCATTGGAAATTTACTGAACTCAAAAGTCTATTTATTCTAAGTCTAAATAATATGGCCCATCTAAGTCTCTGTCGGCTCTATTAATATCCTTGGTACTAGAAGCAGTTGAAATAAGATTCAATCATATCTGTTTTCTTTCATATCTTAAACTTAGGGTCTTATTTACGAGTTAAATTACAGTTCCCAACTTTTCACTGGTACATAAATTGTGCTGTTGCTAAGTAGAGCTGTACCTGGAATCTCCTCCATTCCCCAGCCACTTGTGAAAACTGTACTCAATCCATGTGGTGGAACTTCAGAGGTTGCTGGAAATGACTTTAGGAAAGGAAGGTAATAATACTGGATTTCATTAAGAGCTATAGAAAATATTTCTTAAGTTTAAGATAATATTTGTGGAATACAGACCAAGAGACTTCTCTCTAAATCTTCCAAATTACAAAAAGCTTAGAAAATTGATGATACATTTAGACTGTAGCTGTTGATTCTAGCCAAGTGAAGCTAATTCTTATTACCTGGCTGCAACTACAATTTGCCTTCTGTGGGAAGAACGTTGCCCATATGTACTCATATCCACGCTGAATTCCCCTGCAGTGCTTATAATTTCAGAATACAGCAGCAGTTATTTATATTTTTTCATGGGATGTGGACATCTCTGGCTAGACTAACATTTATCACCCATTCCTAATTATCTTTTCTGGTGTTAGTGAGTCACTTTTCTGAACTGCCGTAGTCCATAGTGTACATTCACACCACTATTAGCAAGGAAGTTCCAAGTTCCAGGATTTTGACTTAGCAACCGTGAAGGAATGATGATACAGTTCCAAGGCAGGATAATGCATGGTTTGGAGGGAAATCTGCAAGTGGCAGTGCTCTCATGTATTTGCTGCCCTTGTTCTTCAAGGTGATTTGGTCAAAGATTTTTGAAATGATGTTGAAAGAGCCCTGTTGAGTTGTTGCATACTTCTTGCAGATGGTACACACTGCTGCCACTATGCTTCAATGATGATGGGGGTTAACGTTGAAGATGGTGGATGGGGTGTCAATCAAGTAAGCTGCTTTGACTTGCATAGCATAAAACTTCTCAAGTGTTTTTACAGCTGCACTCATCCAAATAGGTGGAGAATATTCCAACAGCCTCCTGACTTGTGCCTTGTAAGTTGTATTTACTATAGCATTCCCAGCCATTATCTGCTCTGAGAGCTACAGTACTAATATGGCTGTCCATTGTGACTCCAAAGATGTTGATAGTTGGGGATTCAGAGATGGCAATACTGTTGATTATCAAGGGGAAATGAATGAATTCTATCTTGTTGGACATGACTGTCACCTGGCACATGTTGCTTGCCACCATCAGCCAAGCTGAATGTTGTCTAAGTTTTATTGCATAGGGACAAAAAATGATTTAGTGCCTGAGAAGTGGTTAATGGTACTAAATTCTTTGTATAGCTCTTCCCACTGAGAGACAAATGGCACTCCTTGGGAGGAGCTATTCGGTTCTAATGAGTTATATTTAGTCATTCTAGTATGTTAATCTTGCTTCTGTTGGTAACAACCATGTAATTTATGTTAGACTGATTTTTCATGTCTTCTTTTAGTGTAATGTAGTTATCTAGTCTCAGTCTATTGTAACTTGCAATATTATGTAATAAAATCCCTCTCGTTACTCAAGAACTGTTTTACTGGGACATCCACATGGCCAGCCTTCACCACTTTGTATTAGTAAACCTTAGATTAATACTAGAAGAGGGATTGCTGGCAGCTCTCTACCCAAATGAGATCCTAACAGAGCCAATTGCCAGCTGAGGACATCTCTTACAGCACCCCTCATGATAAAGAGCAGGTAATTAAAGAAGCAGGTGAAGATGGTTGAGATTAGGAAATTGTTCTGAGGAACTCCTTGTGGTGATGCCTTGTGGCTGAAATGATTGACTTCAACAAACACATTCATCTTCCTTTACACTAGTTATTACATCAACTAGTGGACAGTTCCCCTTGATTCCCATTGACTTCAGTTTTGCTTGGGCCCCTTGATGCCACGTTTGGTCAATTGCTGCCTTGAGATCAAAGACAGTCACTCTCCCTCACTGCTTGAGTTTAGCCTTTCTGCCCATGTTTTGATGAGGTCAGAAGCTGAGCGGCCCTGGCAGAACCCAAACTCAGATTCACTTGCCTGTTGGCAGTTGGCAAGCTCTGCTCATCAATAATCTCTTCCATCACTTTGATAATGATCGAGAATAGACTGATGGAGTGGTAATTGACTGGGTTGGATTTCTTGTTTCTTTGTGCACAGGGTGTATTTGGTCAATTTTCCACATTGCCAGGTAGATGCTAGTGTTGTAACTGTTTTGGAACTGCTTGGATAGAGGCATGGTTAGTTCTGGAGCACATCTTCAGTGAGGTTGATGGAATGTTGTCAGTAGCCATAGCCTTTACATGATATCACAAACTGTTGGAGGCACTGGATAATGTGGAATAAATATAATAGGACTGGCATCTGTGATGCTGTGGTCCTCAGGACTTGATTGCTTTCTATGGTAGCAAATTCCACAGGTTCACCATTTTCTGAATGAAGAAATTTTTCTTCTTCTCAGTCCTAAATTGTCTATCCTGGTTATGGACTTTCCCATCATTAGAAACATCCTTTTTCATCTACTCTGTCTAATCCTGTATGCATTTTATAGGTTTCTATGAAATCCTCCCTTACTCTTCTCAAATACAGCAAATACAGCCTGAAACATTTCAACCTCTCCTCATACATCAGTTCTACCATCTTAGCAATTGGTTTGGTAACCTTTTTTTGCACGCTCTCTATGCAAGAACATTCTTCCTCAGATAAGAAGACCAAAAATGCACACAATATTCCAAGCGTGGTCTCATCAAGGCCCTGTATAATTACAGCAAGATGTCCCTGCTCCTATACACAAATCCTCTTACTATGATGACCAACATACTATTTGCCTTCTTGACTGCCTGCTGCACCTTCCTGCTTACTTTCAGTGACTGGTGTATGAGGTCACCCAAGTCTCTTTGCACAATCCCATATCTCAATTTATAGCCATTCAAATAATAATCTGCCTTCTTGTTTTTGCTGCCAAAGTGGATAATCTCACATTTATCCATATTATGCTGCATCTGCCATGCATGTGCCCACTCACTCATCTTGCCCAAATCATACTGAAAGCGCTGTGTGACTGCTTGTTTGCTTGGATAAAACATAACGTTCATATTTTCAAAGCTATATTTAGAATGATCTTGGCAGAAGATCATTGTAATACTGTTGCGAGAAATTGCAGCTTCAGCATTTAGAAGAACATGACCTGATCATCTGCACACATGTGATGTGGGGACATGACTGTGGGTCTGTCCAGCCATGATAGGCTGTATAGCTGTATGATATAACAAATGTCCAGCAAAATGGGCTGAGTAACTGCATCAAAGCTACTCAAATGTGTAACTCAGGAAGAACAAGGTGGGAGCTCAGCAGGGTAAGACTTGAATATTTGTATCTCACATGCACGTAAAATAAACTTGTGTTTTCTCAAGCAGACTGTGGCGAGGTTATACTTTAATCTCCACTAAAATGAGGTCAGAAATGTGGATGTTCTTTGTTGATTGCACAACATTCAGCACTATTCAAAATACCTCAGCTACTGGAGCAATCTGTGTCTGTATGCAACAAGATCTGGACAACATCCAGGCTTGGCCTGATGAGTGGCAAGTAACAGTTGCTCTATACAAGTGCCAGGCAATGATCATCTCCAACAAGAGAGAATCTGGCTATCAACTGTTGATATTCATTGGTATTGTGATCACCAAAACCCCACCATCAAAATCCTAGTGGTTACCCTTTGACAACAAACTGATCTTGACTACTCCAATAACTTTTGTGGCTACAAGATCAGGTCAGAATCTCAGAATTCTGTGGTGATTAATTCATTTCTTGCCTCCCCAATGCTTGTCCAACATCAAAAAGGCACAACTCAGAAGTGTGATGGGATACTCTCTATTCACACAGATGAGTGCAGTTCCAGCAAAATTCATGAGATTTGATATTGTTAAGGCTAAAACAGACCACATATTGTAAATTCATCCACCACCTTCAACTCCCATCACCACCAATAAACAGGTGCCAGCAGTGTGTGCCATCTACAAGATACAATGCAATAACTCACCAAGACTCCTTCAACTTCTACAATCTGAAAGAACAAGGGCAGCAGATACACGGGAAAACCACCACCTGCAAGTTTCCCTCCAAGTTCTCCATCATGCTGACTTGGAACTATATCGCTGTTTCTTTGTTGACACTGGGTCAAAATCCTGCTACTTCCTTCCTAACAGCAATGTGGGTATCCTTGCACCGAAGGGCTGTAACAATTCAAGAAGGCAGTAGCCCACCACCACTTTCTCCATCGCAATACAGGATGGGCAATCAATGATGGCCAGCCAATGAAACCCACATCCCATGAATGAATAAAAAAAAACTGGTAGGGTGATAATTGGATTGGTTGGATTTGTCTCACTTGTCCTTTTTATGGAGAAGACATGCTTGGACAATTGTGCACGTGGTTGCGTGAATGCCAATAGTTTGGTCTCCAATTCTTGAGTACTATTTCAGGGTTGTAGCCTTTGCAGTATCTGGTGTCTTTAGCCATTTTTTGGTATCACAGAGGGAATCAAATTGACGCAAGTTTGCAATGCTGTTCTCATCGGGAAGACATTGAGATGGATCCATCCCTGTGTACTTTTGGCTGAACATGTTTGACTGCATTCCCCAAATATTCAAAATGTACATAAATGTAAAAGGTTTTCAGGTGGTCCATATTAAGTGCTACACTTCATGGTGTGTCTAAGTGGCATGGTGGTAGTATCCCTACCTCTGAGCGAGGAAGTTTGGGTTCAGTTCCCCTGCTCAAGAGGTGTGTGATAACACTTCTGAACAGATTGGTTAGGAAAATATCTATGCTGTGTCTATCCCAAGCCTACATCCTCCAGGGGTTTCATGTCGCTGAGCTCCAGTGTCCAATCAATATCAATGACAAGAGTTAGGTGCCATCATTACAGTTGCTTTGATGTAAATTTCAAAGTAGCCGTGCAAGTAGAGCCTTAGAAGTACTAGGAAACAGGAAGTTTCACTGATTTTTCAGCATGATTAATCAGGACTCTGAGGAATGAAGTACTTTGAGTACGCAAAAGGATTGAATGTCAGAAAAAAGACATGTATTTTCTCTGCTTGCTTTTGATAATTTTCCCTACTCTGAAATTGAAGAGACATTCCTAAAGGCATGCAATATCTTGAGATTTTTACTTATTTGGCCTGGAAGTGATTTTGCTCAAGTTATTCATAACCTTTTTATGAAGTTAGAATCATTCACAAAGGACTAATTCCCAGTAACACATGTATTATTCTGGTTGCTGTTTCAGAAAAAAATTAGTTGGGTTACCAGATTACCTTCGGTCAAGAGAGAACTCTCACTGGCGACATTTGTTGAGAAATCATGGAAAGCATTGAACGAGTAGTGTTATTTGTACCTATAATCCTGGATGATCTTCATATTTCCTGGCAGCTTAGCTAAAAGCCATTGTTGCTTTACTTCCAGGATTTGTCATATTGGTAGCTTTGATTAACAACTCAGAGAGGCAAATATTGGCACACAGACTTGGGGCATGAGTCACAGGTTAGCCTTTGCCTGGCTCTCTCAGTCTGACTGAAGCAGCTTTGGGTACATTTTAGGCTGGAACACCAAGAGGGCAAAGAGACATGACTTTCATGCCTGACCATTCAGGAAGTATTGAATTGTAAAGTTATCTTTAACAAGGAAAGATTTTTTTTTGTCTTTGGTCTTTGTTAGAAAAAAGGAGCAGCACGGTGGCACAGTGTTTAGTACTGCTACCTCACAGCTCCAGGGATGGGGATCCAATTCCAGCCTCGGAGACTGGGTGGAGTTTGCACATTCTCCCTGTGTCTGCGTGGGTTTCCTCCAGGTGCTTTAGTTTCCTCCCACAGTCCAAAGATGTGCAGGTCAGGTGGACTGACCATGCTAAATTTCCCACAGTGTCCAGCGATATGCAGTTTAGGTGGATTTGTCATTAGTCAGGAGGGGTCAGTCTGGGCAGGATGCTCTTTGGAGAGTTGTTGTGGACTTAATGGGCCAAATGGCCTGTTTCCACACTGTGGGGATTCTACAGAAAAAAAACTAAGACTAACAATATTATTATTTTCATGGTACTAAGACTGACAAGAAATAGGCAAATCTCACTGTGATAAACCTATATTTTGTGAATTCATAAATTTCACATTATATGAATCAGCTTGATGGTAGCCAATTATTTGAGACCTTGCCGTCTAAAGTGAAGGAAAAATTAATTTCAGTTCTGTCAAGATCTGACCTTGTTGAAAAAAAGGTCAAAAACATTTTGAATAATGAATTCAAAACAGCATTGACAAATGTCCTGTGATTTCAACTAAATGCCTAGCCAGCCACCTGGGAGATGGTAACTGAGGTGTTCACTGACTTGGGTTTCATGACCACCAGGGAGAGAGCAAGAGCGAGGGAGCGAGAAAATGGAGGGAAGGGCTAGACGCATGTTCATGCAGGTTAAGAAGCTCCTAACAGCAGAAGTGCTGTTATTAACAGTCACCAAGCAGTCAGGGCTGAGGAGAAATCCTGATGTACATTGACATCAGTGAGAAAAAAAATCCAAAAGCAGAAGACTGTGGGAGTGTCAGACAAGAAGACATTTTATAAGGCTGCTGAAGACATGAGTTTAAGGAACCCACATTAAGTAATAGAGAGTTAATCTACACCACACAAATGCTAGGCAATGACCATCTCCAATAAGAAACAACATAGCCACTGCCCCTTGACATTCAATGGTGTTACCATCTTCAAATTCACCATTATCAACATCCTTGGGGGTACCATTGACCAGAAGTCAACTGGACTCATCTTATAATCACAGTGGCTACAAGAGGAGGTCAGGGGTTAGGAATACGGCAGCAAATACAGTCATAGAGATGTGCAGCACTTCGGTCCAACTCATCCATGCCGACCAGATATCCTAAATAAACCTAGTCCCATTTGCCAGCATTTGACCCATATTCCTCTAAACCTTACCTATCCATATACCCATCTAGATGCCTTTGAAATGTTCAATTGTACCAGCTTCACCACTTTCTCTGGCAGCTCATTTCATACACACATCATGCTTTGCATGAAAAAGTTGCCACCGCACCCCAAAAAAAAAGTCAGTGGGAAATTGAGAAACAATTTTTAAGGAGATCTCAGCTCTCTCTAAGAATAATAGGGTGGTTATGATAGGGGATTTTAACTTCCCAGGGTGTTAAGGGCTTGGATTGACAGGAATTTGTTAAGTGTGTACAAGAAAATTTTCTGAGTAACTCACCTCCTGACTCCCCAAAGTCTGTCCATCATTTACAAGGCACAAGTCAGGAGTGTGAAAGAATACTCCCCACTTTCCTGGATAGATGCAGCTCTGACAACACTCAAGAAGTTTGACACCATCCAGGACAAAACAGCCCGTTTGACTGGCACCACAAACATCCACTCCGTCCACCTGTGACACTCAGTAGCAGCAGTGTGTACTATCTACAAGATGCATTGCAGAAATTCATCAAAGATGTTTAGACAGCACCTTCCAAACCCCCAAACACTTCCTTTTAGAAGCACAGGGGCAGCAGATACATCAAAACACCACCCCCTTCAAATTCCCCTTCAAGCCACTCACCATCCTGACTTGGAAATATATCACCATTCCTTCACTGTTGCTGGTTCAAAATCCTGGAATTCACTCTCTAAGGGCATTGTGAGTCAATCCACAGCACATGGACTGCAGTGGTTCAAGAAGACAGCGCACCACCTTCTCAAGGGCAACTAGGGATGGGCAATAAATGCTGGCCAGCCAATAATGCCCACATGTCATGAGTGAATACATAAGAAAGAGTCAAGTTTGTTTTCAGGGAGTCTGAAGAAAATAGTATCTAGTGGTGTGCCTTTGGGCTCCTACATTGTATTCAAAATTTACAAAAGAAACAAATAAAAATGAAATGTGTCACCAGCCCTCATCCCACATCCCCCCTTACCCCCTCAACACGGTCCCTGCATCCCATCTGTTCCAACCCATAAAACCTCATGCCTTGGGCCAATCCTCAGTTCTTCATTCCCATACACCATCCTATGGTACTGTACACAATCCATGGCCCCTCATGCCCTCTTTGCCAACCTTTGCCCCGTACCCACCTACAGCCATTTAAAACCAATGTGCCATTTTTGTGATAACTCATGCCAACCTATGGACCCCCACTCCACCATTTGATCTCATTCCTACCATGCTAACTCACCCAGTAGATACCATGGGCAGAT
>NC_063350.1:24576668-24591642 GCF_021869965.1 Rhincodon typus | reverse complement strand
ATGTGTCAATGGCTGGAATTATCCGCTGTTTAAACATTTCAAGTGTTGGGATCATTTTTGGATCTCAGCCATACTGCTGCCTGTAGCCCACTACCGCACAATCTTCCAAGGGGCAACCAACTAACAAGTGATTGTTGCATTCACGATCCAGTTAGGAGTGGTGGGAAAACTACAACAGGAAAGCTAGTAGTGGTGCCCATGGCAAAAGGAAGATGGCAGCCTTACTGTGAAAGCTGTGCTCTGCATGGACCAGAAGGGATCAACATAAGTTGTAAGTGCAATTATCACTAGATGAGTAACAGTCTATTCCTCTAGCCTAGCACTGTCTGGAGAATCAATCTACAGATGAGGCAAATTCACTTACAAGCCTTTGCTTATGGAAAAACTAAGGATTTCTCCCTCAAAATTAAAATTTCTCGCTGATCTCAGCACCCTAACCTTCTACTCTGCTTTCACCTCCTTTGTAAGCGTGGCTATAATGAAGTTAACAGTGGACTCATTATAGATCATCCATTGTTTTGAAGTACTTTTTGCTGTATATTGTAATAATACTGTCAGTATAATAGTATCACTGATCCAGTACCACTGAGCATAGAACAATATATGTTGAAAATTATTTATCACCTTCTGTACATTTTCTCTGCTTTAGTCTCACTTTATTTCTCTGCTGCAGTTGAATTTCACTTCCTTCCCTCATCTGGCCCTTTGTTTTCTTTACTGTATCTTTATCTCTGTTTGTGATAAGCCTATTTGCCTCTCTTACATTGGCCTCTCTCCTTGCCTCTGTCTCCTTTATCTTCTGTCTGCCTCTCAATGTCTAGGTGTGGTTCTCACATATGTTCCATATACTTTTCTAATATCCTCCAATGATGTGATTCACTTCCACATTTGTTGGCCATATTCTAGCACTTTATTTCATTCACAACCAAAGAGAGATGACAACTACTATCACACTATTTAACGGCAGAGTTAAACTCAATTCTATTCTTACTGAGTATGCCCTGTCACATGCACTTTGCAGCAAAGGCATGAACTGGACTGAAATTTTCCTTCTGTAGTCCCGGGTGCTGAACATTTCACTTCTATTGGAGCACCAACAGGGATTAATTAACTCAGTAGAAATTGAGTTTCCTATCTGAGGACTTGATCATCTATATGGTTCAATACCATGCCAAATACAAGCATTTTAAGCCTGTGTAATTTACCAAATGAAACTTAAATCTTAAAACAGTAAGTTAATATTTCTAAATGTTAAGAAAATATAGCGAATTAAAAGAATGGGGTATTCTTCATTTTAAAACTTTACAGGAAATATTTCTAGACGTATGGCTAGAGGACATTCACGTGCAATTTATGCAATTTCACTAACTTGTACATCTTTGGACTGTGGGAGGAAACCAGAGCACCCAAAGGAAATCCATGCAGACATGGGAGAATGTGCAAACTCCACACAGACAGTCACCCGAGGGTGGAATCGAACCCAAGTCCCCAGTGTAGTAAGGCAGCAGTGCTAACCACTGTGCCACCTTAATGTTTCCCTAATTTTTAGGAAGGGTCCCTCATGTTGGGATCGTTTTAGGCTTACAACCCTACACAATACTGATGTGGCAGACAGATCATGAATTGTGAATGAAAGACACTTAATGGCCAGAGGGTGCACACATCATCCAATTCAATTCACCATCCAATGGGCACGGAAACCTGTTGGGCCACTTGCAGACCCTCAAACTGAAGGAGCTGCAGCCTTCTGATTTTAGTAGGTGGGGAATGGGGGTGGCGCGAGTTTGCTATTGGTGCACCTCAAGATAGAAGTACTCTGTCTGCACTCTTTACAAACCATTAGAAAGGAAATGGCCACAACTTTCTGACCCCCATCATGAAGATGCTAACAGCCTTAGCTGTGGCTCTGCAGCTATACTACTGGGAAGCCACCACAGGGTATCTCTTGGGCTTTGGACTCTGCAGGAGTCCTACAGGCTGACTGGAAAAGTGCCAGTCTACTGCTGTACATTGACCTTACAGACTTTTAAACATGTTCACAAACCAACCGTGGCTTGTGCGCAGTAAGCTATCACGCCAAAATGATCTGCCTCATTAAAAATGACCTGGAGGTGGGAACATGCCAACAAACTGTGGGTAATTCCTGACCCTCCCACCTCTGTTCACACTTCTGTCAAGTTCACCAATGAGTCCTTCTTTGTTTAAGACCTTGTACAGTTGAATAGAACAATAGAATATTGGATGAGGATTTGAAACTGTCATCAATCAATTGTGATGATTTAACTAGCTAAGAGGTGATTGTTGATTTAACATGATATTTAAAATGTTCTTAATAACATGTTTATGTGAGTGAAATCATTTTTTATTTAAAACTAAGCCTACCATTGTTCCCATTTCATTTGGTCTGCTCTATTTTATATTTATGGCTTATTTGGCTGGAGAGATAGTTTTAAAAACTTTTTTGAAAGTATCTACATGATAAATATTTGTAAATCTGGACAAGCTCCACCATTAATCAATTGTCTTGACTTGTGCCACTACTGTAAGAACTTAACTACTATTTTTAGTGATAACTTGGAGTTGAGTTACATATTGGAAAGTAAATTATTCAGTAAAATCTTTCATATTAAACTTATTTCCAAAATCAGTGATTAAAAGACTCAACAAATGTAAATAATCTTGTTCAATATGCAGTTCTTTACTAATATAAATCACAAGTGAGATTTTTTAATTTCTGTAATTCTGGTTTCTAGTTAATTAAATTGGTACCCGAGCACATATCCAAGACATTCTTTTTGTGTAAAAATATACTTTTATCAAAACATACAGTCAGAAGAGTTTATCCAGCTTACAAACCAATGGTATACTGTAACTGAAATGCTTTCGATGGTGGCCTTTGTTCATTGGGTCATTGCAGCAGTTGTCCCAAACTTTAGTTTGCCCCTCAGCACATAGTCCTGAACCTTGGAATATGCCAGACCGTAACATTCGGTCACAGACAACTCATAATGCCAGGAAACCAATAAGTTTCAACAAGCTAACTGTTGGCCCGTGGTTGCAGTTGATGTGCAACCTGGGTGTGCATCCCTGGGAAGAGCCAATGGAGAACAGAGTGCTGTGCTGTGGAACTTCTCAGTATGAGCCTCAATGTAAACCTTTCATTCTAGACCTTCTTTGTGAAGGCATGCTCCAGAAGGAGACATATTAATATCCTGTTCTTGTGTGTTTCAAAATAGTGTTTAAATGCTAGCAGATATGACACTTTATCAGAGGATGTTAGGGTGCATACATATTTAATTAAGACTGTCCTTTTAGGCCATAATTATTATAAATAGGACATCCTGAAATGAATCATTGTTTAATTATTGATGTTGAGGTAAGCCTGTTGATTGACACATGCCCATGAATTTCTGGCTCCAGCTGAGAGGAAACCAAATGAAATTAATGTCTTCCCTTTCAGTTAATGTAAAATGCATCTGCATACACACACAACTATCTATAATCTTACATCTTTGCCATTTCCCTTCAATCTTTTCCGTGCTAAATTCCAATTTTTATCAGTTTATCTCAAAACTATTTATCTAAGCTAGTAATGCTGGAATTATTCCTTGCCAGGTGGATGGAATACGGAATTGAAAATTTTACATGGAGGATAAATTGGGTAATTTTAAAATGGGAATGGAAATGCATTTACTTTCCTGAAGTCAATCATCCTTTAGTGTTTAATTACACTTATCTGTGGATTGCACTTGCTCTTCATTTCACATATGCTGCATCAGAAAGACTGACTGATGGGTATATAGATGAGGTAGCAAACGTATTGGGTGCTAAAGATCTTGAAGCTAAATTCCAATCACAAGTTTCCATTAGTTCATGCTTCTGAAGATAAATTTTTTGCGGTTAAAAATCTGCAATATTCTCGATGTCAATTGTGAATTGCAACTGAAGTTCAGATCTTGAATGCTTAAAATTACTAATATCTTGAGAGATCTGAGATAATTTCACATCCTGTTAGTTGGTATCACTCCTGTCTGTGACTCAAAGATTGTTGATCCTTCGGAGTTGAACGCATAATCTCTTTGTTATTGGCGCTACAATCATTCTTTCGAGTATTAAAGATAAATTGAACATCAAGGATGTGATTCAGTTGATCATGTTCTTACCAGATGATTGAGAGTTCGAACTCCATAGCGGAGAACAAAAATCAAAGTTGATTCCGCAGTATGATACAGAGGATATACTGCACAGTTTGAGGTCATATCCTTTTGGTGAGATGTTGAGCTGAGGCTCTGTCTGTCCTCTCAACAGTGACATTAAAGTTTCTACGAAACTATTTGAAGTAGCATAAGGGAGTTATTCACAGTATCCTGAGCAATATTTATCCCTCAACCACCAATACATTAAGATCTGGACATTAATGTTATTGGTTGATTATTTTGTTAATGATACACATTTGAATGAAATTGTTTGATAATAAACTGAGGACACACAAAAAGAGTAAGCTGGGACTTTATGTGGGTGGTTAGGAGCCAGAGATCTGGTATGTTGCATTCTGTGAATAAGCCTACTGAAAGACAAACATGGTGTCATGTTTTGACTTCACCATCTGACTCATATCCATTTAATAAGTATGGTCTTGCTGTTTGATGGAGCTTGCTGTATGAAATTTTTTGCCATATTTCTTACACTACTACAGCACCTACACTTCATTGAACTTCATTAGCTGTGAAGCATTTTGGGAAATCCTGTAGTTGTGAAAGTTGCTGTAACAATGCAAGTCTTTTTACTCTCTTTTATGGTAATGGTTATGTTATTGGAGTGATAACTCAGAATTCTAGATGTGACATCAGATTCACACTTTGACAAATTGGAATCAGTTTCTTAAGAAATATCAATTCTGATATCTGTAAAACCACAAAAGTTATATTATAAATATGCAAGTGATGCGCTTATGTCATTAAGGCAAGGAGATCACATTTCTCTATTCTGGATTATATGTCACTCAAATCTTGTGCCCATAAGATTAATCCTTAACTGCTTTCTAAAGTGTATCAACCTTCTATAACATTCTTCCATACCATATAGACAGCTGCTGGCATAACCTCCTCTGCCAGTCCTCCAGATCCCTGTTGGAGAATGATTTTGCCATCTTCCACTTCTCCAACATAGTCAGAATCTATCCATCAATGAGCAGGGCAATGCCAGCCCTGATCCGGGTGCACATCAGCCTTGTAAAATATGGTGCAGGCACCAGGGGTGTTGATCTTTAGCAGATATCCAATGAGCAGCAAGTTGTTCCTGGAACAATGTGTGTAATAAAGTGGGGCTGGAACTGGATATGAGGAGTGCTATGAGACAAGAGTAGGTAGCTTATGAAACAGGTTTGGTAAGAAACAGCAAGAAATTTCACATCCCCTCAATGAGAAGCTCTCCAGACAACTTGACCTAACTTGCACTTGGCCAAAGAAGAAAGATTCAGCCCATTGTTTTCAATTTTAGGCACCACACCACAGGATGGATATGATGGCCTTCAAGGGCCACAGCATAGATTCATCAGAAATACAAGGGGCAAATTATGACAACAGATTGCATAGTGAAACTTTATAGAAGCTTTCCTTTTATAGAAGATCGGTGGAGTTATGAAGTGTTTCAGAAGCATAATCGGTTTGATAGAAACTACATCCTCTCATTACAAAGTGTCCAGAATTAATAGGTAAACCTTTTAAATTAAAGACAGGCTGTTCCAAGGATATGTCAGACAAAAAGTTAGGGAACTGTCCCGCTCATCCCTTCTCCACAATCCCATTCCCAAATTGCTGTTAAGGTTGTGTCAATAGAAGACTTCAAAACTGAGCTGGATAGATATTTGTTCAATAAGGGATATGAAACCAAGACGTCTGAATGGATTTGAATTACAGGTTAGTTATCATTTAATTGAATGACGGACAGTCTTGAAGGACTGAATAGCCGAATCCCATTCTTGTATTCCTAGGGAAGTTCATTCACCAGCTTTTTGGAACAATAACGGATTGACAGTAAATATTGGACTAGTCTAAACACACAACTCCTGAGAATGAATAATAAAAGTCATTGCATTGTTGGACGACTAGACAGAGAGTTATTTTGTCTAATTTTAACAGTAGCAATTGACAGATAGTAAAAATGTGCTAGATAACTTCACATCATTGTTGAAAATGATGTTAATTCTATCCAGCAGCACCATCTTATGGTGATCAGCACTCCTGCTTTGAACACCATTTACAGCAATGAGTTATTAGGGACCGTTTGTTGTGAAAATGATTGGATTGGGTCAAACATCCCCATGAACTGTACTCTCTGCTGATGTCAGATTCCTGAGATTTAAGTAAAATTATCCTTGCTGTCTTGGCTATTATGGACTTTCACAAATTCTCACAATGTAACACAGCTTTTCAAAGTATTGTATGGGTTAGTTTAAGAAATTTCAATGATGAATCATTAAAATGTTGTTATTTAACTGGAAACAGACTCAGGAACAAGGCAGAACAGCTTCAGATTGCTGTGTACTCTGCAAATTCATAACACCTTGCTTGCCTGACCCAATGGTAATTATTATCATTGACCTGTACCAAATAACTTGGATTTATGTTTCAGGTTAAATTGCTTGTAGAAAAAGTGAGCATAGCTTTAAATGTTACCTCGAAACTAAACTGCAATGCTGATCAGAATAAGGAGTTACAGTGTGTTTGCGGTAAATAGACTATTATTGTTTTCTAACATGCAAACAACATGTAATGAGTTTGAGTTACCCTCAACAATGAATTAGTGATTGGATTGATTACCTATGGCTTTGTAGATATCTTCAGTGGTGAAAAATGAAGGTTTGATGAATAATTTAGCTACTTTTAAATACATATCAACTCTTTAATTGAAAAATAAACATCAGTCATTAATAGTTCTCTTAAAATAATGCACTGTTTCATTGGTTTATTAACTTGTACGTTTACATAGGATGAATTGATTTTTTTTTCCACTACTTGGATCTAGTGATGTTGTATTGCCTGTGGATTTCAATCTGTGAACATATTTCAGTTTCAACAGTGAAGTTCTGGTGAAACGTTGCTTTGCTACATTAGCACTCTGCTTCACTGAAGTATAGGACTTGCAGTAATCGACAGGATTACACACATTCAGAGGAGGCTACAAGGTAAGAAGAGACATATCATGTACAAATCCTGGAAGTTGCTGATAAGACACAGGTAAGGCTGAAAGTATCACAAGATATATTTGAGTTAAGTTAATCATAAAGATTACACAATGAATAGATGCATGTAAACAATACAAAGAATTATGAAATACTCATTCAGCCAGGTCGCATCTCTGGAGAACAAAACAGAGTTAATGTTTCATTTTGATTACCTTTCATCTGAACTCTTCAGCTGCTGCCCAATCTTAGAATCATCAAACTAGGTTTTTGTTTTGGGTCTGGATACAGACATCGGGGTCAAATGCAGATGTCAAATCTGCATTATGTCAGGAGCAGCACCCCAACATTGATTTTATTTGAATTGGCCCATTAGTAGCCAGAGAGTGGGTCTAGGCCCTCAAGACTAGAAGGCCCATTAGAGCTGTTCCAGCAGAGAAGAAACTTCAGGCTGGCTGTCGCAAGCAAAGAGTTGCAAGAACCTTCACAGTAAGGGTTGTTTGGTAAGTGCTCCCGCAAAGTCAATCTGGAGTGCTAGGCCCCCTCTTTCTTTCCTGTATGGCTGAGCTATCCATGGTGCCTTGGATATGGCATGTGCTGCACTCCCCAGAGGAACAATCACTTTCACTAGTGTTCAGACCTGAATACTGGCTGGAGCACGGCATGTTCCTAGGAGACTCTGCATTACTTGCCTAATACTTAACTATCTGGCAGTCACCCATTGCCTCTCTGCTAGCACTCCATTAATCTGCAGGGTGACCACTTCCAGAATTATTCACATAGTTCTCAGCCTCATGCTCCTCCAGCTGCTTACCCTTCCTGTATATGTGGTTGCTGAGGATACAAGAAGTATGCTGGAGACCTCACTTGTAGCAGGATACATATTCCACAAAGCTGATATGTTGTACTATGCCTCAATTTACTAGGCAAATGAAACTTCACCAGAAATAAACTAATTCCAGCTAATTTCACTAATCACCTGTTCCCTGGTGCTTCATCAGGACTACATGTCCCAGCTCCATGATCTGAACTTTTTAAAGAATGAAATTACTTTTGCTATTTACTCACTTGCACAATCTTCTGGAATCCACATTGGCCTGGGAGCTTTCCTCAAATGGGCTTCGTTTTAAACTGGTGGGCTCAACCTTCATTACTTCACTTTGATAGAGTGGAATGGCATGCCATAATAAATACTGTTGTCTGATTATCAACATCTTGACTGCAATATATACAGAGACAACAAGGTGCAGAGCTGGACGAACACAGCAGGCCAAGCAGCATCAGAGGAGCAGGAAGGCTGACGTCAATGTTGCCCTCTATGTGAATGAAGCCAGCCTCTGCTGCAAATCTCTGAGTTCTCTGTCTCTCGAGCTGATTGAATGAACTCCAAGGAGAAAGCAATGGGTTGCTTCACTCAAATACAAGTGGCATTGATGACTATTTACTGAAAATTGTGAAATGATGGCCCCTCTGATAGATTGGAAACATACGTCATGTAAAATAGGTTGTGATCAGAGAGAAATCTTGGCTCACCAGGCACCAGATCCAATTACAAGTAGTTGCTGATGTATTAAACAGCCTATGATGAGTGAAGCTTCCTAAGGTACTGTTCCTCAGTCAGGTGCAGGAATGTTACACTAGGACAGTATATTCTGTCAGCTGGTGTGGCCTTCTATAATCAGTCAACACCCTGGTATCTTCTGAGCAGTGCTATGTCCTGAGGCATCTGAAATTTCTCACATCTCTAAGGCTTTTGCTGCTCTTCCTCCAAGCTTTTCTCATTCAGCATGAGTAAATCAGCTCAGTTTAGGTGATTGTACACTTGCTGAGTCAAATGGATGTGTGTTAAAGTGTCATTCCACCATATAATGTGGATAGTACCTTTGAAACTTAAGGGATTGTTAGAGATACAGTTTTTCAGATGATACAAAACTGACACTAATGGTAGAATCCTCAGTCTCTTTAATCCTTTCTTTCTGTGCTTGTTTTCAAGTCTATCCATTGAAAGAAAATGGTATGGAGATGAGCAAATATTGATAACTAGAATGATCACACCACCATCCAATTGACTGAACAGTAACATCTTTTAAAATTGGATCAGCCCTTTCTTTCACTTTTGTTCCTTTCTAGCCTTTCAATTGGTGTAACTTATGCTGCAATTCTGTCACATCTGCAGAGAAAAGAAACCTACAAAGTCAGGGATAGACGGTCAGCCACATAAACTGTTTCATGATATTATTCAAAAGGAGTACCTTAACCTGCAGAAGAATAGAATGGACTAGGCAAAGTAATCATTGCTCACATGGAATCATCCCTTCGTCTAATTCTCTTATTTGGGAGGATGTCCTGGAAGTAGATTTTTTAAAAATCTAAATGGGCATTGTACTAATGAGGAAAGGTAGCGCTGATAACTTGGCAAAGGTTACACAGCAGTAATGCAGGATATCAGCAGGAGCTCATGTGAATAAATTATGTAGCTTTCCCTACTTCCCCTATCTTATTCAGAAATTCAGCAAATGGAACAGTTTTTAGTAAATGCCCCAGTTACAGACTAATGACTATTTTGCTCCTTTTGACCTCGGTATTTGTCAACTTTCCTTAATATCATTAGCTCCTGAGAATTACCACAGGATTTGCCATTGTTAATTTTACAAATGCTTCAATGTACCCTTTCCATGTATGTGTCAAAGTGACCAATAACTCTCAACATAAATTAATGTACTTGACACTATCATGAACAGCCACATTTTCCTATCCTACACTCATTGCTCTTCCAATTGCAGTTTAGTCAGATGTTTGCCACTTTTATTCCTATGAAATATCGATATGAATGTCTGAAATAATGGAGGCATGCTCATCAATGTAATGGTCCCTCCTAATTGCCATTTCTCTACAGCCACTTCAAAAATTATTGTTGCCTTCCCACCTCACATCTTTCTTTTATCTCTGCCATAACCATCTCTCTGCACCATTTCTTCCAAATCTCTCCAGAAGTTACCATTACCCTTCCACCTGATTGACTACTTTCTTAGTCTTCTGTCATCTCTGCAGCTATCCTCAATCCCAATTGCCCACTCTCCCAGCCCACTTCAAACACTACCATCTGAAAGTTCTCTGTTCCCCAGGGTGGAGGAGTCCAAAACAAGATGGCACAAGTTTAAGGTGAGAAGGGAAAGATGTTAAAGCTACCTAAGGGACAACTTTTTCACGCAGAGGTTTGTGCATGTATGGAATGAGCTGCCAGTGGAAGTGTTGGAGGCAGGTACAAATACAACATTTAAAAAACATCTGGATGAGTACATGAATAGGAAGGGTTTAGAGGGATGTGGGCCAAATGCTGGCAAATGGAACTGGGTTAATTTAGGATTCCTAGTCAGCGTGGATGAGTTGGACTGAAGGGTCTGTTTCCATGCTGTACATCTCTATGACTATGATTCCATAATGGTATGCCCTCCTCACCTAGTTGACTGGGTAACTGGCTTGCAATGCAGAGTGATTCCAACAGAGCGGGTTCAATTTTTGTGCCAGCTGAGGTAACCACAAACACCACACCTTCTCAACCTCACTCCTTGCCTGAGGCGTGATGACCCTCAGATTAAACTCATTACCATCCATCTCCCTCTCTAATGAGGATCCTATGATCCTCTGGGACTATAGCGACTTTCATTTCCTTCACTATTCCCACCACTTGCAGCCCTCTCATATCCCTATCATCACTCTCCAGTCTATTTTCCTCTCTCACAGACACTGGGATTATCTGAGATGTATTGCTGGGACACAGCATCTCATCTTCGAAGCTCTTACACTGGCGAGCTGCCTTAAAGATATCCAGGAGACATCTGAAGTTTGCTGGTTCAATGACAGAATCAAAAATAGTGTTTAATGTTAGCTTGCACATGTACATTTGACTGAAAGATTGCTGCCAGTTCCTACCACTCATGTACAAGTCCTTAGATGTAAACCAATTGTTATCCGAAGTAGAATGCATTTAAATTGGTAAAATTGGTGCAAATGAGATTGTCAATGAATTCCAACCATACTCTCAGAGAGCGACTTACAGGGTATTAGAATCTCAGTCAGACACTAGACATTTTGTCTCCTTGAAACCATTCAGGTCAACTTTCACAAGGATGTTAAAGCAATGCAGGCAGTTTGATTAATATTTCTGATCGCTGGAATTATATGCTGCTTATATATTTATTGAGCAGAAGTCTTGGTGCTGCGGTGGATAAGCTTGTGTACAGCAGATGTTTAGTAAAATCTGTTGGAGAGAATGATTACACCAGCAAAATTCATTTGATTTTCATCTGATGTTGAGACTTTAGAAATGAAAATGCCTCTCTGAATTGAACACAGATGACTTATGAAAAGAGTTTGACGATCAATTTATTTGACAGGAAATATTGTGAGTCAGCAAATATTTTCACATCAATTCAGAACCTATGGGAGTGCAACACTAAAGCCACTCAAGACTTCTATTTAAGTTGTAGATGATTTGTGAATAGACGGATGTTCGTAATATGTACTGCTGTTAATGACACAGTAAACTACCATCTCACAGTAATAGGATAATGGCTACATTGTAGTACTTTTCAAAGTAGCTCACTTATGCAGATACAGTAAAAAGAGCAAATTGGATAATGCAAGCTAAAAGGATATTCAGATGTTAACACAGCTAGTTGTCCATAAGAGCATGTTTTTGTTTATTCATTTATGGAATGTGGGCATTGCTGGCTAAGTCAGTACTTACTGCCCATTCAAATTACCCATGAGAAGGTTTTGTTGAGTTGCCTTCTTGGATTACTGCAGTCCATGGGAGATAATACTTCAGGGGATGAGGGAGTGTGGGAGCAGAGGTTCCAGGATTATGGCTCAGCAATAGTGAAGGAATGGTGATGTAGTCCCGCATTAAGCCGATGTGTGACTTGGAGGGCAGTGTGTAGGTTGAGAGGTCATACCTGACAAATCTGCAAGAATTCTTTGAGGAAGTAATGAGTAGGGTAGGCCAAGGAGAGCCAATGGATGTTATCTACCTGGACTTCAAGAAGGCCTTTGATAAGGTGCCACACAGGAGGCTGCTGAGTAAGATAAGGGCCCATGGTGTTGGAGGCAAGGTGCTAGCATGGAAACAAGATTGGCTGTCTGGCAGAAAGCAGAGAATGTGGATAAAAGGGTCTTTCTCAGGATGGCAGCCGGTGACAAGTGGTGTTCTGCAAGGGTCAGTGTTGGGACCACAATTTTTCACTTTGTACATTAATGATCTCGATGAAGGAACTGTGGGCATTCTGGCTAAGTTTGCAGACGATACAAAGATAGGTGGAAGGACAGGTTGAATTGAGGAGGTGGGGAGGCTGCAGAAGGATTTGGACAGGTTAGGAGAGTGGACAAAGAACTGGCAGATGGAATACAACGTGGGAAAGTGTGACGTCATGCACTTTGGGAGGAAGAATAAAAGCATGGACTATTTTCTAAATGGGGAGGAAATTCAGAAGTTTGAAGTGCAAAGAGACTTCGGAGTTCTGGTCCAGGATTCTCTCAAGGTAAGCTTGCAGGTTGAGTCAGTAGTCAGGAAGGCAAATGCAATGTTGGCATTTATTTTGAGAGGACTTGAATATAAAAGCAGAATGTACTACTGAGGCTTTATAAGACTCTGGTCAGACCACATTTGGAGTAATGTGTGCAGTTTTGGGCCCCATATCTGCTGGCCCTGGAGCGGGTTCAGAGGAGGTTCACTAGAATGGTCCCAGGAATGGAAAGCTTAACATATGAAGAACGTTTGAGGACTCTGGGACTCATTGGAGTTTAGAAGGAGGAGGGGGGAACTAATTGAAACTTACTGAACACTGAATGGCCTGGACAGAGTTGATGTTGGGAAGATGCTTCCATTGGTAGGAGAGACTAGGACCCGAGGGCACAGCCTTAGAGTAAAGAGAAGGCCTTTTAGAATGGAGATAAGGGGAAACTTCTTCAGCCAGAGAGTGGTGAATCTATGGAATTCACTGCCACAGAAGGTTGTGGAGGCCAGGGCACTGAGTTCATTTAAGATGAGCTAGGTAGGTTCTTGATTATCAAGGGAATCAAGGGTTAGGGGGAGAAAGCGGGACAATGGGTTTGAGGAATTTATCAGCCATGATTGAATGGCAGAACAGACTCGATGGGCCGAATGGGCTAATTTCTGCTCCTATGTCTTATGGTCTTATGGTCTTATGGTGGTGCTCCCATGCAACTACTGCCCTTGTCATGTGTTTAGAAGATACTGTTGAAGGAGCCATGTTGAGTTGTTACAATGCATCTTTCGGATGGTACACACAGCTGCCACTGTGTATTAGTGGTGGTGGGAGTGGGTGGTAGATTGAGTGGGCATCAAGTAGGCTGCTTATTTTTAAAACTCTCAAGGAAAAAAGTCCAGATTTCTCATAAAACAGTCCTGCCATGAAGTCTGGTGAATCTTTGTTGCACTCATTCAATGGTAATAATATCCTTAATGAAGTAAGGGGTCCAAAGTACTCAATGTATTGACCATCCAAGGTTCTATACAATTGAAATAAGACTTCACCACTCCTGTACTCAAATGCTCTTGGATAAAGGCTAACTAGACGGGGTAGATGCAGGAAGGATGTTCCCAATCACTGGGGAGTCAAGAACCAGTGTCACAGTTTAAGGATCTGGGGTAAACCATTTAGGACTGAGATGAGGAGAAATTTCTTGGCTGAGAGAATGGTGAGCCTGTGAAAATCTCTCAGAGTAAGCACTTGAGACCAAAATATTGAATGTTTTCAAGAAGGAGTTAGATATATTTCTTAGGGCTAAAGGAATCAAAGAGTATGGAGAGAAAACATATTATTAAGCACTTTATTTTTACACTAAAGTTAAGATACAGACAAAATAAAAAGAAAAGAATTGACTTAACTGTAATTCTATTGAAATATTTAACAAAGTAATATATATATACAAACTACTAATTAACTGTTCCAATATAGTAACATCCCATAAATACCCCCTTGGCAAAGGCAAATTCAGCAAAATAGATTGTCTCACATGCAATTCTAGCAGCAGGAAGGGAACCCTAGCTTTTCGTTGTAATCAAGAGAGAGGAATAAGAGCTTCCACATCCAGCCTCCAGACCCCATCAACTGTTGAAAGCTAAAAATCTTGGTTCTGTGAGAGCTTCACCCCACCCATTCTGGCTGCTGCTTTTGTTTCAACTTTTTTTAAAAAATCCCAAAGGACGCAGGAGCTGTTTACTCTATTGGCTTTGAGCAGACTGCTTGTTACCTCTGTCTCAACTTTTCTTCATAAAACAAGGACAAAATACACCTCTTAATGCCATAGTATTGTCACACAACACATCTGTAGTTCAGAGATAGTAGGAACTGCAGATGCTGGAGAATCCGAGACAACAAGGTGCAGGGCTGGATGAACACAGCAGGCCAAGCAGCATCATAGGAGCAGAAAGGCTGACGTTTCGGGCCTAGACCCTTCATCAGAAAAGGGGGAGGGAAAGGGTGTTCTGAAATAAATAGGGAGAGAGTGGGAGGCGGATAGGAGATGGATAGAGGAGAGGATAGGTGGAGAGGAAACAAACAGGTCAAAGAGGCGGGGATGGGGCCAGTAAAGGTGAGTGTGGGTGAGGAGTTAGGGAGGGGATAGGTCAGTCCAGAGAGGACGGACAGGTCAAGGGGGCAGGATGAGGTTGGTCGGTAGGAGATGGAGGTGCGGCTTGAGGTGGGAGGAGGGGATAGGTGGGAGGAAGAACAGGTTAGGGAGGCGGGGACGAGCTGGACTGGTTTT
>NC_063350.1:24537346-24571668 GCF_021869965.1 Rhincodon typus | reverse complement strand
ACTCTCTCCGTGACTCCCTTGTCCGCTCCACACTCCCCTCCAGCTCCACCACACCCGGCACTTTTCCCTGCAACCGCAGGAAGTGCTACACCTGCCCCCATACCTCGTACCTCGCCCCCATCCCAGGCCCCAAGAAGACTTTCCACATCAAGCAGATGTTCACCTGCACATCTGCCAATGTGGTATACTGCATCCGCTGTACCCGGTGTGGCTTCCTCTACATCGGGGAAACCAAGCGGAGACTCGGGGACCGCTTTGCAGAACACCTACGCTCGGTTCGCAATAAACAACTGCACCTCCCAGTCGCGAACCATTTCAACTCCCCCTCCCATTCCTCAGACGACATGTCCATCCTGGGCCTCCTGCAGTGCCACAACAATGCCACCCGAATGTTGCAGGAACAGCAACTCATATTCCGCTTGGGAAACCTGCAGCCCAATGGTATCAATGTGGATTTCACAAGCTTCAAAATCTCCCCTCCCCCTACCGCATCCCAAAACCAGTCCAGCTCGTCCCTGCCTCCCTAACCTGTTCTTCCTCCCACCTATCCCCTCCTCCCACCTCAAGCCGCACCTCCATCTCCTACCGACTAACCTCATCCCGCCCCCTTGACCTGTCCGTCCTCCCTGGACTGACCTATCCCCTCCCTAACTCCCCACCACACTCACCTTTACTGGCCCCATCCCTGCCTCTTACATCTGTCGTTCTCTATTTTCTGTCTTCCTCCATTGTTAAATAGTAGATGGCATTGGTTGCATTCCAATATGCAGGAACCATTCCAGATTCTATAGAATATTAAAAGACGATCAATCCATCTATTATCTCTTTAGTTATCTTTTTCAACTGTGATATTGTAAACTACAAGATTTACTAACTGTTCACAGATTGAAAGAATTGGCAATAACTCTTTCCGGAATAAATTGTTTCCTGAGAAGAAAAGAACAAGGAGAACCTATTGTAAAGTAATCAAAAGCAATGTGCCAATTAACCATCCCTTGGAAGAAGGACTGGTTGGAACATAAACTGCTTTCTGGGAGAGAGAGATAACAACTGCTTGATAACTTGCTACTTTGTGACAAATGGGCAATTAAGATTGCGTGAGTAAGAAATGTCCTGAGGCAAAGGAGTTAATGACAGGACAAGTTGAATTTTAGAAAAGACAGCTAACACTAAATATAACAAAGAACCGAGAAGCTAACCCTGATAAGAAGGCAGGCTACGGGCTTGATAAATCTAAAAATTAAATCTACAAGCTATGGATGGATAGACCTAAAGGATCATCAATAATATCACATCAGAAACTTCGCAAGACAGAAAATTCTATAAGAATTCAACATCGGGATTCTTCAGCAGCAGAATATTAGAGAACCATAGTGCAGAAGGATCAAACCTTGGACATTCAGAGACAGACACCATTGATTAAAATCATAGCTAAATTCCACCATTAATCAGTGTCTTGGATCAAAGGGTGTATCCAAGTGGTTCTTTTTGGATTCAGTTAAATGTAGTTAAGAGAAAACTCAACAGCAGCAATTTGCTTAATCATGAACACTTATTGAGTAATATTAAAAGATGAAAAAAGAAAGGAACATTTATTAAGTGAGTAAAAAGAATGAAAAAGCGAGGAAAAAGACAATAAGCTTTGTGCCCTTCTGCTCGTCGGGGACCCCTCGATCGATGGCTGGCCTGGAGGCTGAGGTTGTACCTGACACTGTTCGCTATCCCAGTCTGAGGTGAAGTCCAGCGATTTGGAACGAAACTCCCTCTCTCATACATTGTAACAAACAGCCAGGCACAGAAAAACACGTTGATTGTGCTGTTTTTGGCATGTACAGAAATGCTCACAGGATTCAATCAAGGTCATGCAGCTGTTAAATATTAACAACAATTTTAGCCCTTCATGTCCATCCTATCCAATTGGAAAATAGCTAAGTTGAGTTGTGAGGCTTAATTTGCTTTCTTGAGGGGTCCTATTTTGGTTGCTACAAGTAATAAAGTTTAAGTAACTGTTCCAGTATTTTATTGTCTGAGATTTATTAGTGAGTAGCTGAATGAAACACAGCTTGTGGTAACTTTTCCACAATACCACATTCTGGGATGTAAAATATCAGGTCCCAAGGATTTATCAACCTTCAATCCAGAAACATAACCAATATAATCTTCTTGCTAATATTACGTTTCTTTAAATCTTTATTCCTCCCAGCTCCCAGATTTCTATTTCGAGGTGAACTCCTGTATCTTCCTCAGCAAAGACACACATTAGATAATCATTTAGCCTCTCTGCCATTTCTCTATTCCCCATTATAAATTCTGCTGATTTTCTCTGGAATGGACCCAAAGTTACCACAAGCTGTCTTTAATTCAGCTACTTATTCGTAAATTTCAGACAATCAAATACTGAAACAATTACTTAAACTTTATTGCATATTGCAACCAAAATAGAACCTCAAAAAAGCAAATCAAGCCTCACAACTCAACCTAGCTGTTATCCAATTAATGGTGGGATTTAACTATGATTTCAACCAATGGTGTCTGTTTCTGGATGTCCAAGGTTTCGTCCTTCTGCACTATGGTTCTCTAGTCTTCTGCTCCTGAAGAATCCTAAAGTTGAATACTTATAGGATTTTCTGTCTTGTGAAGTTTCTGATGTGACATTATTGATGATCCTTTAGATCTATCCACAGCTTTTAGATTACACTGTTAGAATTATCAAATCTGTAGGTTGCCTTCTTATTGGGATTATCTTCTCTATGCCTTGTTATATTCAGTGTTAGTTTGATATTCCCCCTTTATCAGTTCTTTGGCCTTCCTTTACTGTATTCTGAAATTCTCCCAAACACTAGGTTTACGTCTATTTCTGGCAACTTTATATGCTGTTTCTTTTAACTTTATATAATCCTTAACTTTCCTTGTTAGCCACTGTTGATTTTAGGGGTTTCATGCCTTGAAGGAATGTCTCGATGCTGTAAGCTATGAAAGAAACGTTTAAAGTCTATCTATTGCCTATGTACCGTTATTGATTTTAATGTCATCATAATCATCTTTGGCAGTCCCTTGCAGACAAGAATGACTCCCTTCTACTCTCAGGGTGAGCCCGTAGGTGGCTGTACAGACCAATGCAGTTACTAAAGGTTCTGTTACACACGGGGCATAAGCTGATCACCAGAAGTGGTGGATGGGGCTTTGGTGTGGCAGTCTCGAGTCACAATTACTGCAGCAGTGATACCTGCCTGACCATTGACTATGGAATCCCCTATTTTTATTGCTTCTCTACATTCCTTCCTTCCTTCCTGTTCAGATGAGTCGCCCATGTTACCACAGATTTGGCCTCATTGTACTTCTCTAGGGAAACTGATTAGCAAGTAAGATCAACTTCTGCATTGACCATCACTTCTGCTAGACTACCTGTAGTCACCATTCCTTCAGTGTCTGTATACTCCTAAGTTGCTATGTTACCACCTCCTCAAGCACTCTATCCATGAAGTCTCTCCACCTCACAGAAGTATATCAGTTTCTCCAGCTGCTGCTAGCAGTCTGAATTCCAAAGCTGGAGCTTATGTAGCAAGTGACACTTTCAATAGGTGTGCTTGTCTAGGACATATGATGCATCCGTGAATTCCCACACACCATAGGATGTTCATTCCACTTGGCTGAATGCACCTGCCAAACTTTAACTTTAACAACTAATGATTACAATCAGAAAAAATAAAATAATTTACTAGTTATTCACCAAACAGCTTGTACTCCATACCAAAGTAAGAGTTAATTATTGAAGGCTGAAAAAGGAAGAAAAAGAGAAAGCACATCCAACTATCACCACTTCACTGAACTCGCTTGCTCAAGAAATGCTACATTCACACTCTGTGCAGAAAAATTAGCACTCAAGCCAGATAAGGCAGCAATGCTTCTTTTGTGCTCTGTCAAAAACAATTCAATTCAAGCTTCTAAAATTAGAATTTACCAACCACCTCGTTATCTAGCTGAAGCTGCTCTCAGAAATCTTGCATGCACCCTATTTTAAGGCTGGAAGAAAAGTCAACATCTAAGTTGAATTAACTTTTACATTTATTGCTAACTTAAAGAAAAATGAGACTTTTGATAGAAGTTAAAGAATTTTCCCCATCAGCAGCTCAGTCACCAGCTCTCAGTGTACACCCAAAACAACATAGATCAAGGCCTATTGTGTACAAAATCAACCAAATTCAAACTTCTAAAAATATTTGGAATAACATGTCTTGCTGATGGTGGACTGGCTTTTGGGAGTCATGAGGTGAATCACTTGCCACAGAATTGTGACTTTCTGACCTGCCTTTGAAGTCATAGTTTTTATCTGGTCCAGTTCAGTTTCTGGTTAATGGTACCTCCCAGAATGGTAATAGTGAGGGATGGTACTACCACTGAATGTTAAAGGCAAATGGTTAAATGCTGGCGATGGCCATTGTCTTACATGGCACAGGTGTTGTCTGTTAGACCTGGATATTGCCATACAAACACAAAGTTTTTCTTCAGACTTTGCAGCAGCTTTGATACAATTGAGTGGGTTGGTAAGCTATTCCAAGGACATTCAAGGGCCAGATCAGGTAAGGACAATAGATTTTCTTCCCTAAATGGCATTACTGAATCAAATGGCTTTCTATGACACCCTTTGAGTGGTCACCTTTGGACTAATCAAGTGATACTATCACCATTACGCTACTTAAGGAGCATTGATAGGAATTTTTTTGTATATTAGATTGTAATAATGGCAAACCATCAACACTGTGATTTCATGGGACCTACTTTATTACAGTGAAAACACCTGAGCTTTTTTTCTTCCCTTTCCTCCTCATAGGGTAGCTTTTTACCCTGTGGTAAACTACCTTTAATATCTTCATTGAGAAGTCATTTTCCCTTACGACCTGAGGATTTCTCTTTTCCCCAATTTCTATCCCTCACAGATTGAAATTGATGTCAGAAGCAAAGCTTTGATCTATAAACTAACTCATAATCATGTGCCATTTCCACTGCTAATCTTGTAGTCTTAACTATCTGCTTTTCCACAAGTCCTCACTACTTCAGGACGTGAATTTTTGAACTCCAAAATAATCATCTCTCTAAAAGCATCAAATGTTTGATCTAATTTCAATGCCTTTACCCACCTATCAAAGTTATTATGTTTGAATCCTTTCAAACTCAATGTGTGTCTGACTAGGTTCCCTCCTGAGATTCCTAAAACGTTGTCTGTAGGCTTCTGGTACTAATTCATATGCACTTAAGATGGCTTTTTACACCTCCTCATACTCCCCAGATACCTCCTCTGATAGTGGTGCAAATACCTCACTGTCTCTACCTACCAACTTTGAATCAACAACACCCACATTGTCACTGGCCATTTCATTTGTTTAACCACTTTCTCAAATGAAATTAAAAAGGCTTCTATGTCCTTCTTATCAAACATTGGCAATGCTTGGACATACTTAAACAGAAGTCTAATTAGTAAATTTGTGAACGATACAAAGATTGGTGGAGTTGCGGACAGAGAGGAGGATTGTCGGAGGATACAGGAAGATATAGATCAGTTGGAGGCATGGGCAGAAAAAATGGCAGATGGAGTTTAATCTGGACAAATGTGAGTTGATGTATT
Source organism: Rhincodon typus (assembly GCF_021869965.1). Lineage (NCBI taxonomy): Eukaryota > Metazoa > Chordata > Chondrichthyes > Orectolobiformes > Rhincodontidae > Rhincodon > Rhincodon typus. The sequence continues at coordinate 24,566,045 of NC_063350.1, read as the reverse complement.
TTGGAAGGTCAGGTACAGGTGGAAGTTATACAGTGAATGGCAGAACACTTAGGAGTATTGATATGCAGAGGGATCTGGGTGTGCAGGTCCACAGATCACTGAAGAGGCAGCACAGGTAGATAAGATAGTGAAAAAGGCCTATGGCATGCTTGTCTTCATTGGAAGGGGCATTGAGTATGGAGATAGACATGTTATGCTGCAACCTTATAGAACTTTAGTTAGGCCATACTTGGAATATTGCATACAGTTCTGGTCACAACACTGCCAGAAGGATGTGGATGCTTTGGAGAGGGGACAGAAAAGGTTTACCAGGATGTTGCCTGGTATGGCGAATTTTAACTGTGAAGAAAGATTGGATAGACTGGGTTTGTTTTCACTGGAATGTAGGAGATTGAGGGTCAACCTGATAGAAGTTTATAAAATTGTGAATGGCATTGATAGAGTGGAGAGTATGAGGCATTTTCCCAGGGTGGAGGGGCCAATTACTAGGGTACATAGGTTCAAGGTGCAGGGGGGGCAAGTTTAAAAGAGATGTGCGAGACAAGTTTTTCACACAAAGGGTGGTGAGTGCCTGGAAAGCGCTGCCAGAGGTGGTGGTGGAAGCAGACACAATAGCAGCATTCAAGAAGCAATTGGATGAATAGATGAATTGGAAGGGAATAGAGGGATATGGATCTTGTGAGCAAAGACAGTTTCAGAATGGAAGGGCAAAATGTGTCAGCGCAGGCTTGGAGGACCAAAAGGCCTGTTCCTGTACTGCATTGTTCTTTGTTCTTTGTTTTAGATCCCCCACCAGGCATTTGGCTATGATGGGATTGCTCCCCATCACGGTCCTCATCACTACTCCCACATTTCCTTTCTGCCTCTGTCATTTTCAGTCAACTTTAAGCTTTCAGTTCCAACCTCTGAAGTTCAAAAGCTCTCTCTTTCTCCCTTTCTTCTGCTTTTAATCACAATTCAAATAATTTCATTTCCTTTTCTCTTTCGTTTTGTTCTGCCAGGGCTATTCTTTCTTTTACTTTTTCCCTTCCCATTGCCTCTAATTCAAGCCGCTCACTTGCAATTGAAGTTTAGCCATTTCCAAAGATTCCCAATGCATTTCTGACAATCTTAAATGTTAAGCTATTACTGCAATTACATCTACTTTTTGTATAGAAAAAGGCAACCCCCACTCCAGCTTGTCTGCCAATTCCAAAAGCTTTGCCTTGCACATTTTCTGTAAAACCTCTGAAGTGACTTCTTCCATTACTAGGAAACTTAGTGACTTAAAGACCCATCAATACACAAGGCACACCCTGTTCAAACTAACCAAATGCAAAACCCAAAAAGAGAACACCAACACTCACCACTCAATGTCGTTGAGTCCAATAACTTGAAACCCAACTTGGAATTAGAGATTTTGATCCCAGACAAGCCCTCATGTTTGTTATGGACCAGACCAAACCCTCTCAAAATATGTTAAGACAATAGCCTAGATGCCAACTTTTTCTTATTTTTAAAGGTAAGTCTAAGGCTTGTGTTGTGGATGCAGTTTGATTGGTCAAACTACCAGTTTGAAACAAAACACACCTTACTTTTACACAATAGTTAAAATACAAATAATAGAAAAAAGAATTGAAATAAGTTAACTCTACTGAAAAACTGAATAACAGATCATTTAACTGCTAAACAGTAACTGTTCCAATACAGTAACATCTTATAAACACATCTTGGTGTAATGATTGTACAAGATCAGCCAGGTGGACCTTATAGAACATGAGTTCCCTGATTGGGGCTGTTAATCTGACAGAAAAGAACAAGAGTCTCAGAAAACCTTTTCATTCTAAGAGCTGATTCTGAGGGAGCTAGATGAGTGTCAAGGACTCTCCACATATAAATAAAAGGTGACTTGGTGACTGGATTGTGACCTCTGTGGAGTTATTCACTTGGCAAAGGCAATTCCGTAAAATAGATTGTCTCACGTGCAATTGTAGCAGTAGGAAGAGAACTCAAGCTTTTAGCTGTAACAGAGAGAGGAATAACAGCTTCTACATGCAGCTTCAAGACACCAGCAACTACTGAAAGCTAAGACTAAAATCCTGGTTCTGTGGGAGCTAGATCCCACCCCTTCAAACTGCTTCTTTTGTTCCAACTTTAAATAAAAACAAAGCTAGCTGGGCTCACAGCAGGCAGCTTGGCTCCAAGCTCACAACACATGCTATCAACAGACCAAACCTTTCTTAAAGGCACATCTTGTAACAGGATCCTTAACTGTGACTGCTGTCTCCTGTACGTTTGAAGTAGAAACATACAGTGACAGAACACTATAGCATAAGCATGGGGTTTGCAACACATTGAGCCTATTTGTTGTTTCTCTTGTCTAACATGATTCTCATTTATATTTAATAATGTTGTTGAAAATATTGCCTAACATATCTGATTCTTGCATAAAAATTTCATTACCTGTTGCCAGAATTTTGGTCACTCTTTTAAGTAAACATCTACAAATGCTAATTGCTGTGGCAATATCTAGCAATGCAAATTGCCATGCAACCTGTCCCACTTTAGGTGCAAGCTCTTAACCACTAGGTGGCTCTCTGAATCGATTATCAATTAATCATCTGCTAACTAAAGCAATTCATTAGTATTATTTAATATATTTTTTAAAGCAGCTATCTGTTTCTCTGGTTAAAAGAAAAATATGGACTCAGTTGCAACCATTGTTCCTGGGCTGAAAATTTCTCTCATTCCATTTACGTCCAAAATTCCCCAAGTTGTGTTCATGTCGAATATACTGGGACCATGCCTGACAGAATCTTTCAGCACTGACCACCAGTAGAGACAGCTAAATACATGTTTCATTTCAGGCACACCACATTCATCGCCAACACTCAACCCAACATCTGCCAAATTACATTTGCACTCCTGAAGAAAAGGACCGATTAAAAGAATTTAATAAGACATCAGTCCCGCCTACTTGCCCAATCCGGGCCCCATTAATGAACATCTTTGCAGACACCAGATTGCCTCAACATAATTGGCATACCAGCTGCCACAGAAACTCTGACTTCGGACTGTGCTTAAAACAAAAATAGTCAGTTAAGCTGTAACACCATAATGTAGGCCACTCAGCCCAACAGGTCTGCTCTGTCATTCAATGAGATCATGCTGATCTGATAATCCTCAACTCCACTTTCCTGGCTTATCCTCATAATCTTTGATTTCCCTTTTACGATTAGAAATTTGTCTCTCCCAATCTTGAACATACCTAATGACCCAGCCTTGACAACCCTCTGTGGTAAAGAATTCCACTTGCTGACTATTCTCTGACAGGGGAAAAAAATGCCTCAACTAAAATCCTGGTTCTTGATCCCACCCCTTCAAACTGCTTCAATTGTTCCAACTTTAAACAAAAACAAACGTAGCAAGGCTCACAGCAGACAGCTTGGCTCCAAGCTTACAATACATGCTATCAACAGATCAAATCCTTCTTAAAGGCACATCTTGTAACAGGTTTCTTAAGTGTGACTGCTCTCTCCTGTAGGTTTGAAGTAGGAACATACAGTGACAGAATACTATAGCATAAGCACAGGGTTTGCAAGCCCTTACTTTGGGATTATGTGTTCTGGTGCTAGACTCTCCCTCAAGGGGAACCAATCTCTCCACATCTACCCCATCAAGACCCTAAGAATCTTATGTATTTCAACAAGGTATCCTCTCAATCTTCTAAACTCCAATGAGCACAAGTCCAACTTCTCAAACTTTCCTCATAAGACACTCCATACCTGGTATCAACCTAATGAACCATTTTTGTACTCCCTGCAGTGTCACTATATCATTCCTTAAATAAGAGGATCAAAAATGCTCACTGTGTCACAGCTGTCATCTGACTAGTGTCTTATACATCTTTTGCAAAACCTCCCTATTTTATATTTTATTCCCTTGAAAATGAAGATCAACATACCATTTGCCTTCCCTCTTACCTGCTGAACTTGGATGCTAGCGTTTTGTGATTCATGTACTAAGACCCCAAAATCCCTCTATGTTGCGGCTTCCTGAAGTTTTTCCCCATTTAAACAATATTCAGCACTTCTATTCTTCCTGCCAAAGTACATAACCTCACATTTTTTCACTGGAGAGTAGGAGTTTGAGAAGTAACCTTACAGAGGTTTATAAAATCGTGAGGGGTATAAATAAAGTGAATGGCACGTGTCTTTTCCCTAGGGTAGGGGATTTCAAGACTAAGGGGCATATTTTTAAGGTGAGAGGAGAAAGATTTAAAAAAAAGACGAGGCAATTTTTAAAAAAGGCAAAAAAAAACAGGATGCAGAGCTAGGCAAAGAAGTGACAGATGGCATTCAACCCAGAAAAGCATGAAGTGATTCATTTTGGAAGGTCGAATTTGAATGCAGAATACAGGGTTAATGGCAGGATTCTTGGCAGTGTGCAGAAACAGAGGGCTCTTGGGGTCCATGTCCATCGAACCCTCAAAGTTGCTACCCAAGTTGATAGTGTTGTAAAGAAGATGTATGGTGTGTTGGCTTTCATTGGCAGGGGAATTGAGTTTCAGAGCTGCGAAATTATGCTGCAGCCCTATAAAACCCTGGTTAGATCGCACTTGGACTATTGTGTCCAGTTCAGGTCGCCTCATTATAGGAAGGATGTGGAAGGATGTGTTTAGAGAGGGTGCAGAGGAGATTTACCAGGATACTGCCTGGGTTGGAGGGCAGGTCTTATGAGCAAAGGTTGAGGGAGCTAGGACTTTTCTCAGTGGAGCGATGAGCGGTAACTTAATAAATGTGTACAAGATGATGAGACACATAGGTAGAGTGGATAGCCAGAGACTTTTTCCCAGAGTGGAAATGGCTATTATGAGGGGGTATAATTTTAAGGTGTTTGGAGGAAGGTATAAGGCAGATGTCAGAGGTAGGTTCTTTACACTGAATATGGTGGGCATGTGGAATGCGCTGCCAGCAGTGGTAGTGGAATCAGATACTTTAGAGACTTTTAAGCAACTCTTGGTTAGGCACACGGAGGAATGTAGGGTATGCAGGGTAGTTTGATCTTAGTAGGATAATAGGTCAACACAATGTTGTCGGCCGAAGGGCCTGTACTGTGCTGTACTGTTCTATGTTCTATGTAATTTATTTTACACAGAGAAAGGTTCGTGTGTGGAATGAAATTCCAGAGGAAGTGATTGATGCAGGTACAGTTACAACGTTTAAAAGACATTTAGATAAGTACGCGAATAAGAAACGTTTGGAGGGATATTGGCCAAGTGCAGGCAGGTGGGACTAGTTGAGTTTGGGATTATGATTGGCATGGATTGGTTGGACCAAAGGATTTCTTTCCATGCTGTATGATTCTATGACTCACACTTTCACACATTATATTCCATCTGCCAAGTTTTTGCCGACTCAGTTAACCTGTCTGTGTTCCTCCATAGATTCCTTGATCATCCTCACTACTTGCCTTTCCACTTATTTTTGTATCATCTGCAAATATGGCAATAGTATGTTCAGTTCTGTCATTCAAGTCCTTAATACATATTGTAAGTAACTGTAGCCCAAGCATGAGTTCCTGTGGCACTCCAGAAGTTACAGACTGTCATCCTGAAAATGCACCCTTTACTCTTTCTCCTATTAGTTAGCCAACCCTCTATCAATGCTAATGTATTACTCCAACACCATGAACCATTACCTTATTACGTAACCTTATGTGTGTCAGATCAATCTCACTGGTGACATTGGCTTTGTGACAGGTGAAAATCGTCTCTCTCCCGACCCAGGAGTTGATATGTATACAATTTTTGCACCAATTATCTGCCAGGCTTATAGTGAGAGACCAACACAAGTCATAAGGAATTTCACTGTCTTTGTGGAAGACAATTTATCTGACTTTTTTGTCAGTTTTGCATTATGGTGTATTGTAATGAGAAATAACTTAACTACAAGTGGAGTGCAGGTTCCAGGCTGATTGCAGAGATAGTGGGCACAAAATCCGATAACTGAGAATGGTTTCGTGACATGGAAAAATCTCATATTAAAGCAACATTCATTATCATATGTTTTGTACTGGAGCCTTCCTCAGAAATGCTTCCAAGACATTTAGGTTTTGAAGCAGCTGGGAGTATATTTTCTCACCAGCATTGTTCTCTTAGGAACATTTGCCGCACGTGCTTATACCAAATTCTTCCATGCACTGTTTTAACCACAGGCGTTAAGTCATTTCAAACAAGTGTAAAGAGGCATTCAGTAGAAGAGCATTAGGCATTCCTATGGAAATTGTGTTGATTAGAAATTATGTCCCAGTTTCCTGTTAGCACAGAGTAGTATTGTTCCATTGAGCATAGATTTTTCAATCAGGGTTCTTGATCCTAAGGCATTACAATACAACATATGTCTACAGATTTTTGGGGTGTTTCTTATTTCTTGAATTGTTAGCATATTACTTTAATTACTTTTTACTGATTGAGAAAATTTCCTTTGAATGGGCAGAGCTATGAAGAGAGGTTGGGAGTTCTTAAAATTATACCAATATTTGTTAGATTCCCTAGAAGCCAATTATTATTTTTAACTTAACATCAATATTTAGATGTTTTCCAGGAGTGTATTCATGGTTGCAGAGGGTAACTGGAAACATGGCTTTATTTGCAAAGGATTCCGTGAGCATGCAAATATTTGAATGGATTTCTCAGTATTGGGTTACATAGGATTCCCATGAGTATGTCAGCATTTACAAAGGATGACTGAGACTGTGTCATTTTTCACAGGAAATCCTGAGACTGAATAAATATAATTGGAATTCTATCAGGTATAAAGCATCATAAGCCAAAACCATTGACTCTACCTTAACAAATAAAACAATTAAAAATATGCAGGTAGGATGAGTACTAAACACTGAAAATAAACAAATTCTGCATGTACACACATCCTACTACTTGTACATGCTTAGCAAAAAAATGAAATGACCTTGAGGTTACCAGCAGATCACCTGACCAACTGAGTTAATGAAAACCTGAAGTATATTACAACCATTTAAATCCATCTGTTTTAACTTTCTATGGTATTGAAGAACCTATATTGAAATGGAATGTCGGCTATGAATTCCTTTCAGTAATTTCTTCTACAAAGAACTGATCCAGCAGCTTACATTTCTAATAGTTCCACAGACACTGTTGACCAGGAATGTCTGCAGTACTGACTTAATTCTCAAGCCATTCATTCTACATTTGCAGACCAACAATATATTGATGCCCTATCATTATATCTCAAATAGACTGCAATTACTTCAGCTGAGGATATTATTTCAGCTTAAAAACTTTGCCTTTAAAACTCCACAAACTAAGCAGTAGTTACACTACCAATATTTTCTTAGTGCAAGTCTATTTGCTTCACACCAGTAATTATATAGCTTAAATCTGTGCTTGACGGAGTATCTCCTGTAATATTCTCACCATGAAGTAGAGTGTTGGGCATGAAATCAGGCTGAGAATGAAGACAAACAACAGCAAACCCTCAAGAGCTAAGAGTCACTTTGGAGTAATTTGGGGAAAATTGAACGTTTAGTTAAAATGCAATGTAACATATACCTATTAAGTGTATTTGTTCCTTGTGCTAAAAATCAGAAGTGGACAGTCAGTTCTGTGCTTTAAACTAAAGTGAGCCCACAAAGACAGTATATATTCAGTGGTGCTTTTAGTCACTTGTCACAGTATATGTTTTAATCTCTTATTGTACCTTTCTTTTCAGCTAGTAAAAGGAAGTTTGATTTTGTTTTAAATGTCTCTGCAGAAATGGTAATAATATGAATACAGATTGCTTCAATTTGTGTAAAATTGTAATGGAGTTGAAAACTATGCAAGCCTCACTTCTGCCCTTATAATGGAGGGAATGTCATTATGAAGCAGTAGAGGATGGTTGGGCCTGGAACACTCCTCTGCGGAACTCCAGCAGTGAAGCCCTGGGGCTGAGCTGATAGCTGTCCGACAACCTCAAACCATTTTCCTTTGTGCTTGGCATGACTCCTGCAAATAGAGTTTTCTCCCTGATTTCCATGGACATCAATGTTTTAATATTAGTTTCTGTAAGTAAACAACAAGCATTTCAGAAATCTCACTAAATTGTTTTCTGGCCCCACAAAATTTGTGAAACTTGAAATTACTGATTATCACAAACTTGGAACTATCAAGGCATTAGCATAGTCACATTCATTAGAAAGTGTTGAAAGAACAGTTTGAGGCTGGCATGCCTCACACAAGTTTCAATCATCAATGGAAAAAAATGATACACAACACATGACATTTGCTTTAAAATTCAGATTAGCTCTTTTCAATTTGTGAAAATCTGATTCTGCAGACTAACATCATGGGAATAGGTAGGAAATTTAGAAAATGAGAAAAATTCTTGGGTGTAGAATCAAGAAGTCCTAAGGAAATCACAGAGGGGAAGTTTGGTTAAAAGTATGAGAAAAGGGAATTCAGGAAAATAAAGCAACAGTAAAATAGAAAGGCTGTCAGGAAACTAGGGGAAGGATATTGGTAAGTGGATTATGGGTGAATTCCCTACCAATCTGCAATCATCTGGTGAATCACTAAAAAGTGATAGATTAACATAACAGTAAGGTGCATTTTGTATTTTGAAAATGTGAAGTTTTATAAAATTTCTCTTGCTAACAGATTTTAAAACTTTTTAATGTGCATTTTATTTACAAATCTGTGCTAATTGCTTAGATATCAATTCATTTTGTACAATTCAGGCTAAAATTCTGAAAATTTTATGTTCTAATTCTACATTTCTCTTACGAAAGATAAATAAAAAGCACCTTAAAATTGAATTTAACAGCAAGGCCAAAGTGGATAAAGTAGACAACAAAAATCATTTTAAAAACAACAACCAATCCCTATACATGAGCAAAACATTTAACATGACTTGAATCTATAATGTAATATTTAAAGTTGCACCTGTAAATTGACTATATTAAAATAACGTAGTTATGATATTGATTGCTATAATTGCAATCTTAAATTTATCCAATTTGATTATTGTAATTTATAAATATATATTTTGAAGTCAGGTATTGATGGTAGGAGTTTTGGAGTGTTTCTGTACCACACTTCGTAAGTGGAATGTGCTGCTGTCACTGAGTGCAATTGTGTAGTGAGTAAATATTTAGAGCAGTGGATGAAGTCCCAGTCAAGCAGATTGTTTAGATCTGGATGGCATTAGGCTTCTTATGCATTGTTTGAGCTGCACTCTCCCAGACAACTAAAGGGCATCTTATCAGAATCCTAACTTGTACCTTGTAAATTGTGAAAAAGGATTTGGGGAATGAGGAGGTGAATCATTTGTTACATAGTACCCAGCCTCTGACCTCTTCTTTTGTCACAGCATTCATGAGACCAGCTCTGTGAGATTTGTATTCAGCAGTGACACATTCACCCCTCCCCTCACACCCACATCCCCAAATATTGTTGTGGAGGGCATCACCAATCAATGTCAATGAGAGATAATCAGGCTGTCTCTTGTGGGAGAGGGGTATTGTCTCGTGTCTTGTGTTTGTGTGGCACAATTATTATCACAAGACTGAAAGTTGTCCAGGTTTGACTGCAGGCAATCACAAGTTCAATGTTGATGAGGTATGAATGGTACTGAATACTGTGTAAGCATCAGTGAACATCCCTTCTTCCAACCTTTTTTTTTAAATTCTTACATGGCATGCAGGTATCACTGGCAAGGTCATCATTTGTTGCCCTTGGACTGATTAGCTGTCTAGACCATTTCAATTAAAAGTCAACCACATTATTCTGGGTCTGGAATCAAACGTAAGACCAGATCACATAAGAATGGCAGATTTTCTTCCCTAAAGAGCATTTGTAAGTCACATGGATTTTTATGACAATCAACAATGGCTACATGATGGCCATTAGACTAGTTTTTGTTGAATATAAGTTTCACCATCTGTAATGGAGGGATTTGAACCCATGTTGCTCTGGATTATTAATCCAGTGACATTGATGACGATACTGGTTTGGACCTAAGACGCTAACCTGACAAACTCCCATGGGGATATCCTACATCTGAGATGATTGTACTCCAATGACTATAAACTTTTGCCAGGTACTATTCTTGTCAATGAAGAGGTACCTCTCAATTGCCATTGATTTCAACTTTACACAAATTGTTTGATGTAACTTTTTCAAATTCTGCCTTGATTCAAGAATAGTCATTTGTATTTCCTCTCTTGAATTCAGCTCTTTTTCCTATATTTCAAACAAGGCATGTGTTCTGAGCCGAGTGGTTGTGATGGAACATGAATCAACTGGTTATGAGCTGACTCTTCATGAGTAGGTGCTGCTTACCATCAACAACACACTCCTTCACTTTGCTGATGATTGCTAGTAGATTGAAGCAGTAATTAGCTGGTTGGATCTTGTGCTTTTTATAGCCAAGAAAAAGCTGTGCAATTTTTCACTGTATCTGTTGTTTTAATTCATAGAATCCCTACAGTGTGGAAACAGGCCCTTTGGCCCAACAAGTCCACACTGACCCTCAGAGCATCCCATCCAGACCCATCCCCCTATGACCCACCTAATCTATACATCACTGACAACTTAGCATGGCCAATCCACCTAGCCTGCACCTCTTTGGACTGTGGGAGGAAACCAGAGCACCCAGAGGAAACCCACACAGACACAGGGAGAATGTGCAAACTCCACACAGACAGTTGCCTGAGGGTGGAATCAAACCCAGGTCCCTGGCACTGTGAGGCAGCAGTGCTAACCACTGTGCCACCGTGCCGCCCCCTTTAACTGCAACAGTGCAGATTGGCTAGAGGCACAGCAAACTATACAGCATAAGTCTTCATCACTAGCCTTTGCTTTTTGGTTTCTAACTGATGCCACCTTCCGTTTATTATCCTTTTACCCTTTATATACCTTTAAACAATTTTACAGCTCTCTTTTAAGTTACCTGTGCCATGACCAGGTGGATAGATGTAAGTCAGTTCCCCACTCTTTAAACTCCTCTTAGTCAGTGGCAACAAATATTTTGATTTCTTTTTAGAATGCAGCTATATCACACACCAATTCAAAATGTTGTTAAATAGATCAAACTGAATGAGTCAATTACATGTTTATGTTGGACTAATGAAGGAAGAATTTTATTACTTTTCAACCCCAGGAAAAATAATAAAATGCAACAGCAAACATGCATAAACTCAGGTATAAAGTTTAAAAGGAGAGAGTGTCTAGTAAACAAGAAGAATAAAGGCGAAACAAAAACAGAAATTGCTGGAGAAACTCAACAGGTCTAGCAGCTGTGGAGAGAAAGCAGAGTCAACATTTCGGGTCCAATCTGATTCGTTGTCTTTCAATAACTTGTAAGCGTAACTTTCATCTCTCAATATGTGAGATCATCATATAAGTGTGTGTTAAAATGGACGACTGGCCAGTTACAATGTCTTTGGGTAAAGGTAGCAATTTTAGTTCGAATGGTTTTGTTTATTCCACTTTGGTTTTCTAAACCACAGTCCATGATCAGGTAATCCAGGCAGTCATTTTAGATCAGTGTTTGTCCCTTTTTCAAACCAGTTTAGTAAATGAAATTCTCAGGTATAACAATCAAGCAATGCAAGTTGAATATTAATAATCTATTTTTACCACTATCACAACACCTGCTAATCTTCTTTCATGCATGATCTTCACCCTTCATTTCCTATTTCAGTTCTCATCTGCATTTTCTGTATTCTGATTGATTCTCCAATGCACTAATTACCTAACGTACATTGAAAGCTTTTTTGTCTCTTTGATTATTATCTCAAATTCTTTAGTTATCTGTGGAGCTTCAATTTTGGGTGCCCTTCATTTCTCCACCATACGAGCATACTTAAATTATACCCAAAATTTGTCACCTAAGAAGGCATGATATTTAGCATCATTTTCTTTGCCAATCTATGTTTCTAACCCTCGTGGGCTGGATCTTGTTTCAACTCAATGTAATTAGTAAATTAGCACTTTTCTGATTGAATATCTTCCTCTTTGATTGTAACTTATTCCTGTTCACTACTACTCCAAAACCAATGATATAGGATGCAGATCAGCCATGATCTAATTGAATCTCAATGAGTTGAATGAACTACTCCTGTTCACACATCCCAAGCAGTTTTCAGTTCTTAAGGTGTTTTGTTCATTTTTAATTGTACAAACTGCAGCAGGCATTTATGAATTATCCTAACATTTATTCCCTATCCAAATCTATTTGCATTTAAGTAAGGAAACATGACTCATCCAAATTGCTTTAATAGATTTGCTCCTTTTCAATAGAACTGATACTATCCTCTCTGTATAATTCAAAATTAATCAGATAATATACATATTTCATACAAACTGCCAAACGAGTTCCTTTTGCTATAGATAGTGGTGGCTTACTTGACAAAGATCAATGTTGATCCTGCAAGTTGTGGATTCATACCACACTCCAAAGATTTTTTTTAAAGTCAATAACAGTGGGTACATCTGACTACACTTGCATTTGAATTGCATATTGATGTGAATAACTCGCATCTCTCATGCTCCAATTGAACAAATTAACAAAAAGTAAAATTACAAAGAAATCCTTTTATTTCCTAACGGTTTCTCTGACTTTCTTCTTCGTTTCGTAGGCAGTCTCTTTAAATAGATAGATTCATATAGTGCACCAAAGACCCTTCAGCCCATCAAGTCTGCACTGACATAACAACCAGTAAAAGTGCACTTATCCCAATTACCTGTACTTGTCCCATATCCTTGAATGTTATCATATTTAAAGTAGTCATCCGAATATTTTTTAGAAGCTATAAAGTTTCCAACCCCTACTATCTTTCCAAGCATTCCAGATTCCCACCACCTGCTGTGTGAAAAGGTTTTATTTCCCAAATCCGCTCTGAATCTCCTGCCCCTTACCCTAAAACTATGCCCTCTCATGATTGACCCCTCAACCAAGGGGAACAGCTGCTCTCTATTCACCTTGTCCATGTGCCTCATATGGAGGACGATTTACTTCCATTCCAGTTTCATGGCTGATAAGTCCAGTGCATGATCTGCAGGCTCTCCCATATGAAGGGTAGATAGTGGTTGGAGAGTCAGGTAGATGAATTGATTGGAGGTTTGTGCACTCTCCCTGCAGTCTTGATTTCACCCCCGCATATTTCTCATGAATTCTCTTCATGTGTTTAGTGTCTCCCCAAATGAACCTTCTCCATTTCAGTCTGTCATAGACCAGGGACTCCCATCAGTTGGCAAGAATGTTTGATCTGTTCAGGTATGCTTTCAGGACATCCTTAAAGTGTTTTTTTTTCCCGGGACTCTCCTGACATGGCCATTTTGCAAGTAGAGCAATTGATTGCATCAGACATACAAATGACACGTTCTGCCCTGTGAAGTTGGTTTTGAGTGATGATGCCTTAATGTTGGGAACTTTGGCTTGCGAGAAGACTCTGCTGATAAACCGTGTTTCTTTCCATTGCATACGGAGGGTCTTGTGATGTTACTTCACTGATTTAATGTGCATGCTCTAGGCTGTTCAACTCTCTGGAGAATAGGAACTGCCTGGTAAATGACAGACAGGTTTGAGCTCAGGCAAAGGGAGAACTTGACAAGGAGAGTCCTTCACGATAACCGCAGATGGTATGGGAATTGAACCACACTGATGACATCATATTGCATCACAAACCAGCCATCCAAACAAACCTACCCCCTGTCCTCAAAGACTCTTCTTCTGAGAACTTCTTAAGATGGGTCATATTGGATTGGAAACATTAACATTGTGGTGTGGAATCAGTTTCAGTGGGTTGTCCTTAGGCTGCCAAAGAGTTGCCTTGCTGTATGAAGTATAAATCAGGAAATAACGGAGATGCATAGGAAGAGCATTACAATTGCCATGAGTGATTTTAATCTGTAAATTGGCTTGACTAGTTATATAGTCAAGGGTAAGATGGAAGACAGATTTATAATGTGCATAAGGGATGGCTTCTTAGAGCACGAGGTTGCACAACCTACCCAGGAACAGGTTATTTTAGATCTAAAAGAAACCCAAAAGAACTATGGGTGCTGGAGATCAGAAACGAAAACAGAAATTGCTGGAAAAATCCAGTAGATCTGACAGCATCTGTGGAGAGAAATCAGAATCAATGTTTTGGGTCTGGTGACCCTTCCTCAGAATGCTCAGACTTTAGATCTAGTTATGTGTAATGAGGTAGTAGGAATTGGAGAACTTCATATTTAAGGATCCTCGAGGGGGAAGCAATCACAACTTGGTAGAATTTCAAATACAGTTGAGAGAGAGCAACTCAGGTCTGAAACCAATGTTCTCAATTTAAATAAGGGCAATTACAGAGTTATGAAGAAAGAGATATCTAAAGCAGAGTGGGAAAATAGGCTATCGGGAAGGTTAGTGGATGTGCATGTAAACAGATGTTTTATAGCAAAAATTTATTCTAGTGTAAAAGAAGAACTCAGTGAGTAGATGATACACCAATGTTAAACAAAGGCATTCAAGGAGAGTATTTAATCAAAAACTAAGGCCCACAAAGCAGCAAAAACTAGTGGTAGGCCAGAGGATTGGGAATTTTTTAGGAATAAACAATGGATAACTAATAAGTTAATAAAGAATGAGAAAACTGATTATGAAAGTAAATCGGCAAGAAATATTAAAACAAAAAACAAATGTTTCTATGGATATATAAAAAGAAAGAGAGTGCTAAAGTAAGTGTGGGACCCTTCAAGGATGAACCTTCAAGAATTAATAATGAGGAGCAGAGAAATGGCAGAAAGCTTAAACTAAAATTTTATAATTGTCTTCATGGTTGATGCCTCTATACATATCCTACATATAACAGTGTGAGATATTGTATTACGTTTCTCTTTACTAATTCACTCACAGGCGCTTTATTTTTACCGTTCTTTCACATTCATAAAACTGCGCTCTTGTAGAATATTTTACTCTTACAAGCCAAATTAAATTAAATATCACTTCCTAGCCTGCCAACCCATTACTGTTTCTTTATACCTTTCAATTCTTATTGGTCCCTTGCTGCAAGCAGTGTTTAGAACTGTTTCTGTATCAAAGGCTACCCCCGAATAAGTGTTAATACTGTAACCTACTCAGAACAATGTCATCCCCTCCGTTGTGTCTCCATAACTCACTCGAAACTATGGAATCATTATAATATTAATTCATCCTTCGTAACTATTTCTCGGGACCTGAACAGACTGCAGGATATCAAACAGCTTCCTCTACCAGCATGTGCCTACAGTCTGCTAATTTTTATCTCTGAAATTTCCTTATACACTACCTATTTCTATAACACTGTACTATCTATTTCCAATTTTTATTTAGGACTACCATCTTGTACTAAAGTACAGATTTATACTTTTTAAATACGTATTAAACATGGCCGCTAGCCCTTTAACAGGCTTACTATCAAAACAGCGCTTCCATGAAATTGCATGAATGAAGGTGTAGGGACCATCAAAAACTGGCAACAGTAGATCAAATCTCATGACCTAGCTGTGGGAGATCACTTTAATATCCTCTATGTTTTTATTTAGTACACGTATAATTTCTCACTTATTTAGATCATGTTGGTCTAGTATTTCTACGAACATTACTAACTTTAAGGACAAAAGGACTAACACCTCTTAATTATGCAAGCTCAGACCAGACAGACATTCAAATCCCATCAGAAGTAACGGCCAGCATTTAGCAAGTGCTTAAACTATCTCCTGCTTCCCCAGGACAGATGTCACGCAAACTTGTGTACAATAGATACAACTAAGAGACACCATGGTGCTAAAATTTTAATGTGTGTTAAAACTGTGTATAAAAGAGCCTACTGTACTTTGGATTCCATCAGCGCCTCAACCTGTGCCACGGCGATGCTCAGTAAAGAAGCTATTTTCGCCGTTCACCGATCTCAGCCATTATTGAACACGATCCCACAACAAGCAAGGGGCTAATGGAAAAAAAGATCTTTTAACAGACCCTGTCACGAGGAACAAAGTAATAGAAATAAGGGCAGATGAGGCTTGATGGCCTGCATCCAAGAGTATTAAATAAAATGTCTACTGAGATAGTGGAGGCATTGGTGAAATGTTCCAGAACCCATTGGATTTCTGAGGGGTTCCAGTGGATTGAAAACCCACAATGTGATGTCCGTGTTCAAGAAGTGAGGGAGACAGGGAGGAGGAATTTATAGGCCAGTTAGTCCAACGTCTGTCATTGGGAAAATGCTAGCATCTGTTGTTAGTGAAGAAATAGCAGAAGAAATGAAAAGCTGAACACAATCAAACAGAGTCACTATGGTTTTGTGAAGTTGAAATCATGTTTGACAAATTTGTTAGAGTTCTTTTAGGATATGACAAGCAGAGTTGATAAAGAGGAACTGGCCTCCTCTACATTTGTGAGGCCAAGCGGAGGCTCGGAGACCGCTTTGTAGAGAACCTGCGCTCTATTGGCGACAAACGACAACACCTTCCAGTTGTGAACCACATCAACTCCCCCCCCCTCTCACTCCCTGGGCGAAATATCCATCCTGGCCTTCTCCAGTGTCATAATGAAAAAATAAGCCGCACCTCATATTCCACCTTCGGACCCTACAACCCAATGGTCTCAATGTGGATTTTATCAGTTTCAAAATCTCCCCAGCCCCGGCTTCATCCCATTACCAACCCTCCCTTTCATCCCTGCCTCTTTGACCTGACATAACCTGATACAACCTGTCCATCTTCGCTCCCACCTATCTGCTCCTCCCACCTCCCTGACCAATCCCTGCCACTCCCTACCTGCACTCACCTATCACCATCCCACCTGCCTTCCCCAGCACCATCCTTCCTCTGTCTATTTATTTCTGAGCTCCCACCCCTATTTCTGAAGAAGGGTCCCGACCCGAAATGTCAACTTTCCTGCTCCTCTGATGCTGCCTGGCCTGCTGTCCTCCTTCAGCTCTACACTGTGTTATCTCTGACTCCAGCATTGGCCGTTCTTACTGTCTCCTAGTGGATACAGTATCTTTGGATTTCCAGAAGACAGTCAGTAAGGTGCCACATAAAAGGTTATTGCACAAGGTGGGAGTTCATGGTAATGGGGGCGATATAGTAGCATGGATTGAATAGATTTGATTTGATATATTGTCATGTGTATTTATTACAAATGCAGTGAAAAGAGTTGTTTATTGTCACCACTTCCGTCGCCATCTTAAAACACTGAAAATAAACCAAAACACAGAATATAAAGCCAGAAAAGTAAAGCAATAAAGTTCATCTTATCGGCTTTTCTCAACAAAGTTAGATGGTCTTTGGAATAACTCTCCCTTCTAGCTTAGCCATGCACCTGGATTTGGGCTTCTCCAGTGCAATGTGTCAAGTCCCTACTGCTAAACCGACAACACGGCTGCAATTGCATTTTGCCACGCTACTGCCATTAGAACAAAGAGGAGTCATCACTTTCCAGTGCCATCTTGCCTCCACCAATGCCACCACCATGAGGACATGCTGGGCCAACCTCATCGATGTAGCTAACACACAGAAGACAGAGAGTTGAGATTAATAGATCTTTCTCACATTGGAAAGATGAAACTAGTGGAGTACTGCAAGGATTAGCCCCCAGGCCTCAGTTATTTATTCTACATTAATGACTTGGAGACAGGGGCAGAGTGTAATGTATCAAAATTTGCTGATGATACAAAATTAGATGGGAAGGCATGTTGCGTTGAGGACATGAATCGGCAAGTGGATACAGAAAGATTAGGCGATTGGGCAAAATCTTGGCGGATGATATTTAATATAGGAACGTGTGAGGTAAGAACTTTGGGAGGAAGAATCAAAAGGCAATCTATTACTTAAATAGAGAGAGACTCCAAAAAGTGCAGCACAGAGGTATCTGGGTGTTCTTGTGTGTGAAACACAAAATGTAAGCAATGAAAACAGAAGTTGCTGGAAAAGCTCAGCAGGCCTGGCAGCATCTGTGAAGAGAAATCAAACTTAACATTTCGGCTCCAGTGACCTTTCCTCAGAAATTCTGTTTTTGTTCTTGATTTGCAGCATCCGCAGTTCTTTCAGTTTTTTTCAAAATGTGAGCATGCAGGTGCAGCAAGTACCCTGTAATTAAGAAAATGGAATTTTGGCCTTTATTGCTAAGGAGTTGGAGTTTAAAAATGGGGAAGTCTTGTCACAACTGTACATTGTGTTGGTGAGGCTACACCTGCAGCAGTAGAGTCATACAGTCACAGAGCACGGAAACAGACCCTTCAGTCCAAATCATTCGCATCAATCAAACATCCCAATCTGACCTAGTCCCATTTGCCAGAATTTGTTCCATATCCCTCTAAACCCTTCCTATTCATATATCCATCCAAACGCCTCTTAAATCATGTAATTGTATCCACCACCACCATTTCCTTTGGCAGCTCATTCCATACATGCACCACCCTCTAAAGAATATGTTACCTCTCAGGTCCTTTTTAAATCTTTCCCCTCTTCTCTTAAACCTATGCCCTCTAGTTTTGGTCTCCCCCACCCCAGGGAAAAGACCTTAGCTATTCACCCAATCCATGTCCCTCATGATTTTATAAACATCTAAAAGGTCACCCCTCAGCCTCTGAGACTCCAGGGGAAAAAAACCCGAGCCTATTCAACTTCTACCTATAACTCAAACCCTCCAATTCCAACAACTTCTTTGTAAATCTTTTGTGCAACCTCTCAAGTTTAACAACATCCTTCCAATAGAAGGGCGACCAGAACTGTACACAGTATTCCAAAAGTGGACTCACCAATGTAAACAATTTTGGTTCCTGTATTTAAGAAAGGATGAATTGGCATTGGAGGCAGCTCAAAGAGATTCACTAGGCTGATTCATGGCTTGAGGGGGCTGACTTACCAAATATGGCTAAACAGATTGGGCCTTTATTCATTAGAGTTTAGAAAAATCAAAGGTTATCTTATTAAAACATATACAACTCTGAGGGGACTTGATAGGGTACATGTTGAGAAGATGTATCTGTTAGTGGGAGAATTTGTACTATAGTTGCAGAATAAGGGGACACTTATTTAAGACTGAAATGTGAAAGAATTTGTTCTCACAGTGGGTAGTGCATGTCTGGAATTCTCTTCCCAAGAGAATAGTAGAGGCTACATCGCTGAAAGCATTTAAAGAGGTGGTAGGTAGATGTTTGAAATATCTGTAAGTTAAGAGTTATGCGCAGCTGGCATGAGAAAGGAATTCAAGCCTGTGGGGTGTGTGTTTGTGTGTTGCTGGAGGTAGGCTCATAGAGACATACAGAACAGAAACAGACCCTTCGGTCCAACTCGTCCATGCCATATAGTTTCCCAGACTAAACTGGTCCCACTTGCCTGCATTTGGCCTATATCTCTCTAAACCTTTCCTATTCAAGTACCTATCCAAATGTCTTATAATTTTCATAACCGTATCTGCATCTAACACTTCCTTTGGCAGTTCATTCCACATACAAAGCACCCTCTGTGTGAAAATATTGCCCTTCAGATCCCTTTTAAATTTTTCTCCTCTCACCTTAAAAATTAGCCTGGGAAGCTGAGTGGCGTACTGCTGCTCCTATTTTTCACGTGCTTATGTTCTTAAGATTATTTGAGGTCTTGGGTTCCTGTGTCCCTAATCCTCACAGCACCTGGCATAATATTGCTGGACATGCACCTGATGATATCAGGCACACTTTTACCTGCATTTGATGGAAGTGGAGCCTGGCTCAGAATGCAGGCCGAGATTATGATCTGGATCCTGAATTTAGACATGACAGTCTGGATTTCTTGCATGTTCACTCTAAATGCAGAGCAATGCTCTCCAAAACTCTTGATTTTCATGTATTAATTTAAATAGATTAGCTCCTGTATTTATAGACACAAGAAAAAGGTAAACAGAAGGCCATTGTTCTTGGAGTGGGCTGGTCTAGGAAGGGAAGATGTAGGTGTGTGGCAGTGAAGGGAGACAATGAATGAGTGGAAGTCAGGGAGGAGGGAAAGGTACACTACAAAAATGCATCAGCAGCACCAACTTCCAGTTTCACTGAGGTGTGAGTACACAATGATATCATTAATGGCACCAACTTACTGTTCCAGTGTGTTGGCCGGAGATACCATGTAAATATATACTGCACCTTTCATATCAGGGCCAACTGGATGCAATCACCTTATGCCACCAGAGGGGGAGTTTTGACTTCTTCCTGACTGCAGTCTATGTGTTCAGATTCCTTCCATCTGCCCTAGAGGTTCCTAGTAAGATGATAATTATCGGGCATCACCATGATTTGCAAACATTAGAAAGGCTGACGGCAGAATTCATGCAGACACCTTCCTACATGATACGCAGGATACATTTCTTCCCTCTGCTGCCCACTCCATCAGCAATGCACTTTTGATTATCCTTTTCCTGTATCTATAAACACAGGAAGCAATTTATTTAAATTAATAAATGAAAAACCAGGAATTACTGTGAGTACTGCTCTGCAATAAGCATGAATGAATAAGAAATCAGCTGTGACATATCTAAATTCAGGGTCTGTGATATAGAGCTCCCCTCTTGTTTCCTGACTACAGCCTACATAGTTGCGCTTTATGACAGCTGTCACTTGTTCCTGTTTCTGCTATAATGCTGCATTTACATTTTATATCATTTATTTTAATAAAACTGGACATGTAGATTATGCGGTCAAGACAATAGATTGTTTCATTGAACAGGAACCATTATCAACAACACTGCTCAGTGCTGCATTGTCATCTTGACTGCTTAAAAGACTAATAAAAAGGGTTGATGAAGGTGATAACAAGTTATACCGTAAAGCAGGAAGAATGAAATTGCTTCACAGGATTCATCTCCAAAGCTTCCTTAATTCTGTTCCTGACATATCACATGACCAACAATAATAGCTTTTCTTCATATGTAAATTAGACACGAAACTGTGAACCAGCTGCTCAGCTGTTTGATGTAATTTGGAAGGAAGAGCCAGAGCAACACATTCTAATTATAAAGGCCTGCTTTGAGGAAGTTGAAAATTAGTATTGAATCCACAACATAATTCCCGTTTAGACAGGCTGAAAAATTGCCTGATACCAAAATGTACTTTCCTGTACAGTTGTAAACAAAGAGAAAACTTATATTTAAGAAAGTATAGAAGAGAAAGAAGAAAGTGTCGTGTCAAGGGTTTCTGTTTTGGATATAATTGGAAAGGTAATTGTAAATTATAACCAAACTTGCAATGGTTTTGATTAGTTTTTTTGAAATTCAAGTTTCACATTATTACTGGTAACATCTGACATGAATTAACGCAACTGGGCAACAATTTAAAATGTTTAAAACATTCTTTGGATTGAAGAATGCTATCTAGTACCGCGTCATTAACACACATTGATGCGTATGAACAGAATTTGCATTTGAAGTTCCTCAATCTTTTGCTTTATTTTGACATACGTTGGGTAAAATGTACTGAAAAAGAACACAATTCAGCAGGCACTAACTTTTTGCTGTAATGTGATCTAATGTCACCCATCGCAACCTCACCCAATTTAATCTTATAACAAGTTGACCCACTGAAACCTCAACTCTCAGGAAATACACAAAGAGAACATATCCTGTAAATGCACACTCATTAACTGTTGATTTGAGTCTAAAATCCAAGCTTTAGCTTGCTAAGAGGCTACACCCAAAAAAAAAGTCTGTAAAATGATGGCATTTAGGTAATAGCAAGATTGAAATAGGCAATGGGTTTGGGATTAGCAGAGACACCACAAACTGGACTGGTATAGAAATGCTCTAAATTGGCAGGAGCAAGGTTTGAATTCAAACATTTTGTCAAATTCAAAGAGAAGTTACCTAATGAACAATTTCAATAAACAATTTATAGATTCTTTTAGTACCACTCTTACACCAACTCAGATCAACTTCAGAAAGTTCACTTGTTCCTCCAATCCAACCCACCTCTGTCCAGTTTAGGAGAGTAAAAGTATACCAACCTCAATCCCAAACCTGATATGACCATGAATTCCAATCCTGCTACCAGATTCTATCCTACTTCTATGATCAGTCTCCATCCCACATGAACACAGAGATAGGAGTGGCCTATCAATAAGTCTGGCAGCATGTGTGGAAAGAGAAACAGTTAATATTTCATGTCCAGTATGGCACTTCCTCATGAAGAGACATACCAGGCTCAAAACATTAATTCTGTTTCTCCTTGCACCTATGTTGCTAGATGTGTTGAGTTTCACCAGAATTCTCTGTGTTTGTTTCAGATTTCCTGTAGGAGTTTCTTTATACAGCCCATCAACCATGCTCTGCTATTCAATATGAACATGTTTGATCTCGGCCTTCAACTCCACTTTTCCATGTGCTTTCCATATCCCATGATTCTCTGAGATACCAAAGATATGCCCATCCTTGTCTTAAATATAGTCAAATTGTGCTTCTTTGGTTGCTTGCTGCTATAGGATCTGTTGACATTGTGAAGGTTTGACATAAAATTTAATTATCTCTCTTTTCTAAAAAAAAAACACACAGGCATTAAGCTGTATTTTAATCCAATCAATTTTCTTTTCTTTTTGCAACTGGTTTCCAGTCCAAAGAATTGTGGGAAAATATGGTGAAGAGAAAACCAGATAGAAAATGCTTCAGAAGCTTTTTATAGACAAAAAAAAAGGATAAGAGCAATTTAGGTGAAATAAAAGTAAGATTAAAACTAAAGAAGTGAATGGGAGGAGAAATGAAAATATCTCTAAACAATCAGGGCCTTGAGAATTGATAGCGGGGTTCATTTTCATGTCTGAGGCACCAATGAGGAGCAACCTTTGCAATTCTCTGGGCTCCAAATGTGGGGCATTTATCATGAGATCAGAAGGGAATGACTCAAGTGGGACAGGAGTGTTCAGCTAGTGCACAAAAACAGTCTGTAATGTCACTTACCACTAGCCTCCTGCCCAGTAGCTAAAAGCAAATAGATTATATTCAATTATTAAGACACTGAAACAGAGCATTGAATTCAGAGCAGGTAGCATCTAATAAAATAATCGATCCATAATTTACATCAATAACACAAATGTTTTGCAAATGGCATCTGTGGAGTCAAGGCCACAAATCTACTTGAATAACTTTACTATAACAACCACTCTATCAACCCCAGCTCATTGGAATGGGTTCACCTATGCCAGCTAGTCATCAACACTAAACCACTTCATCATCAGCATCTTTAATGCAATTGAAATTAAACCTTTTTACAAATAAGTTATAATTGCAATGCTCTTACTAGTGATAATGATAAGCCAATATAGATCATCTATTCCAGTAACTTGAAATTTAGCACATTCATCCTCGAAGCAAAAAGTATGACTAAGACATGAAACTGGCTAGAGATTAAAGTAGGAGAAAAAGCAGACAGCAGAATGATTAACTTATGGTTATTTTATTCAATCTGTTTAAGAAAGCTATGACGTACCTCCAGGGCAGGTTGAAATTTGAACTCAGACTTCCTATCGCAGAGGTAGAGACACTACCACTGCACCATACACCCTTAATTATGAGCCTATAAACTGAACAAAATGATCCTGAAATGGTTGATCCTGGAATGGGCCAGCTGGAGCTTTATTGTTGGCCCAGGAGGAGCATACAAAAATAAAACCACAACATTTGTTGGGCTATTTTTAGAGCAGCTTTTAACATCACTACAAGAATGCTGCTTAGCCATTCAAAGCCAGGCATAACTGGACCACATATGCACAGCACATTCTGTTCATTTGTAATTACATTTTGCGAAGGTCGCATACTCCATTTTGTCTCAGATCGATTGAAGCATGAGATGTTACTGGAAGCATACTGGTGTGGTGTAACCTGTAACTTAATATTAGCCCAGATACTTAGGTATCTGAGAAATGTAATGTTTGTATTTAGTAGTTAACTGTAATAAATATCTGTTGGATTGGTCAAAACCATAATATCCATGCTAGGTTTCTTACTTTAGTTACATTCTCATGTTGTAAACATTGCTGAAGGGAAGATCACACCTTGGAGCAAAGATGGGATCTGGGCACACATGTTCAGGAAATTTGTTTCCAAAAGCCATCCCAGACCCCAAAACAAAACAAGGCAACTGAAAGAATTCCACAGAGGCCGGTATCCCATCACAAGTTGCCATTTATTTGCACGTGGAAAGTCCTTGACACTGATCCAGCTCCCTCAGAGCCAGCTCTCAGAGTGAACAGGACATCTGGCTCTCCTGTTCTTACCTGTCAGCCAGGGGTCTCTGATTGGACAAGATTAACAGCCCCAACAGGGAATTCATGTTCTATGAGGTCCACCTGGCTGACCTTGTTACAATCACAACCTTCTTCCCCCACTGAATCTGAGGACATAGGCCAGTTCTTTTTTATAGCTCCTCCTGAGGCATTTTAGCAATGGATCAGGTTCCTCTGACTCTCCCTCTGATACAGGCGGCATGTAACACACAGCAGCTCACCTCTTGTGCCTGGAGCAGAAGAAAATCATTCTCCTCTTCAGGCAGCAAAGGTATCGAGGTGGTGACATCCACCGTGTCCATCTCAAATTCTCAGGTATCTTCAGTGCTTGATGGCGAGGGAGAACCCATGGGTTCCAGAACAGTCTAAAAGGTAGTCGAGAAGTCAGGCATGTTTTGCTCCCGCATCATTTGTGAGTTTGCAGCTTTCATATGGCCCATGTGCTTGCTCAGGACTGTTGCACATACTTGAACTTTATATGTCACTGGTCCTGACCTCTCGTCAACATGCCTCTGAACCATGCAAGACCTTTCCCACGGTTCCTACACCAAACTTCATCCCCTGAAGTAAACTGTCTCTCTCGCTTGGCGGAGCCTTGAGTCTGGCATTGGCATTCCCGATTCCATTTCACACCCCTTCCCAGAGTCCATCTATTGCAAAAGATGAACGCAGTTTTTCTATCACCAAATGAACTCTAGGCATGTCCAGCCACTTTCAGCGGAAATCCACAATGACCAAGAACACTGAACACATGACTACATAGTCATCGTGCAGCCAAGTCCAGGGTTTACCCGGCCTTTCCCACGAATGTGGGGGAGTTGCTGGCAGTAATGTTGGTCCTTGTTGGCACTCTGGGCACTGCCCCACCAAAGCAGCTATGTCTGCATCCAATTCTGGCCAGCAGACATAATTTCTCACCAACATTTTCATTTGGACACCCCTGGATGACTATGGTGGAGTTCAGCCAGTATATGGCAGTGACCTTTGCTTGGGAAAATCACTCTTGCTCCCCATAATAACATGCCGTCCTTTACTGTGAACTGCTCGCTCCAACTCTAAAAGTGTTTCAATTTTGGTTATGACAGCCTTTTGGTTTTCTCCATCACCATCAGCTGTTTCAGTTTTGCCAGGACCGAATCTTTCTATGTCCTGGCTCTGATATTGTCAGCTGTGACCGGAAGTGGGTCCAGAAAATTTAAAACCATTACAGACCCTTCCATTGGCAGTACCACTGGCGGAGTACCTGTCAGTGGGAGGTAGCTCAAAGCATCTGCAAATGCAGCTTGGCCTCCCAGACAGTGTTCCAACTTGTGATTATATGCCTTTAGTATTAGAACCCACTGCTGAATTTCACCTGAAGCTATGGGTGGTGCTGCCTTGTCTTCTTTAAGTAGGCCGAGTAGGGGTTTGTGGTCGGTTGTTATTACAAATCTACGTCCATGGAACTTCCCGACTCCAAATGTGACCGCCAAACCTCTTTACTTATCTGGGCATACTTATGCTCTTCATTAGCCAAAGTCCTGGATGCATATGCTGTTGGGCTTTCTTCTACGTTGAACCACCTATGAGTTACTTCTACTCCAATGCCATTCATGGAAGCATCACTTGTCAATACATGACCTCGCTTGGGATTATAAGTGCCAATACTTTAGAGGATGATAGCTGTTTCTCCATTTCCCTAACAGCTTCACTCCATGACTATATCCAAGGCTGACCTTACTTTAAGAGTTGATGCAAAGGTGCCAGAATAGAGGCCAGGTTATGTATGAATGTTTCATAATAATTCACCAACCGAACGAAAGACCTAAGCTCCGGTGCAGACATGGGAACCGGGGCACCTTTGATCACCCTCACTTTATCTTCCAACAAGTGTAACCCAGTCTTGTCGACTCTGTAGCCCAAGTAGGCCCCTTGGGGTGCCTGGAACACACATTTTTCCCTTCTAGGGTGTACACCCACCTGGGAGAAACATCTAAGGACCATGTCAAAGTTCCCTAACTGCTTCTTATCGGTCCTCCCTATAATTAGCACATCATCTAGATATGTGGCGACCAGGGGTAAACTCTTTAAAATGTTCTCCATTGTCTGCTGAAAAATTACACAGGTTGCCGATACCTCAAATGGCAGTCTCGTATATTGGTACAAATCCTTATGGGTATTAATCATAGCATACTTCTGGAAATCCTCATCTTACCGCAATTGCAAGTACGCATGGCTCATGTACAGCTTCATGAAGGACAGCCCCATATCGAGACTTGGCTTTGTTTTGAGGTTTTGCTGTGGGCTGACCTACAGTCACTCTGTTCAGGATTTGTCCTAAGTGAGGCTAAGCAATTGCCTTCAATCAAGTGGTGCCCAAGCTCAGTTGGCCTGGCAAGAGTGTCCACTTCTATCAGAATACTCATATCCTCCACTTGCTGCATTTTCCAATGATAGAACTGGTTGTAGTGTCTTTTTGAAGTCCAGTTGGGCTTCAGTTAGTAGGCGTTTTTGCGTGGTTACTTCATTAATTCCACCCTCGTCACCACTGAAATAACTCCACTGAGGCCGGTATCCAATCATCAAGTCACTTTTTATTTACACATGGAGAGTCCTTGATACTGATCCAGCTTCCTCAGAGTTAGTTCTCAAAGTGAACAAGATGCCTGACACTCCTGTTCTTATCTGTCACCGAGGGCTCCCTGATTGGACCAGACTAACAGCCACAATCAGGGGACTCATATTCTATGATGTCTACCTTACTGACTCACTACAGGCCAAACATAAACTGGAGGAGCAATACCTGATATTTCGCCTTGGGAGCTTACAGCCCAAAGACCTGATTATTGACTTCACCAGCTTCAAAATCTCTCCACCCCCAACCTTTCCATCTTCAGACTCACCCATCCGCTCCGGTCCTTCCCACCGACCAACCACAACAATCCCCTACCTGCATCCAGCTATCTCCATCACACTTACCCTCCTCCCAGCCTCACACCCATTCCTCTATTTATTTCTGGCCTCCCCTTCGCTCCACCCCCACCGCCAAGCCCTAGCGAAGGGTTACAGCCTGAAACATTGACTTCCCTGCTCCTCGGACGCTGTCTGACCTGTTGTGCTTTTTCAGTTTCACATTTATTGACTCTTGCTTCGAGCATCTGCAGTCCTTACTCTCTCCAAAACATGTTATGGAATTTTTCTTTATAAGTGCTACAAGCAGCATAGCTGGATATGGCCTTTCTAGAGATGTCTGAATGCACAGAAAATAGCCAGAAGACATTTGTTTAATTACAAATCCTAATTATATGATTTATGGAGAGAGATATAATTCAGTGTGTTAAGCATTGAACAGAATATTAATTAAGTTTTGGATGCTATATATTTAATTCACAAAATGAGGGATGGTTTCAATAATTCAAAATATTATTTTAAATAATTTGAAGTGTATAAAGTGAATCTTATCACAATCCAAATAAAGAACATTCATAGCTTGTGTTTTTGGCTAGTAGATACCAAGTGATTTACCAGGTAATTGAGGAATTCAGATTGAATAATTTATACACAAAGTGAAATTGGAAAGGGTTTATGAGTTTAGTTGAATTCGAAGAAATGCTTAATTATTTTGCACTCCAAATCATAATTCTTCAAACTGCAGATAAAATTTCAAGTTGACATGTCTACAACATGTTAATTGAACTATTCACTTAATGTCTTTTGCTAAATGTACTTTGCGTGTAATTCTGTGGGATCCTATGAGGCTTTTGATCCTATTATATATAAAAATTAGTTTACACATAAAGGCAATTGTCAGGTTAACATAATAGTAGTATTTCCCTGCCTCTTACCCAGAAATTCCTCTGAACTAAATTGAATGATAGAACCTTTAAGAACTACATAGCCAGTATAAACCTCTAATGGAGTTTATTGTGTACCCGATTGAATGCATGGGCAGTATGCTGCAGCCTAAATTAATAAAGGCGTAGGCATACAGGCATATACCAATCACCATCAAACACCATGAAGCAAAGATGTGAATTAGTTGTCCATCTTGACTGGATGCCATCTGTCAGTTGTCAACTCCATACTCCAGCCAAACACCCATCTTAACTCCATATGCTATCAAATAAAATGAAGAAGCCCTCACCAGCGCTAATTCAAGCGATAATGAAACACTTACAGGTTAGTTGCTGAATTATTTCTTCTGACAACCAATACAATTGCATACATTTTTGTGGTTTCCTATGCTTTGCTAAAGTTTGAATACTCTACAGAAGATTGTTTTGAGGTATGGTTTTCATCAAAAAAAAAGTACTGTTAAAAGGAGATAGCAAGGATTGGAAATGCTAGAGTCAGAGATAACACAGTGTGGAGCTGGAGGAACACAGCAGGCCAGGCAGCATCAGAGGAACAGGAAAGTTGACATTTCGGGTCGGGACCCTTCTTCAGAAATGGGGG